>NC_090281.1:62090752-62690752 GCF_037392515.1 Haliotis asinina | reverse complement strand
TGAGCACATTTAGAGTACTGATTGGAATTTAAGGAAGTATCAGTAATCTTGTGTTTCGTTTCAAAACATTCACAACATTACTCCTTGAGCAACCATGTCAATATACAATAAAACAAGAGTCATCAGAAGATGACATATCCCCCTGGCCCCCAAATGTTTGAAAGGACAAATCATCTGAGAGTTACTCATTGTTTTTTTAAACTAAGTTTGAATTGTTTCCATGGAATTCATGAAAATTATAAATGCCATATATCTGTAACCAGCAAAGTCACAATTTCAAGATCTGTCTCATATATATGCCAAGATGGTTTCGAGTTGTGCTCTGGGAACGAAGCCCACCCCTCCATTCCAAAACGTTTCCATGGAAACCAAGAAAATAATACATCACAAAAAACCTTTAAAAACCCAAAAGCACCACTTTGGGGTTTGCAACACGTATCTGCCAAGTTTTACGGGCAGATATTAAGAAGCTTTAAAATTCTGCGCTGGAAACCAAACACACCTCGGAAATGAGACACACCTCTCACTTTTCAGACTTGGTCCAAGACGTTTCCATGGAAACCAAGAAAATGATACATCACAAAAACCTTTAAAAACCAAAAGGCACCACTTTGGGGTCTGCCACACATATCTGCCAAGTTTTACGGACAGATATTAAGAAGTTTTTGAGTTCTGCTCTGGAAACCAAACACACCTCTCACTTTTCAGACAAGGTCTGAAACGCTTCCATGAAAACCGAGAAAATAATACATAACAAGATCCTGTACATAGCAAAAGGCACCACTATAGGTTCAGATTGATATATCTACCAAGTTCTGCAAAACAATATTGAATGGTTTTTGAGTTCTGCGCCGGAAATGAAGCCCATCCTTCCATTTTGAGACTATGTCCGAAATGTTTCCACGCAAACCGAAAACATAATACATCACAAAAACCTGTAAATACCAAAAGGCACCACTTTAGGTTCTGATTGATATATCTACTAAGTTTTGCAGAAAAATATTGAATGTTTTTTAAGTTCTGCTCCGGAAACGAAGCCCACCCCACCATTAGACTAACACCAAAATGTTTCATGGAAAAACAAAAAGAAATATAAATGCCAAAACTCTGTAAATAGCAAAAGGCACAACCAGAGGCTGAGATTATTATATCTATCAAGTTTGGACTAAACATACTGAACGGTTTCTGAGTTATGCTCTGGAAACAAAATGATTACAGACGGACGGACGGACGGACGGACGGACGGACAGACAAGGCATCGACTACATCCCCCGCATTACATGCCGGGAATATGTTTTTCATAGAAATGTGTGTGTAAATAATACTAAGACCATAAACCACTGCTGTGGTTTTCCAAAATATTTCCAACTGTACCATGCATATTTTCTTCCATAATACACCAATCTGGTGGCCCTTATTTGGAACCCTGCACAACATCTATACTATCAGAGGGCAGATATCAGGTACTGGGTGCAAACATACATCCATATTGTCACAGTGAATAGTGTTTAATGCTGTTGTAAATAGTGGAGGGGAATCCCAAAAGTAAGCGTGTGATGCTGAAGATCTGGGATTTCAACCTACAATTACTAGCTCCTGGTGACCTAAAGGGATGTAATTCTATTCTGGTGTGGTAGTTGACATTCTGGGCTGCCTCATATTTGAGAGACAAGCGAGGGCAAGTCAGGCTAATAAATTGGACACAACTGAAAGAGTTCCTGATGCCAGGGTGCTAAAGCAGCAACTGATGGTGGATGATGAAATTACAAGCACCTGTTCAATGTACACCTGTGCCTTCACTAACATCCAAGCACCTGCTGTTTGCTCTGATGATCCACACATAGCAACAAGTGACCATGGTGAAAGCTGTTACTTACAGTATGTTCTTTTATGTCAGCAGTGAAATCGTCTTTGGCCACATTCTTAATCAGCAGGGTTACTATGACATGGGTGGCGGTCTGGTACCAGTCATGTCTGAAACACAAGCATATCAACATCACCATAGCAGCAGACATATCAACATCACCATTCCAATAACAGATACATATCAATATCATTACACCAAAATGGACAGTAAGGTCTGATAATTGTTTCGGCATATTGGCAATCTCAGCAAGGTTCAAGGCTAATTCTATAACTTGCAAGAAGTGTTGCACCTTTTGTCTCACTCGTAAAGCTGGTTCTGAGTTTCAAGAACAAAGTCCTCACACACTTGGACAAAAAATGTCTCCAATTGATAAACTTCATTTCAATTAGACAATTAAAAGGTTTGTCAATAACACTAATGTCAAATATCAGAAATATGTTGATACAGATTTACCTTTAGAGGTTTTTGTTTGCTGTCAGGGTTTACTTTTTGTAAGACCTATTTCCCAGTTTTACTATTTGTTGGTAAGACCTCTTGCCAGGTTTTACTTTTTCCTGACACCAACATTAAAAGTTATCTGTGATTATTTTGAAGTCACTGTTCTCAAATAGTGAATCTAACCATTGCCTGTTCTATGATCACTCAGAACTTATCACATGCTTCCGATATTCACAGCAAGCACTACAGCCTTGTGAACAATCTAGTCGTTTCTGTTGTGTCAGGTAATGTTAAGGTCTGCATGAAGTTTGAGTTATGAGTTGGGACTGTCTGATTTCCATAATTTATGCACAGCCCAATTCTGACTAGAGATCGATCACTGATACACTGCATGTCAGGCAAATATGTTTACAGGTGAAAAAGGACATATTGACAATGAAGGATTGATTGTTAAGGCTACAAACGCTGACATACTTTGCTTTTGGTCTTGATGGCATCTGGACTGGCTTTGCTGTTGACTCTGTTGGAGGCTCCGCTGTGGGTTGCGTTGAAGGCTCCGTCGTAGGATCTGTTGAAGCTAAGGGTGTCTCTTCTGTTGAGGACGAGGTCAAGGGAGGCAACTCTGCTTCACACTTCTCAAGCCACTTTGCATAGTTAGAATCTGCTGCTGTTAAACCAACAGTATTCTATTTTATTATCCGATTGGATAGAAATGACTGAAATATTTTCAGCACAATTCAGAAAAATATCAGGAAAATGAAGAAAAACATCACTTCATGCACAATATGACACAAGTTTTTATTTAATCATATAATTTTGTTAGGACAGACGGTAAACAAAGTACTTCTGTTGAAATGCCCATGACACACTGTCAATAAAATTCAAATCAAACTTCAAAAGCAAAGCAAGATTACCACATCTCTCTATGGAATATCCAACATCACATTAAAATACAGTTGATCCCTTTCACATCTTTGTTATCACGCAGCAACATATGTTTCACACAGGGGTATTAATCAATGAGTTAATATCAAAGAGCTTTATTACAGTACACATATTGTAACACAGTCACAGACAAGAATTACTGTAAACAAAGATTTACGATTACTTCATTACAGCTCCTTTGATTCTACAAAAATCACATTTGAAAGAACTGATGACATCAGACAGGTCTGCAGTTTTGAAAATTAGGATGATAGAGTGCTACAGTACTGAATACAGGGATCTCACAAAGTTTCACCCTGTATCATGTCATGACAAGGACGCTATGATTTTCATGCTTATCTTTGTTGCAGGAGTACTTACGATCTAGGGACTGTCCTTCTCGGAAAGCATCAATAGCATTTTTGTAATCTTTAAGATGGAAGAGTGCAATTCTGAAAAAAGAAAACTTTTTTAGGATTTGCAGTTACATTAGAAAATTTAGTTCTAAAGATTTGCTCTATCTGTCCGTCTGTCTGTCCGTCTGTCTGTCCTTCTGTCTGTTGAGATCCAAAGCATTGCACCATGGGATCAGGCATTGATATGAAGCCGACAAAACCCAGAATCATGTACTCAATGAAGACATGATTCCCTGAACACAGGGCCTGACACTGTCTAAGGATATGACTCACAAGTAGAGAGAATATGGTACATTAGCCATCTGGGCCACCCATGCAGATGTTGTACTTATCCTCTTACTAAGCAAGGTTAGTTTTATGCCATACTCAGCAATATTCCATCTATACGGCTGTGGTCTAACCTGGACCAGACAATCCACTTATCAACAGCATGAGCATCGATCTACCATAACGTGTCATCCAGGTCAGCAAAGCTGACTATCTTATCCAACTATACTCTTCAAAGAAAGTATAGGATAATGAGCTTTCAGTTTGGATAGGAAATGTAAACGTTATCACACGTTTCAAGGACAGGCATCTTATGAACGCACCACCATTTCACTCTATTACCACCCTAAAGACAACGCATGATACGCACGTGCATAACACAGAAGCCACCCATACATGTGCATGTGGTCCCATTCTTGATTTTGAATTTTTTTTCAAGAAGGTCGAGAAATCACTTAAAACATTAATTTTGCCACTCATCTCGCATCACACATTTGTTAGTGTTTGTTTCTAGTCGTCTGTTTTAAAATGAAATCATATACATTCAAATAACATGCCATACACCAATCATCTTTCAAAAGCGACATTCCAAATAACTATTGTTGTAAGGAAGTGCAAACGTTAATGTACTTTCAAAACATTCAATAATAACATACTAACATTGATAGACTCCGATAAATCTCCTAAATATTTTTAATCGTAAATAAAAAAAACAACGAATATCTCCTATTTTTTCAAAGTGTATAGTTGCCTTTTATGGGAAGCATGAGTTACGGAAGATTCCAACCTTGATCTTCCCAGGTTCTATTGACACAGCGATGGAGTGAATGTTGCACGCACGCACGCACGCACGCACGCACGCACGCACGCACGCACGCACGCACGCACGCACGCACGCACGCACGCACGCACGACACATGACACATGCACACACACTGAAACACAATCACAGCACCCTGTAGATATAAGTGAGAACTGGGCATGTTAAACTGTAACAAAACACACTGATCCACACTGTATTGACACAAAGATACACATCAGCCAATCATTACCAGTCACAGATGTTTAATGAATACCATAGGCATAGATACCATTAGCAGTCTTTGAAAGGTGTTGTTTGGACATGTGATCATTCAAAGCAATACTTTCAGTGGCAAACATTATTGATTACTGCTTCTCATAAATAAGAGTACATACCCTTTCCGGAAATGTGCTTTGTCATTCTGCGGTCTAATTGTACAGGCTTTGCTGCAGTCATTACATGCCTCTGAAAGTCAACATTGAAGATGACCATTAAACCAAATTTCTTAGACCTGTTGGGTGACCAGGCTCCAAATGAGTCTGTCAAACAAACACTTTAAGACAAATGTTTAACTTCTTAAGTGGCATTTAGAGGCTTGTGTGATGAAGAGGAACACTTTTAATGAGTGAGTGAGTTTGGTTATACGCCACACTCAGCAGTATTCTAGCTATATGGTGGTGGTCTGTAAATAATCAAGCCTGGACAAGATGATTCAGTGATCAACAGCATGAGCATAGATCTGCGCAAGTGGGAACCGATGACATATGTCAACCAAGTCAGCAAGCCTGACCACCCGATCCTATTAGTCGCCTCTTACGACAAGCATAGTCGCTTTTTATGGCAAGCCTGGGTTGCTGAAGGCCTATTCTACCCCAGACCTTCACAGGTCACACTTTTTATGGATAGACAACTTCTTGTTGCAGTAGATACATCATATTGGAATAAGAAGTTGACTATCCTTCAAGGCAAATGTCATACTTAAACTTCATCATCAAAACCAGTTATACTTTTCTGATATGATTCTAGCGAAGACCTAACAAATCCTCCCTCTATCATTTGTCTGTAGTTCTAAATGGAAATAACAAAGGCTGTATATATTTTGTTGACATATTATGTGCAAGGTTTTGCTGAGCTGTTCCCATGGTTTTCTTCCTTAATTTGGTGTTTAATTAGATCAAAAGATCTGATTTTATGAGATTTGGATCATATAACAATACAATATCTGTTTTCAATGAGATCAATATGATGACTGTACAATTCGTTTTTAAAGAATTTTTTTTTTTATAGGAAACTGATGGCTCAAGTCACTTATTCAATATGAGACATGTTAGGAATATTGGCTAACAGATACAAATATGTAATTTTCTGAATACAACTGATATTTTATATTAATCCTTATCCTTTATGCTTATTTCCTCCCTCTATGAGAAGACAAAGGAACAAATCCCTTGAAGAGGGCATGGGGGGTGTGGGGGTGTTGGTGGAGAGGAGATCACATTCAGTCCAACTTGTCTGCTCTTGAAGCAGTCACTGACTGGAATGTGATGATATACAGATCAGCTGCTTGTGTCTAATGCAACTGCATGTGAAGGTATCTACCAAGACTGGTCACGACCCTTCTTCATGCACAAGTGCACAGTGGCCTTCATTGCAAGTAAAGCCTTTCTTTCTGGAATATCTTCTAAACCACATCCATTTATCGTTGTATAGGGTGTGGGTAAATCTACGTAGAGCTAGGGTGACTGCCTTCGCCACTCTAGTGTAATATCCTTGATGTTTTAGGCAGGCCGTCGTCTGTCTTCATCTATTTTATCTTTCTGATGATGTACTGCAGTGATTACAGCTTTCATCTCCAGGTGGTTGATATGCTAAATGTGTTCGTTGCTCATCCAGATTCCTGCTGAAATGCCTTGAGGCGACACATCTATCTAGAGATGGTTGTTGTAGACCGCAAATAAGTCCCTGCACAGATATTCGATCATGAGTCCACCACAGTACTAATAGATATGGTCTCGCGTTGTCTGGCAGAGCTATCCAATCCGGGATGTTGAGATGCTGGATCAGGAACTGTTGTAATGGGTGCAATTGTAGATGTCCTCGTCTGGTGAAATCTTGCGCTCTCTTGTGAGCGGTAGTGCTGCCTGTAGCAGCATCTTGTAGCCGTCTCATAGGATGCTCATGACATGATCATTGTTGAGAAGTCCCCCTTTCTTCCAGTAGCATTATAGATGTCCATCCACTCAAGAAAGTTGTACAGGAACGGCTGAGGGGTGGAAGACTCCAGTCATTCTGAACCTGAATTTCAGCACTTTTTTTCTCTTTAGAAAGAATGTCCTGTTCCATGGGAGTGCCAATTTCCTTTGGTTGAACGATGAAAAGAGCTCTTGCCGCCGTGGGCATTGTACTCCTCGTCTCTCGCTCTCTTGACCCTGTAGAACTTTGACTTGTTAGAGCAACACTGAGAGTCTGCTTGAGGACAGTAGTTAAAGTGTTGATCAACTTCATCATCATTACTTCCCTGGAGTCCTGGGTGACGGATTTAGCAATGTCCTCAATTCTGCCATCGAATACTGTAGATGCTGACCAGGGAGTCTGATACAAGGCTTTAGTAAAGCTGTCACCCCAAGATGACGTTGACTTACGGCATAGTAAATTCAATCCTGCAGACATAGAGGCTAGATGCTCTGAAATGATTTTGTTGATCCTTCTTTTGAGTGGTGAGCACAGAGAGGATCATCCTTTCTTCTTTAGACTCAGTACTTGGAGATGAGAGCCTCCTTGATAGCCCTGGAACGGGTGCATCCAAGTGCTTGTATCCAGTTGATCCAGTCACTTATCTTCCACTTTGTAGGGTCTGCTGTGAGTCTCATAGATGAACCTGTAGCCCTCATCTATGTCAAGTGCTTTCATAAAGGGCTCCATCTGATGTAATGTATGAGCTTAACTGGAGTCCTTCGACATAGAGACGAGATCCAATCCGGTCATAATCCACTATGTGACTTCTGATGGCTTTCTCCTGTGATCAACGACGTCCATCTGTCAAGCAAAACCTCTCTGTCCTTCATTGAATTCATTCACGAGTGGGGAACAATGTCAATGCAGCGAACAACATCCTGTACCTCCTGTCTATGTGTATCTCTAGAACAAGTACCATTCCATGAATGCCTTCGTGCATGCTTGCATGAATCCGCATTCGATGAAAGAGACGAATGATGACGGTGTCTCCGAAGAACAGGGGATGTAGACAGTTAACGCTTGCGGCTGTTGCAGGATCCATAAGTGCGAGCACTCGGCAATGATTTCTGTGAACGGGAGCATGCATACAATGCCTCCTCTTCATCCGACGAACATATTGGTCACGTAAGACGACTGTGTTTGTAGCTGCTGAGTGACGTTTCTGTTCCTCTTCAAAACAGCGAAGGTCTAGCAGACTCTGAACATTGATCATGAGAGCTGATGATCTGGACCTAAAGAAGTAGTAGTGGAGGTTGTTGTGACATGTGTCGGGAGGGATGATCTCATCACTACTAGTTCAAGACTTAGTTTTAGATGATGATGATGATTTCAACATCTCAGGTGGAGATGATCATGATTCTGACGGCATCCTCTTCAGTGATCTAGACAAATCTTGACAATGCCAATGGGGTACATCTGGCTGATTACTAAAATCATGAATGTCAGCTGTGATCAACAAACAGTTTCTAGATGCAGAATCAACTGATTTAGACATGACTTGAGAGAGCCTGCATGGTTTTTTTTGTCCTTAGCATGCCTCTGAACAGTACATAAATATAATGCAAATTCTGAATCAGATAAATGCTTACAAGGTTCACACTGAACAGTTTAGAACAAGCAGGTTTTCATCAAGGACATAATATATGCGGATCAACCACTGACAGCCATAACTTACATTGGGAGCAAGTCAAGGTTAGAGAAAACGTGTCCAAAACATATACAATTTATAACAACAATTTTACATCATGAGGATCATAGTTACAATAAAAAAAACAAATACAACCCAATTTAGTTTACAGGACCAAAATATTAGCAAAATTTATCAACCTTATAAGGACCAAAAGTGCCGCCATCCGTACTCGTTGGGCAATGAAGGAGAGAGTGACAAGCATGGCTTGTCATGTGACCGTATTGGGTGGAAAGGGAGGCTTCTGGTGGGCTAGTGTATTGTATGCCCACTTCAGTTAGAAGGGAACTTGACGGGATTTCATGTGTTCCACTATCTTCGCAAAGAAGGTGGAGATAAGCATAATAAGCATGAGTCGGATAAGGAAAAATATTAAATACTGAGTAACAAATACAGTAAAAGGCAGTTGCTGTACTAATCATTATATACAATTAAACACTACCAAAATGCATTCATTGATGGTTTTGACCATACTGACTGAGTTAATTTATCACGACAACGACCACTGACCACATTCATGTCACATGACACACAGAAGAGTGGTGACTACCATTATGCTTGGTTTCATATGCATTTCATCCTACATATCCCACTTTGATAGATAATACCAAATTCAAGGAAAAACATTCCTTTAAAAAACTGCTTGAATAAGCCTCCAGTGACCAAGGTGATGAACTAAATTCAGGGAAGGGATACCGTTCAGTTCACAGAATACGCGAGTGAAATGTAGCAGCTGTTTATATGACAGGGATAAAATATACAGCTGAGTCTTGATATAATTACACCATGGACATGAGCTCAGAACCATGTTACACTGATCTCACCTGTGTACTTCTCTAGCTTGAGATAAGCCTGGGCTCTGTTCACGTAGAACTCATCTCTCTCACCTTCTGCCTGGATGGCTTCAGAGTAGAGCTGAAGAGATACAGACAGAGCCATACCAACATGATTGTTTGTTGTTCAACACAGAACTCAGCAATATTCCAGATATATGATAGTGATCTGTAATACACCAACATGACAAGGTCAAAAGGCATGTGCAAATGTCCACTTTCAAAATTTGGTAAGCTGTGTTCTGATTGGTTCATCTCAAAGGTTACCTGACGAGACCTCCTACTAGGGTTAGTTAGACACAGTAGATGAGTGTAGCTGTCTCAGGACTGCCACCTTCTTGGACTCCTTTAAGTCCAACCTCAAGACATATCTGTCCAGGAAAGCATATTGCTACTGACAAAATTATAGCACTTTGAGAGTCAAGAGCTATTATTCACTACACTTCTCCACTGAGTCTAACAAACCCTAGTGGGAGGTCGCGTCAGGTAACTTTTGAAACTCAATAATAGGAACACAGCTTAAATTGTGAAAATGGACATTTGCACATACCTTTCAAACTTTTACCTCAAAAAGGTTTGTACCAAAATGATTCCAGATGCTATTTTCCATCCATGCAATGGCTTCAGGGTGATGCAAACAGAGCATGCTACAACACTTTCAAATGTGTGTAAGCATGGGGAAAATGGGGTTTCTGTCAATATTCAAGGATGTCACCTTGTGGCAATATTGACTAAATGGTAAGTGAATCATCAAAAAGCCCTAAGTGCATATACTGCAGATCACATACCTGTGTTGTTCAATGGTCACGATTCAATGGCCCATAAACATAACATCAAGGGTACATCAACTAGTGAACAACCTATTTTATCTTACCGAACACCTCAATGTTAATTCTGAACTGTTCGATGCTTGGGCATTGGATCATACACTTCAGCCAACCTGTGTGAATCAAACAATTGGAATCTTGCATCATGGGGTTTTCCCCCATCAGTATTGTCTTAGTAAAATGGCCAAGGTGTAATTCCCCTTCTTGATATTCACATGAAGTATATTTGAACGGTATGTCAAAATTTATTTACTGTTTTTTACGTTTTTGCGAGTCAAATGATTTGCAGCCATCGCTAGATTTTGCGGACAACACAAGAAAAAGAAATTTAGAGTTGTCTCCCTTCCATCGATTTGCATTCACAAACATTGGTAATTTCTGTGCATGATGCCTGAATGAGTTGCCATTGGCAGCAGGGTATACTGCAATGTACCCCACTTGTAAGAGGGGTACATTGAAAATAATAGAAGAGTGCTTAGCCGATCAGAAAACAACACTTATGTGTGAGGTAAGGTAAGTATGAATCCCCTCTACAGACCAGACACAAGCACAAGGGAGAGGGGAGGGGATGTCACGAGACATCTTGATGACTGGTCTTGATAGTTATCTTTTTTGAATGCCATTTTAGAAGTTAAAACGTAGAATATAGAACAATATTTTATAAAGATAACCTTCTTTATAATGGAACTTTGTTTTACAATGGCCTTGTTAGTTGTTTAGAAAGCACACTATACACTACCATGCTTCCTGTTGACCACATATTGGAGAAACATGATCGGCACCTGTTTACAAGCAGGAAAGGTCGGTGATTAACTGATTTATCATCAAGAAAAATTTATTTTGTTTCATTATGCAAAGAAACAATGGAGCAACTCATGAATAAACGCTGAAAAATGTTGAAAACTGGTCGCTAGCCAGTAGGCACTGGGCACATCTAAAATCCACATTCAGCTAAAATCTATAGGTGTCATGTGAATTTCTGTTCACCCTAAAGCCATGTAACTGCTACTGAGAGAGTGAGAAAAAACAGTTACAAGCTTTGTACAAATGTCACAGTTACTATATTATATATACTCCACAGGTAGTTGAGATTGAAATACGAAGACAAGCAATATTAATACCAAATAATACCCGTGAAGGTCCTGGGGTAGAATAGGCCTTCAGCAAAACCATGCTTGCCATGAAAGGTGACTCAGCTTGTCGTAAGAGGCGACTAAAGGGGTCGGGTGGTCAGGCTCGCTGACTTGGTTGACGCATGTCATCGGTTCCCAATTGCGCAGATCGATGCTCATGTTGTTGATCACTGGATTGTCTGGTCCAGACTTGATTATTTACAGACCGCCTCCATATAGCTGTAATATTGCTGAGTGCGGCGTAAAACTAAACTCACTCACTCACTAATACCAAATAAACATCAACTTTATTTACCTGAGATCGTTATTACCACCTCAGATGCAAAATCAACAGCCTGTGTAACAAACTACAGCGAGCAAGAATTCAGCAAGATCAGTCGTCTGCTGGTGAAGGTTATGTATAAAACAGGAAGTTACGTAATCAAAATTTTCTCTCGCAATAAGTACGGCTCATCGACAAAAACACATACCCAGATGGGGCGAGAGGCTATGGTTTCGCCAATACAATGCCATACACGCTATTTTAGTCGGAAATGATTGATATTATTGTGTGAAACAGATGAATATATCCTACATCACTCAAGTTTAGTCAAATCAAAACTTTAAAAGATATTACTGGCTAGCGACCAGTTATCGCTTTTCTTAAGCATTTTGTAATGATTTGCTCCATTATTTCTCAAATGACTGAATTATCAAGTCATAGATTCACAACATAGCCAGGATGATTTTCATTCAATTCTCATTGCTTATGAAATTTCATGTCATTTCACGTGACAGGCCCCATGTGTTTGGGTCTCGTCTTCTGAGGCATTCATATTTGTAACTTCTACAACGTAAAATACTCTCAGTAATTTTAATTCTTGTAACCTATCATTTTTTGGATAGTCAATATATGAAATACTATGAAGTACAAGTAAAGCTGTCTGCGAAAGCAGTACAGCCTGGTGTTGGCAATAACTGGCATGAAGCAATAACTGGTCGCTAGCCAATAAAGATAAAATGACGTTTTTGTCTTAAATCGTGGAAAAACCCTAACACTGGGATATACGATGATGTTCTTTGTCAAAGCTGACAACACCATGTCAGGTCAACATAAAATGGAGAAATCTGAGCATTTTGTGTTTGAAGCTGAAAGTTGAGTCTGTTTTTTAACGATGAGTCAATGTACTACTTTCTGTATGTGGAAGGAGGTTGTTTTCAGTTTTATGCTGAATAGTTTAGTGGCAATCACCTGTCACAGACAATAAGGACACCCATAACGATGTCGACAAATATCGATTCATAAAAATCCATGGACTTGACTAAATTTCACTAACTGTGCATGTCAAATGATACACCATTCTGTGACAAATTCATTGAGTAAAAAACAAGTCATTTTTGTAAGCATCCAGTACATGCCCACACGAGTCACAATGTTTGTTTACCTCAACAGCGCGCTGATAATTCTCACTGACGAACTCTTCGTTTGCCTTGCTGCAAAAGAGAAGACATAAAGATATATTACTCTTGCAAAAATCGCTGCATTACCAAAATTATAAGTGACAACAAAACTGACAAGACCGGTGTGTGCATGTCTCCAATACATACCTATACAACTCAGCCGCCATGTTCTTCTAGAATTTTCCGTGCGACTCAACTCATGTGCCGCTTTCATCCAAATATGTACGCGCCGTTTTAGGATTTTGTATAATTGTAACAATTACGCAAGACGTAATCTGATCCCAAGACGTTAGTCATGCATGAATGGAGAATGACAAAGTCCAATTAATAAAATTGTTGAATTTAACGACATAGTCCTGTTTTAGTTCAGTAGATTATATTGACTTAGATGTTCAAAATCACTGAAGTGACACGAGCGGAAATAGGAGTAGGTATGATCAGGGAGGCTAGATTATCCCTGGTAAGACATTACTTTGTTAATTCCTGTGTGATTATATTCTTGGTATGAAGAACAAGTGTGATTTTGGATAAAGCACAAAGTTTTATGTTAAAACAGGGTTTGGGTTATTTTAATGGATACTCCAAGAACCGGGATTACAACAGAGGCCATGTAATAGAGGCACGCAATTACACGCAAAGGGACCCATGAAGCTCCCGGGTAGAATAGGCCTTCAGCAACCCATGCTTAGCATAAAAGACGACTCTGCTAAAATGCGATTAACGGGATCGGGTGGTCAGGCTAGCTGATTTGGTTGGCACATGTCATCTGTTTCCATTTGCCTACATCGATGTTCATGATGTTGATCACTGGATTGTATGATCTAGACACGATTATTTATAGACCGCCGTCATATAGTTGGAATATTGCTGACTTCGGCGTAAAACTACACTCACACCAAGCAAAGTTCAAACTATAGCATTTAACGTCTTTATGCCTCTCAGAAAATCATTTTTTGCGGTTTGTTTGTGTTACTGTTTGTTGGGGAGGGTAGAAACTTTATGTTTTACAACAAACATGCATCCTGATAACTACTTCAAATTAACGTTGAAAACCACACTTTTCACATTAATTTTAGGTTAACTGTAATGGAAATCCAAGTGTACATTGAAAACAGCAAAATGTTCACAAGTGAATAGCAAGCCATTTTTTCGTGTAAGCCCGACAGGCTGCAAAGCGTTATATTAAGATAGTATGGCCTAACCTTTACAGCAGTACTCGTGTGTAAGCCAGGGTTTTTAAAAAATATAATGGTAGCTACGTGCCTGATTCATCTCCCCTGCAGTATAGTGGTTTGAAACACGTCGAAGTTAGCACATCCGTGGCCTGTTTCATCTTGACACTTTAGTGCCCTTTCACCTTTTCCAAAAGTGAGTTTGATTTGTTTATACCAAGTATCACTATCAAGCAGAAACACGATCAGAACAAACAGACTTAAGCGCATGAAACAGCACTGCACTGGTAATGTCGTTGCTTCAGAAAACTGTCATGTGCCAACTATAACCACACGGATGGGCCATTCCTGAATGACGCCAGAAAATTAACAAAAAATAAGAAAAACAAAAACAACGACAACATAACTGAGTGATAATGCTTCACAGTCTTCACATTTAACCCCTCATTTTCAAAGCAAATTTTGAACTACACATTTTGTACGGATTTTACGAATCGAAGTTTACCAATGTAGTTGCATCGGTTTTAGAAAAGAACCACGTGCTCGGGAAAGTATAAGCAGTCGGGGTTATCTCCCTTCGTGTAGCCAGCTTGCTGAGCGTAGCATAGGCAGAGTACCAGTCTACCAAACACATGATGTTGAGCAAGTAGACTGAAAAAAAGACTGAAGGAAAAGACAACGTTAACCGTGGAAGCTTTGAAATGGCACTTGAAGATATTTTTGCTAGAGGTATTCTTTTGAAATATCTACTGCCAGTTGTCACTGTCGTGGTTATCATTGCACTTTCAAGAAAGAAATTGCGTCAATTTCGCTTGAGGTTGATAGCATATATGGGAAATAGGTTTCTAAAGAAGACACATAAGCAGATTCGAAATGAGAAATCGGTTGTTTTTTCTGAATTGAAATCACAAGCAAGCAAGGCAAAACGTCCTTTGCAGCTGCTAGAAATCGGCTCTGGAAGTGGCATGAACTTCAAGAACTTTCCATCAGGTTCAGAGATAATTTGCTTGGATCCAAATCCTTACAACAAAACATACTTAGAAGAAAATGTGCATCTTCGGAATCCAGAAGTGAGCATCAAGAAATTTGTGGTGGGATTCGCGGAGAGTATGCCCGAGGTTGAAGACAACAGTTGTGATGCCGTGGTCTGTACTCTGGTCCTGTGTACTGTGAGGGATGTCAAGGCTGTTTTAAGTGAAATCCTAAGAATACTGAAACCAGTAAGTGCTCCACTGATGCCATGGTTGGGAAATAATTTCTGTGATATTTGTTTATTGAACAGGGGTTTACCCAGTCTAACTAAACCTATTAGCTTCAGTATTATAAGTTACACTCCTCTACTGAGTCTAATCAGGGAGATTCTAAGAGGAGATTGTAGATTATCCGTGGTCTAAAAAACCCTAGTAAGAGGTCGCGTCAGGTAACATTTGGGATTGACCAGTCACACAGTCTAAGTAAACTTAGCCTCAGTACTTTTCGTTACACTCCACCACTGAGTCTAACAAAACCTTATGGGAGGTTGCGTCAGGTAACCTTTGAGATTGCCCAATCAGAACACAGCTTACCAAATCACGAAAGTGGACATTCGCACATACCTTTTGAACTTTTTATCTCGAAAAGGTTCATACGGGAACAATTCCGAATGCTATTTAGCTTACGCTCGCTTCCAGGTGGTGCACACTGCTTTCTTACAAACCATGACAACGGTGAGTAAACAGTCGCTGAAAATGGTGTTTTTGGCAATATTCAAGGATGTCATCTTACAGAAATATTGGCTAATGGTAACCATATCAACAGAAACCGCAAAGCGTATATAATGCAGGTCAAATAATTGTGCTAAATATAGACAGACGTTTGTTTGTGGAGAGATCTGTGTCAATGACCTGAATATTTTGAAAGTACCTCCGATCCCAAAATAGTAGATGTTGTCTGATTGGTTAAATCTATGTAACCGTCTCGCGTTTGATTGGATGGTCCTTGGTCGCTCAAAGGTTACCTGACGCGACCTTCTACTAGGTGGTGGAGCGTAACGAAATACACTGAGACTAAGTTTACTTAGACTGACCAGTCACAACACAGCTTACCAAATTGGAAAAGTGGACATTTTCACATGCCTTTCGAACTTTTACCTCAGAAAGGTTAGTACCCAATGATTCCGAATGCTATTTTCTATACAGTCGTTTCAGGGTGATGCACATGGAGCTTGCTAAAACACTTTCAACAGTGTGTAAACAGTCTCTGAAAATGGGTCTTTTGTCAGTATTCAAGGATGTCAGCTTGTGGAAATATTAGCTAATGGTAACCATGTCATCAGACAACCCAAAGCATGAATATTGCTGATCAAATATTTGTGTCATATGCGAATTTATTTTTGTTGTAAGATCAGTGTCAGTGACTGGGGATTATATATGTCGAGCCAAAACCAGTAGCTGTTGTCTGATTGGGTAAATCCTTTCGCCCACCTTGCATTTAATTGGACTGTCATAGGTTTGCTCAAAGGATACCTGATGCGACCTCCTATTCAGCAGAGGAGTGTAAGTTTATTTAGACTGGAATGTTTACCTAACCAAGATTTTGTTCAGAGCTGATTCAATTTTACATTGCCTTTAGATCTGCTGTACATCTTAGGCATAAGAAACAGTGTAATATTGGAAACAACATTTAAGTATCAATGGAATATTTTAACCTAATTTGTTCTTGTTTTTCATTACTTTTTTGTAAAAAAAGGGGGGCTGGTAGGGCAGATTTTATTTTTATTTTTTAATTTTTGTTTATGATTTTCTAGGCAGTGTTAGTAAAATATGTCAGAAACTGAGATGGATTTCAGAAGTCTGCGAACTTTGTACATGCAAATTTACCAGTGCAAGAAATAAAAACAAATTTCGGGTTGGGCCAAATCTTTAGGTCAGGCGGTAACGAGGAGCAAAAAATTATAGTTTGTGGCGTAATGGTGTCAGAATCTGTTCTGAAATTACATTGTATAATGGCATCACCTAACCAATGATCTGGGTTTAATTTCAGAATGGAATCTTCTACTTTGTGGAACACGTGGCATCACAGAAGGGAAGGTTCAAGAGGAAAATCCAGGACTTGATCAACCCAATGTGGCAGAAGATGATGGATGGGTGCAACATTAACAGGGAGCCATGGAATGACATTCATCAAGCTGGTTTCTCAAAGGTCGACCTGACACATTTTGATATTTGCATGTTCAAGACTAGCACTCCAGGTATCTATGGAAAGGCTATCAAGTAAAGTGGAGAATGAAAACCTACGATAATCACTTAGGCTGCATTCAATAATTCACCACATGATTTCCAAAATGCACTGACTTGCCAAAAATTACTTTGCCTCATGTGTGATCTGTTTCCATTTGTCTGTTTATTACTGAAAATAGTGTCAGACTTTATGTGAAATATTCAAACATAAAATTCAGTAGGATAAAATGTCCTAGTCACAAATATGTTGTGAAAAATATGTTGCGTAATGCTGCACCAAGCAATATTCATGTGATGTAGCAGACGTCTGTTAATAATCAAGTCTGTATAAGACAACATCATGATGAACAGACTTGTAGCAGACGTCTGTTAATAGTCAAGTCTGTATAAGACAACACCATGATGAACAGACTTGTAGCAGACGTCTGTTAATAATCAAGTCTGTATAAGACAACACCATGATGAACAGACTTGTAGCAGACGTCTGTTAATAATCAAGTCTGTATAAGACAACACCAGGATGAACAGACTGAGCATTGGTCTGCACAGTTGAGGTGTTCCACAACCACACCAGTGAATCTGACCATGCAGTTCAGTAGCTACTTCTAATGAGCTCATCCAAATTGTTTTGGGATTAAAGCTATATCTTTAGTTGTTTAACAAAGTATCATTAAAATAGAGGGTCTGTTCACTGTTTACAGTTTGGGAGGAGTACAAAGAGAGGAACAGTTAGATGTGAGAGAAAGGAATCAATAAGTTTGTTCACATGCTTCCTGTACACCTGACTGTTCCTCTTTTTGTTAAAATTTTACTGATGCATTGTTCAACATCTTTTATATAGTTAAAACATAAATTCTGTAAAGAGACTCACAAAGCTGGTCTGATGTCTCGATCATGATCAGCGTTTCATTAAGTATTATATGTTTACTAGTATTTGAGTAAGACTGCAATTCATCATACCACTTTTGAGCCAAACAGACTATATCAACCAAAAGAATCACCCTTGGAATCTCTGTTGTGATTGTAATGTTAACTGACTTTGTATCCCCCCTGACTGCAATATTGCAGTCTCTGTTAAGATCACACGTTAGTTATCATTACCACTTAAAGGTCACGTGCAACATAAAACACAATTTTGCAGATCCTGATACCTTTCGGTATGCATGTACCAAAACAAATCATCAAAAATGCCATTTCAACCTATGAAGTTGAAAAAAAAAACATGAAAAAAGCCCACGAAACCAGAGTTCAAACGATTCACTAATTTTCCCCCAGCGTTGGGGGAAAAAGTGGTTTCAAATCCATGTTGCGCTGCGCTCATAGCGTGTGCACAGTGAATAGGTTGCAGAGCTTGAAACAATATGCTTGTCTGGAATATGATGTCATGAGCAGTAGTCTAATCTTGGTTGTGTACACAAACAAGTAACTATTTTACTTGGTACATGAAAAAGACAAAACATGTTGATTGTGATAAGCTGACTCTGTCACAGAGGAAATTCAATGTCTGGTTTATTGCCTCTTATATGTCTGCCTGCCTGTCTGCTAATGACAATATGCAATTCACAACTTCAATTACTGATCACATGCCATTAACAGGCTTATAAGCCGCCAGCTAAGCTTATCGGCAGTGGCCTATGAAAAAGATGCATTACACTTGAGTGCACACCAACCGACTGTCTGGGTTCGTTATCGTGGCTGCTTTGTTTAGAGGGAGTTAAATCCAAGTACAAAATATTGCACTTTTAATTTGCGATTATATGCTTATAATTTTGTTTATTTGTTTTTTTCTTAATCAGCAATGTATATTATATATCATGAATAAGTGACAATTACGTTTGATTTTTTGGTTGCATGTGACCTTTAAAGGAAGCTGTAGACATCAAATCACGGGTCATGTCAGAACAAACTTTCCTCCGACTAAGCAGGGTATTATACTGTGAAAGAGACAGTAGGTATGTGTTTCTAGTTAATATAATGTAGCAGGGCGTGGAGTCATCCCAAAGATGACATCCTTACCTTGTCAGCTTGCTGACGGGGTTAACCTCTTTGGTCATGTGAACAAGGCGCCCGACTTCGGATCAGAGGGTCTGTCGTTCGAATCCCAAAGATGACATCCTTACCTTGTCAGCTTGCTGACGGGGTTAACCTCTTTGGTCATGTGAACAAGGCGCCCGACTTCGGATCAGAGGGTCTGTCGTTTGAATCCCAGCACGGGACTCAGAAATTTTGTGGCCGCTACATTGGCTACCAACGTGGGGCCGAGCATGTTCATGTCAAATTTGAACAAAATAAGCCTCAGTACCCAACTATGCGGCCCGGGACCTGCCTTCTGTTGACAGGGGAGTATGTAGCAGGGCGTGGAGTCATCCCAAAGATGACATCCTTACCTTGTCAGCTTGCTGACGGGGTTAACCTCTTTGGTCATGTGAACAAGGCGCCCGACTTCGGATCAGAGGGTCTGTCGTTCGAATCCCAAAGATGACATCCTTACCTTGTCAGCTTGCTGACGGGGTTAACCTCTTTGGTCATGTGAACAAGGCGCCCGACTTCGGATCAGAGGGTCTGTCGTTTGAATCCCAGCATGGGACTCAGAAATTTTGTGGCCGCTACATTGGCTACCAACGTGGGGCCGAGCACGTTCATGTCAAATTTGAACAAAATAAGCCTCAGTACCCAACTATGCGGCCCGGGACGTGCCTTCTGTTGACAGGGGAGTATGTAGCAGGGCGTGGAGTCATCCCAAAAATGACATCCTTACCTTGTCAGCTTGCTGACGGGGTTAACCTCTTTGGTCATGTGGACAAGGTGTCCGACTTAGGATCAGAGGGTCCGTCATTCGAATCCCAGCACGGGACTCGGAAATTTTGTGGCGGCTACAATAACATCAAAAACGTCAAAACTGGATATCCATAAAGGCATTAATGTTTGCACAACTGATTCTGTTATAATCTTTGTCTCTCACTTGGGATAAACATTTGAAACAAAAGAGAATTTCCATACCTTATAAGAAGTTCTGATATACAGCCATAGTCATCTGTTAGACATTCCATAATGTTCTTCTGCTCAGTTTTCAAATTGTGAATTGAAAACTTTGTAATTATATTTTCCAAAATATTATCAGGAATGGAAACATAAAAATGTAGCTGCTTCCTGAGCTTAAGTGTAGACTTCTTATTTGTCGTTTCAATAGTTTAAGAAGGCAGAGAATACTTAGATATGCTGTAATGAAAAATTCTGTTTTATCCCAGTTAATTTCCCACACAGGAATAAATATTATTGAATAAGTTGATCATTGTTTTGTTTAAGACATGCTTTTGCCGGGATGTGTTTGGCTGTTTTACAACACATGCTTAGCTAGCTTCAGTACAACATATCCAGCCAAGAAATCTGTTGAACACAAGTACCATCTATATTGTTTAGCCATTTTATGAATTTCCATTTTGGTTTATCAAGATTTATTGATGTATTGATATATTTAAACATGACAGACACAATCTGTATTGGATTGTAGAAACAAGCAATGTTTCAATAACCTGGAGTGATATCTATTTTTTTAAGTGGAGCCATGCCACCTCTCTCTGTTTAATACACTCTATATTGTATTCAGATAATAAGTGTTTTTTTTTTCTGAACAGGTTGTGAAATAACATTACAGTGTTTGCATTAATGCAGAAACATGCGTTTTTCACGCCAAAAAATAATAAAACCATGCAAATAATATTTTGCCCACGTGCTTAGATTCTGATCTACATAATTTTGAAAAGTGCCTTAAAACCGCAACATATAAACAAACAATGAATTTTAACATGATTCGGATTGTACTGAAAATTTCATGCGCTAAAGATTTGGACTACACATTTATAATTTTATTTCTGCATGCACTCTTACAAAACCTACCGCGATCACTGCATTAAATGACAAGTAAATTTAAAATGAAATTTCATACAGTGGAAATGAGTGCTGAGACATCAGCTGGACAAGATTGTCAAAACAAATTGATTTATAGGGTAAACTTGTGAAGAACACTGAAAAATAAATGTGATAAATGTAATGGGTGAACATGTCATGAGACTGAGACTCCTGAAAATATTATTTGACAATATCTTTTAAAGTTGTTTTATATGTCATCATCATTGCATTCACCTATTTTATACCAGTACATGATTTATCTTGTGGCACAGCATGAAGTTGAAGCCTTGAAGTTAGTCAGCTAGTTTTACTATCATATGTTAATGCATTGTCTAACTTTACTTGGGTACTAATGGGACTATGCCATATTGACCTTCAAACACTTTCTGCAGAAGGTAGATCAGTCTGGAATATCAGGGGACTTTCTTGCAACATCTGATTTAGATTTTTGCACTTAACGACACATCAGTGGATGTACTGCTCAGTTTTATGCACTTCACAATTGCAATTTATTCTTTACAACAGAATTAAGAATAACATTATGTTGATATTCCACATTCAGCATGCAGTGATACAGCCCATTTCTATCACTGGGGTGTGATGCAATACATGTGGCATTCATGCTTTCTCATCCCCTTGTGTTTGATACCATGAGCATATTACAGGACCCCATTCTTATCAGGGGACATTTAAAACAAGCAATGAGTGCTGACAAGATAAACTGACCTTGGATTATAATAGGGTGTGCTGAATTCCGGCTAAGAAAGGTATAATTACTCAGGTAACTATCACAGAATGCCTTTATACAATACATAGAATATATTCTTTGTGAAAGTTGGTCTTCTTTGAATTAATGTTTTGTTAACTGCGGGTTTTAGTGCTTATCACATCATAATGTTAATGAAATCCAATGAAAGACTAGTCGTGTTGAATCAATCATTTAGTTATATTGAATATGTTATGTCTGTGTTTGTATACCGTCAACTTTATTATTCCGGGCATGGCTTAAGATATATTTACATAGATGCATTCACAGGTTTGAGTGATGCTGTACTTATATTATATACCACATATTACATATCTTTATTTTTGTATGGATTTACATGTTGATTGTGCTAATATTATTATCTGAGCACCATTTATGGTATTGTGAAATAAAATAACGCTGAAAACATTAATAATGTGTCTCATATGTGGTTGTTTTGTTAAGAGTGAGTGAGTGAGTTTAGTTTTACGCCGCACTCAGCAATATTCCAGCTATATGGCGGTGGTCTGTAAATAATCACGGTGGGCGAATTGGCTAAAGCACCAGGCTAGTGATCCAGCGAGGTTGAGCCCACCTGTGACCGGGTGTAAAATCCTTAGAGTCAACTTTGTGTGCAGACTCTTTCAATGTTGTCACAACCCCTAGAGTACTGTACACAACCCTGTGCACTTAAATGAACCCACGAATCCGTTGGTATATGACCAAATGGTGGCCACATGAACACATGCATACACCTAGTTGCGGGTATAAACTTGGACAAAGTTCTGTGACTGTGTGTCCCAGTCCACCCAGCTGTCAATTGGGTACCTCGTTTGGATGAGAGAGCCACAATAAACTCGGTGTGCGCCTAGTGGCAGCAAGAGTTGTATACTCCTCGGGGAGTTGAGATTGAATTACGATGTGCTGTTGAGATTGACATCCAATGATCGAGGGAAAAATACCAGCGTCTTGAGCATGCACTAGTGCGTGGATATGTGCGCTATATAAATATCCTATATCTATCTATCTATCTATAATCGAGTCTGGACCAGACATTCCAGTGATCAACCACATGAGCATCGATCTGCGCAATTGGGAACCGATGACACGCGTCAACCAAGTCAGTGAGCCTGACCACCCGATCCCGTTAGTCGCCTCTTACGACAAGCATGGTCACCTTTTATGGCAAGCATGGGTTGCTGAAGACCTATTCTACCCCGGGACCTTCATGGGTCAGTGAGTGAGTGAGTTTATGGTTCTCAGAGGTTTCAGATTCCTGTGCACAGCTGATATAGTAGGAGTATTGAAGACTGTGATTACAAGCGACATCCACTCGAACTACCAGCCGTTCCTGACAAGGGTAAGGGATGCAACTTCATAGTTAATTCTCACAAGACATCCTAGTTTCAGAGATAGCTATCTGCATATAAATAGTAGGACTGGGACTAATAAACTGGTACCTGGGATGTGTGGGTAATGAGTTTGACCCGCCTACCTGTCTCAGTACCCGGACTAATAGGTTAAACAAAGTATTATGTTGTTCAATCATGATTAAAAGGGTGTATAGTCTTTGAAGATTTACACATGATTACAGTCACTTCTTTTGAATACTCTACAACAGGGATAGGTCACTCGCTTGCTTCCTTTACCATTTGTACTAATTTACGCGTGCCTCGTCATGCTCCAACGCACACAGTGACTTGGCTCGTTCTCAGCACAACGTCAGTTGTGTTTAACAGAACTTCAGCCAGTTTATTGTATCAGTCGGAATTTTACAATGAATGAATGCATTGTAGTAAGAATTAAGAGCAAGAATTATGTGAGTGAATGAAAGAAATAAAGAAAAAGAATAAAAGAAAGAAGTACTTATGTGAACGAATGAAAGAATAAATGATACACGGCGACCTTCCCTCCAAAATATGTTAAAGAACGCAAAAGTATCGCGAGAACACGTGTTAACATCAGCTGTCCTTTTAAAAAATCTACTTTGAGACATTTTTGTTGACATTAATAATTAATTCAGATATCTTATTGCACGTGGGGAATGGAATGGACATGAACAAAATGTTAACTGACACTGTCACACTGCCCTCAAACATAGAGAGTAAAACAAACTCTCACAAAGCGTTCTAAAACACCTTTCCAGTTCTGTCAAATAATGAGATCAACAAGAAAGAAAGAAGTTATGCAACTATAACCGTCAAGCATCAATGGCCAATCAGATCAGATCGGCAATATGTCATATTTTTCACACACCTCAAATACACCCTAACATTTTGTTTTAGATTATGACAATATCACTGTTACTTGCAAACACATTTCACCTGATAGTATATTCCCCTCATATGAATTACACGTGTATGTGAAAGATGTTTTTGAAGACATAACTAGAAACATTCAAACAATGGCGTGTAGCATTTCAATTGCGGATCAGAACAAATCGGCGGAATGTCATATTTTTTCACACACCTCAATTACACCCTAACATTTTTTAAGCCATAAAATTGTCCCCATTATTTGCAAATACCTTTCAACTAAAGTTATGTTTTCCTTCTAAAAATTAAACGAATGTGTGAAAGAAGTTTTCATCGGCACAATTTAGTCTTTGTTCGCGGTGAATCGAGAATAGAAGCCAGTGAGCCATAACATATCGACTTGAAACTTTACTACAAATCTACTGTCCTAATACGGACACTATTATCAATTATTTGACTTAAACTGAAGTGACAAAATAGTTAACCTATCTTCTACATGTAGGATTTCAGTTGTTACAACACTCAGCGAACTTAATCAGCTGTTGAAAATAAACCGGGCTCAATCTTAATACTACATACGCTGCCACCATATTGGCTACACTGGTTATGTAACGACCCGAGTTTCTTCTGCCCCTCTATTTCGGCTCCCTAATATAAATGACTATGTTGCGTTATTTGGGGTTTTCATCACGTTGGTGTCCGGTAGGGAGATAAAGGAACTAATTTTGAATATGAAATCTTAAACATGTACACTGGCGGATCCAGAGGCGGGAGCTAGGTTCGGACACCAGCGAGTATAGTGTTTTTTCTAAGCGAGAGCTGTTACACCAAATTCTTCTTTCGCATGGCTGTTCACTTTCTACCCAACCGACTCGTAAAGGTCCGGGATATAACAGGCCTTCGGCAACCCTTGTTTGCCATAAAAGGCGACTATACTTGTCTTAAGAGGCGACTAACGGATCGGGTGGTCAGGATTGCGGAATTGGTTGACAAATGTCATCGGTTCCCATTTGTGCAGATCGATGCATGTTGTTGGTGAGTAGATTATTTACAGACCGCTGGCTTTCTGATTACAAAGCACAGGGCGTGGCGTATTCTCTCTTCCAAAATATCATCGAATATGCATCGTCCGGTTTATACACATGTACTTCCGGTTTAGGTGTCATGGAAATATGACAACAAACTGTCATGAGTCAGGAACATGATACCCGTAGTTTGAGTCTGTCATGTAAATCGGAGCATAAATAGAGCAGAAAAAAATACAGCTGATGTAAGACACTGAAAACGGATTGTTCTGTTTGTTTAGCTGGTTTAGTGAATGGTTGCCGTACGCCTGGCGAGCGGCCTGCTTCCCGAGTAAGTTTAATTTGAGCTATGACATTCATACTCCTATCGATTTCACTGTTATGGTACTTAACTGCGTTATGACATAATGCAGCGCATGAAACTCCTAAAATACCCAGCAAGCCCACAGGGCTGATGACTGAGGAAATGTTTCTGGCCCTGTTAACACGTAACCAGGCCTGCATTTAAAATAAGAACCTGCATGGGGTAAGGTGTTATAATAATTTCTTACTCACCCGTGGAAGATTATTCAGTGTAATATTTTTACGGCAATATTACTGCTTGACGTATGACGTCAAAATGGTTCAAAGTTGGGATGTCACAATGCTAATGTCGCTGTCGCAATTTAACAGACCTTGCAGAGTACAGAGACTCCTCACACTGTAGGCAATTTCACCACAGTTACTGTCATTTTATTTTGGCAAGTGATAAACAGAATATTAAAATCGCTTCGATGAAATACCATTTTTATTAAACTCGTAAAAGATTTAGGATCAAACTCGCTTTCACTCGTTTTATATCAAATCATTAACTCGTCTAATAAAAATGGTATTATACAGAAGGTCGTTTAGTATCCTCTATGTAATTAATGAACTGATGTGTGATTGTTACTTACGGTCAGAAAAACATTGGCTGTAAGCATTCTCTAGACCAATCACATTTAGTGTTAGATAAATGGATAGGCTGATCTGTGGAAGTTATGGTTTGAAGGATCATGAACTAAACAAACATCGTCTAGCTACCATATTTGTAAATTATTTCCGAAAAATTGACATGTATATCCTTGGAAAATGTATTGGCGCACAGGGCTGGCTACCAAATAAAGTTGTAAGCCAGCCATGTAACTAACAAGAAGCGCCTCCGCCTGGCAGATGCTATTTCATATACTGCTTAATGTTCTTTTTGGACTTGACCCTTTTTGTACTTTCCGTTGGCCCTTTTGAATTTCCTTTGGCCCTTTTGACTTTTTCAACTTTGGTCTGACTATAACCCCATTTCGATGAAGGTTAAGGACATTATGTTTTGTTTACATACTGCACAAACTCTTGTTTATAACATGAGACAGAAGTTATATATCTAGATCAGTTAAAGCAGAACTATTAATTTTTCATTTATTAATGAACACATAGTTCATGAATGTTTTAATGATGTAAATAATGGTATTGAAGATACGACCAGAATTAAAATGAGAGACTGTTTGCAGTGATTCATTTGAGCATGTTAATTAACAAAATATTACCAATATAGAATACAATGCACAGGAAATTCTAACTAAAATGACTAGTATTAACACATATTGTCACTGCAGGGACTACTCAAATTGTCACTGCATGGACTTAGTACAATATAGGTTGTATAGTTCTGAGACTCTGGCAGTGACAATATGTATGCATTGATGCTAGTTTTTTGCTATTACAAGCCCTTGTGATACAATGGAGACTCTTGTAGAGGCCCATGACAATCTGGCTTAGAAATCGACTTCATGCTCGCTGACTTGGTTGGCACATGTCATTGTATCTCATTTGTGTAGATTGATGCTCATGTTGTCGATCACTGGATTGTCTGGTCCAGACTGCTGCCATACAGGTTGGACATTGCTGAGTGTGGTCTTAAACAACAAATCAACCAACCAAATATTTCCAGTGGTGTAAATGTGTTGCCAGGCAATAATGCCTATTGTACCATGTGAACTGGTGAAATCTATATTGATATTATTCCTGAACCTGGGATGAGAGTGTGGATCAGAATTGCTGGGTAACTTTATCAAAGCATTTGCTGGATGGTCAGTGATTTTGTTCACCCTGGGTCCTGAAACCATTTATTCCAACAACAGCCGAACTCCATTAAGTGTGTTTTTGTCCACAGGAACTCATGTAGACAGCAATGGGAGTGGCCCCATCATTCTTACAGACCCTGCTTGCACGTCAGAAAAGCAATGAGAAGTGTTACCCATGTGTGCCCTTTAAACCCTGTCCACTTGGTGTCCACACACAGACAAAACAAGGCTTGGTGGCATCCTTCAAGGCTCTACCACCAGTTCTGGGTGCGTATAAACACACCAATATTTCTGTACCTCATGTATGGTGTGATCCTAGTGAAGATGCTAGTGTATAAGGTACACTTAACTATCATGGTTGAAATGATAAAGGATCTCTATATAACTCAGTCATCATTAACCAATCAATATTTACACTACTATCAACCACTGTTCAGATTATATTATTTATATGACTGAATATTTTCAAAATCAAAATAATAAGGGATGAATGTCCCTCACTAATGTTTAAGGCTCATATCTAGAATTTTGTTTTATCCAATTGCATACTGTTCCACATTGTACTTTAATACATTTGATCTGTTAGACATTGCATTCTGTGTCATTGAGTCAGAGTAAAAGCTAAATACATTACCAAGTTCATTTACCATGTTGTCTTCAATTCAGCAAGAGGCACAGTGACTGCTGACACCATCTGGTGGACTAGTGCCCAGTTCCTGCCTTACAATGATCGTCATCTGGCTGTCACCACCACCCCTTACACATTCAGGGTCAACCGCCCCTGGCTTGTGGCCTCAAAGATGCCTGCAGGAAAGATTTTCTTGTATGACATTGGCAGAAAACCCATAGGTATGTGTCAAGAAAGTTTATTGTGTAGCCAGCCATTAAATGAAATGTATACTCATTTCCTGTTCTTATTATTGAAATACAAAATTTATGTCTGATAATACTCTTTTCAAATTGTAACCCTTGACCTTACATTATTTGAAAGCGTTCCTCTTTTTCAGGCTGTGTTCATTTCAAGGGGATATCAAGTTCTACGTATCCAACAATTCAACCTCACCCTATAGGAGAGTACATTGCATACATTCCAAGCTCTGCAGGGGTCAAGGTTATTGGTTTAAATAATGAGCATGTATATGAACAACCAACATCTTTTGTTGGAGGCAGCTGTAAATATTTTTCCATTGCACCAAATGGGATAAATCTCGCAACTATTTTCCGAGGTCAGAACTTTTATTTCATCCGATTGAATGACTTCAACAACTTTGGCATAATCCAAGGCGAAGATCTGAAGTGCCACTTACTTTGCCCTGGTTTTGTAGGCGACAGGTTCTTCAGTGACAGGGTTGAATGCAGATGGTCTCCAGACAGCCGATATCTCGCTGTGGGTTTGTATTGTGCTGGTTCAGGGAAACTTTTCGTTCTGGATAAAAACAGCCAAAAGAACATCTGTACTGTGTGTCCAGATCTGCTAGAAGATCCAATCAGTTCTGCCTGTAGCTTTGACTTTGACCCTCGACCAGATCACTGCAAACTGGCTGTAGCTTCTACTGATGATTGTATATATATTATTGACATAGAAAGTTGTGAAATTTTACAAACAATTAATGAGGGGAATGCTCAAATGCCAATAAACTGTATCCAGTACAATAATCAAGGGACAATGTTGGCGGTTGGTTATGAGACTGTGGAGATCAGGATCTTTGATCCCGATACAGAGGAACTGCTGCATGTGATAGATGTAAAGGATGGAGATGAGAAACTCCAAGCTAATGTACCGTCTCACACCAGTCTGGCTATCATGAGGCTCAGCTTTAACTGGAGTGGGACTCTGTTGGCGTCCAGTGTATGTGATGGCATAGTTCGTGTGTGGACCGTTCCAGGCATGTTCAGTCTTCAGGGGTTCTGTAAGCTTCAGATTCTCAGTTTGGTGCCAGTCAGGAAAGTTAAAACACTGAAACTACCAGAAAAAATTAAACAGTTTTTGTTGTCCCCTTGAGATATCTGCTGGTCTCTGTACAACCAAGATGACTGTCTAGTGATTTGGATGTTGATATAATGTGTACATATGTTTTCAGTGGAAGCTTAAATCTAAACCAGCAATCATTGGGACTGAAGAAATTATCTGGTTCAGACAATGTGCAAGATAGTAGAGCTCATGATAAATGTACAAGCCACCAATGGGACTGAGATTTTGTGTTGGTGTTGACAACTTGCCGGATCGGACAAATACCAATTTTGACAGCTTAATCCACTGTATTCTCACAATATGCAAAACTGTGATCAATGTTAAGTTCCAGCCATTTCATGTATAAAGTGTGATATCTACCAATTTTGGTGTCATTTGCCAGTCTGTTCAAGTATCCAGTGCAATGTTGTGTATAAATATTAGCACATGACCACTGGTAGTTAGTTCTGTCACAAACTTGTTGTTTGAACATTGTCCCTTTGAACTGTGTCTGACTCCACAGAGTCTCCTGTGAATATATTCACTCAAGACAATTCCGATATCACCTAGTCACATTAATCCTTCACAGATACAGGCTATCATTTTTCATTAACACAACTCCCCCACCACACACACCTCCAAACGCACACCACCACCACCCCTTCACACATACAGATTTACATGATTTAAAAGATTGCAAATATTGAAACATGAAATTTCGAATTTTAACCCAACACAACGTGAAGGAAATGAAGGTGTCCTCTTAGTCAGTCTTTAGGTCAAAGGGAGATAACTCAGAGCTTTTTAAAACGTTTCATTGTAAGAAGATCTACTGAATGGTTGAGAGTGTGATTTTATGGACGGCGCGATCGTGTTTTCCAATTTATTTTGGTTCAACACCCCATCTTATTGATCTAAAGTTCACGATCACTGAAAGCGTCCAAACGTGTCATATAATGGTCAAGGGGAAGAGCCTACCTTTAGTATACCGCACCACAAACTTTAGAAAAAACATACGTCATAATGCTCTTTCACGTAATCGTAGGTAATTAGAGTTAGGTTAGGGTTAGGGCTAGGTTAGATTAACCTTACCTGCTGTATTCTAAAGTAACCCAAATTTCTGTTTATGAACCGAGTCATGTATGGTCAAAGGGAAGTAACTCTGAGTATTGTCTACAATTTACGATACAGATTTACTTCCCTTTCGGACATTTGCCAGACCTCTTAATTTGTGATAGTTTTTGTCTACCTTTATAGTGCGGAAGGGACATAACTCTTGATTTTTGTACGCGAGTGCCTCCCTTCGATTAAGCTCACACGCGATGTGTTAAGTTTTAAGAAAGTCGCTGTGGGGAGTTAACGGGATATAACTCTTGATTTGCTGTACGCGATTGCCTCCCTTTTCAACGGAGCGTACACACTAGGTGTTAGCTTTAAGTGACACTGTATGGGGTCAGTTATTTACAAACACGATTATCTCCCCTAGACCACAAGGGAGAACAATTTAACTCTTGACCCCTCTTACCCGACCTGTGCGTGGCCCGTTGCGATCCCAGTAATAGTAACTGATTATTCCATACAACTGATCTATTATATGATCTCAGGTGTGCCAGAACCCCTTCACAAGTCATGCAAAGACTGTACAGTTTTACATCTCAGGTAAAAAGGATTTCTGGACATGCAGGGTTTATAATCAATCTCCTAATTAAACTCCGGCACCTTGGATAGGGGTTTGTTGTATATATTTTAGAATGTTTCTAAACAAATGAACGACGCATGATTAATTACCATTACGGGATCAACCATTTGAAGAATTTCCATAAAATGGCCTACCCGTATTATATACATTATGTACGTTTTCTTGCTACCCTTTTTACTTCATTACATCACGCTGAATAACCGACAGTTACTCATAATTGAGTAAGGAGTATGTGTTTCATAATTCACTTGGCATTAAGTACTCTAATTCATTATGTCGTATACGTGTTTGGCGATGACAAATGATACTGATAAGTGATGTACGTTGGAGATGATTTGGTAACAAAAGACAAGATTACGGAAGATGACAACGATTTGTTATCTGTGTGTTCATTTTATCAAGGAGAGAGAGAGAGAGAGAGAGAGAGAGAGAGAGAGAGAGAGAGAGAGAAGGTTCCAAATTATTGTGCTCTGATGTGATATGTTCCAAATTATTGTGCGACAAACAGTCATACAGTAACATACTCTATCGCAGAAAAGCCTTGCTTTAATCATATTTCGTTTCGAGTTGCTATTTCGAAACTTTCATCACGAAAGGAAGTTAGTATGGTTGGCCAACTTTAGAGCGCTTGCGCTCCTCTCGCTTCATTTTGGTCAGCCTCGAAACCGAGTTACCGGTGTAATGATAAACTTGCATCACCACAGGAAAGCGCACCGACTATACAGACTTGAACCCAGTCCATGTTTATGTTTACTTCGTGGTCACACGTGTGAACGATATGCAGCCTGCAGATCGACTATTTTACTCTATCCCAAAGTCTAACCGAGAGCCTTCCGATGTGGCCGGGGACAGTGATAGTTCCATTAACTGTTCCAGACTTTTAGATACAGTCAGAAACAGTGTCATCGGGAGGAACAAAGTATTTAGCGGTCCATTTGGCCTTCGGGAAGGTAAGTTCGTGACACTAACTAGGGCTTTCAGAAGAAAGCACTGTTTGTTCTTCCTTATTTATCATAGCAAAATGGCACCACATTAATGTGATCGTCATTTTTATATGTGACTTACCACAATTATTAGTGGGTTTAACTTCTGTGACATTTTCTCAAGAGAAAATTATGGCCGGTCAAAAGAGATCACCCAGTACCTCATCATGTTTGTTGTTTGAGCTGATCATGATGATACAGATGGCGATGAGGTCGTCAGTCTGTTTGACTTGTCAGAATATTTGCCATCCCAACAATATGGAGGCTATTTTTTTTCCTGGCTGAAATTTGATATAGTATTCTTGCCAGTATCTAGAATATTGCTCACTGCATTAAATAGTAGATTAGGAATTGAACTGACTGGGATCAGATGGGGAGGGTAAGCATATCTGATCACAGAATCATCCTGCAGATGAGATCCTTACCATCATAACCTCTTTGGTTATGTGGACAAGGTGTCAGATGTCATATCGGAAACTATTCATTGAATCCCAGCACAGGACTTGTTTCAGGGTAGCAACACTGGCATGGTTAGAAGCTACTTCGGTGCTGATTTCAAGAAGCTGATTTCAGTGATTAAGGCTACCATGGTTACACTGCCAAGGAGACATCGACATTATACACTGAAATGTTTTGCATAAATCTATGGGCTTCAAAATCTTCTTTTCCTTTTCAGTGACCTATCTTGACTTCATAGCATCAGGAAGGTATGTATGAAGGGTTACAGTTCTTTAGCACTGTAGGTATTCCTGGTTACAATTGACCCACAGCAGCTAGTTTTGTCAAAATAGCTCTGTTGGTCAGGTTTGATAATGGATGAGATTAGAGTATGTAGAGATATTTGAACTCCTAGTACTTTTAGTTTTACACAGACGTAAGAAACCCTGATCCCAAAGATTAGTTTGCTGAACTTGCACCATGGTATATATATTCTGAAGACAGATTATGCTATTTTCCACATGTCTGTAATGAAATTCCAGACATATGTATTCAAAAGCCTGTTAGTTTTCACTTCCAGTGAATCATTATTAAATTCATGCATATACACTACTTATGAAAACATATATACAGTCGAACACTGTTGTGTTGAACTCTGATAAGTTGATATCTTGGTTATCTGAATATACGTGCAATTTCTTGGTCTAGGCAAAATCCTTCATAATTTATCATTATTTGAACCCTTTCAACAGGCTAATTGAGTTGTAGGTGTTGCTTGTTTATTTATCTAATTAGGATGTACTCCCAATATCAACTTAACATTCCTGATAACTGATTATAGTATCAAATCAAAACATAGTGAGAAGATTACTATGTGTGTTTGCAATCTCTGTGAGGACAAATAAATACTAGACAAGCAATCTGCTGGTTTCTTTTGTTTTCTCTCATGTTGGTATGTGATGATATGGCCAACTCAGATAAGTCAATGTTTTTCCTGGTCCCTGGTATCAAGATATTAGTAGTCGACTGTACTTTGTTAAACTCTTAATTGTTTGACATTGTTTCCAATATGTTCTGATCGTTTATATGTTATCTGTATATGGGTTGGTGACCTTCATGCGTTATAAGGGTATTTGAATTGGCTTTCATATGTGCATCCGAATCACTGTTTTTGTTTGTGTTTTGTTCCAGAGCTTTGTCTTTCATAGAGGATTACATCAGGAATGAGGTTCTTCCAGAGTATGGAAACACTCACACGACCACCAGTGTCACATCACTCCAAACTACACTCTACAGACATGAGGCAAGGTAAGGCTTGGAGGGTTTCACATTGTTGTTGCATATTTTCACCCTAGTCTGTCTCACACACCCAGTAACAGTACTTTTCCTCCTGCTCATTCTTAGTGAAATGCTGTGGCCATGAACAAAGCAAGCATAGAGATTCTACATGATCTGAATCACTTCTCACAGAGGTACCTTTTCCATTTGAATTTGTTCGTCCTAAAGTTATGTGTTTTAAGAGGTTATGGGTTAGTCATGTTTTGAAGCAGCTTTAAGGACTAGAAGGAAACTCTTGAATGAGGTACATCTGAAAAGCCAGTTAGCTGATGTAACTGGAAGTCGTGTTGTGTTGTGGCCTGTCACATTGAGACACCCTCTCCGAGGAAACTTCAGGACCAATACTGCCATTTATGGTGTACTTGTTCCCACTTGACAGCAGGTTCAGTCATACTGACAAAAAGGATCATTACTTGGGCATCTTTTTTCAAAATGTTGCAATATGCTCTCTTGATAGTTATTTTGAGGTGAAGTGTATGTATATTGTGTTTGAAATGTTGTTAATGTAGGCCTTGATTTTGCATTGATATGCCATCATGCTTTGCATGTAGCATGCTGGCCTCCTCTGAAGCTATTGAATTGATACCGTTGCTGTAACTGGAAATGTATGTTTCCTCCAATGTGGTGACCATACATTGTTCATTTATGGAGACACTTATATTGTAATGCACAGTGATATTACATGTATTATCTTTCACATTCAGGGACATCATCCGGAATGCTGTTCATGCAAGTGAACACGACTCTGTGATATTTGTTGGCAGTGGATGTACAGGGGCTGTACACAAACTCATCCATGCACTGAATCTTCAGAAGCCACCTGTGAGTTGATTTGTGATCCCCAGACTATCAGCGCGACTTTATCGGACTCAGGACATAATGTCCACAGTATCCACGGATAAACGTATGATTTTAAAGAATGTGATTTAAACATTTGGGCAGGGATGTTGGTCTAGTAATCTAATAAATTCTGTATAGGCTTCTCTTATTTTGGTTTTGACAAATAATTTGTGAAATAGATGTTCGTGATGAAGGTTAAATATGTATGCGACCAGATGAACCTCTCCTCCAGGTGGTGTTTGTCGGCCCCTACGAGCATCATTCCATCCTCCTGCCCTGGAAGGAGACAGGCGCTGAGGTAAGGCCTTACATTTAGGTAAGTTAATCGCATGTTACATCGCATTTGACCAACAGTTGCTCACTACTCAACATTGATGTGCCAGCTGGCTTTTAAGGGTCTTTTGTTCAGTTAATAAGTAAACATTTCAAGCATGACATTTTAGAGTTGCATTAAAATGGTTTAATCATTTCTTAATGTCATCATAGTGTATTTTGACAGAGGTATATCAATCCATATTGTAAGGCATGTCTTATCCAAACCCCCTTCAGCATTAGTTTATATTATAAGTTGTTCACCAAGTAGTATCTCTCTTATCTCTCTGTGTGAGGTATGTCTGTACTAATGCTGTATGTTTCCAACAGATTGTGAGAATAAAACTGACTGGATCAGGGCTGGTGGACTGCAGGCATTTGGAGAATCAGCTCAAGGTATTCCCTAGATCTAATGCAGCGAATAGTTCATAAAGCACTAGCTTTTTCTGACTTTATCTTGTTGTGAATTTACAGTACTCATTACACACATGGGATAGGCAGATAAAAACAAGAATTTATCATAGACTGAATTATCTAAGAAAATGTGTCCAGTCACTGGTGTGGATATGCTTAGTTGACAGTGTCCAAAGCAGTAAGATTATATTGAAACTATAAATTTCTTTCATGGATCTTTTCAAAATTGAGTATTTACATATGTGTGCAGCACTTGTTACTATGCTAGTACATGACCAGTTGCAGTGCATGATCTGCCCCACACTTGATTACTTACAGACTTCCATTATATACCTGGGATTTTCCCTGTCCCATGTTTGTTATTCCCCTTCCTTGATTCTTTGACAGAAGTGGAAGAGCAAAGGGAGACAACTCATCGGCTGTTTTTCAGCTGCATCCAATATTACCGGCATCTTGGCGGACGTCAACCGTATCACTATCTGCCTACACAAGCATGGAGCACTTGCTTTCTGGGACTATGCCACGGCAGCGCCGTATGTTCGTATAGACATGAACCCAGTAGTTCCAGGGTATGTAAAACACAGACTTTGGAAAGTTTTCTATTTGTTTTATAAACTCTGAGATTGTTTTAATGATGCAAATTAACTTTACTATCTAGCATCACCTTTACAGATGTATGCTTACAGTGTGACAGATCTAATTACAATGTTTATCTTCTCCCACTGTCGAATACAGTAGGCTGCCTGCATTCCATTGTCTATAATTTCTGGTGGGATCAGTGAAGCTGATTCTTGACAAAGGGCAAGTGACTTTAAAAAAGTAACTTATCCTGACTAATTTTCCAGTTGCCCTGATTTTTATGACATAATCATGATGAAGTAAGTATGAAAGAATAAATCAACATGGTTGTTCATGTTAATGTTTAGTTGACTATCTGTTGAGAAGTGATAAATAGTAAAGAAAGATAACTTTTTGGTCGTTGTTAAATATAATAGCTACATTTTGAGCGGACACGAAAAGAAATCCAAGTGTATTTGCTGTTTGAAACTGCAAGCTGAAATTGTCAAGTAGCCCATGGACAAGAATAATTATTTGATTGACCAAAGTCAAAACTGACTTGTCCCGGGCATTGGGCAATGGGATTGTTCAACCCCTGCAGGATTTTTACTTGTTTAAATGAATCTCTTGATAAAGGCACAGAGTAAAGCCAATCTGAGAAATGCAACAAATAAATGTCTACCTGGGCCTACAACAAAAGGACAGTTGGCGGTGTTGTCCATATTGGTGGAAGAACCTATATCAGACACTGGTTTGCCTTTGACAGATTTGATTATCGAGAGGTTGTATGAATATCATTGGAATATTGATGAGGGGCACATAACAAGATGCACTCACATGTGTGTGTTCTCACATGAAATAGACATATATATTCATCCCTCATCAGACAGTTTTTCTTGTTTTGTTCAAATGTTTCTGTGTATTTTCCAAGCAGGAGTGACCAGCCTTTTGTGTACAAGGATGCAGTGTTTATTTCACCCCACAAGTTTGTGGGAGGAGCTGCTACACCCGGTGAGAAGACAGACTGGCGTGTTCTTTCTTAAATTGGTTGAAACACTATCATTTGAAATTTAGTAAACTTTTTGCATATTTTTATCCAGTCTTTGCTGCAGCTAATCAGACTTGGGTTGTGTACTTTGTGGATAATATCTGGTGTTGAAAATCACCAAAACAGTCCTGATGGTGTTAGAATTCCACATAGGCAGTGTATTTCTGTAAAATATGCGAAGCAAATGACCAAATCTGTTTTAGTTTGCATGTTTACACATATACATCAAATGTTACAAAATCAATAGTGTGACACAAGAGTAAGTTTAGCTTTACACCACACTCAGCAATATTACAATTATGTGATGGTGGTCTGTAAATAATCAAGTCTGGACCAGACAATCCAGTGAGCAACATCATGAGCATCAATCTACGCAATTGAGATACAGTGACATGTCAACCAAGTCAAGCTTGACCACCCGATCCCATTAGTTGCCTTTACAACAAGCATAGTTTACTGAAGGCCAATTCTAACCCAGATCCCCACATGTAACAGTACTTTAAAATACCTTGTGATATGACTTTTTATACTAATTGAATGCAGGAATATCGTATACTTGAAATGTATTAGTGAATAGTGCAAAATAGTGGGACATTGTCTCCTATTGTATAGAGATACAGATCTTATGTGGTATGTGAAACACCGAAGGTATCACATCAGTAGATACAAATTAAAATATGGGATTATAGATATATTCAGTGCCTAGAAAACTATCATTGCCCAAAGTGATTGATAGCATATGAGCAAATACTAGTGGTGGTTCAATTCATTGAAATAATGGAAGATGGTCGCACTGACTCAAAGACCAATTATTCAGTCATGTTTTCTCATAATCGAAACACAAACAATTTTGGAACACTTGTTTCATTAATATTTTTCACAAGGTTGGTTTTGTCTGTTACATTTCATACAGCACAACAATCTTGTTTCTTGTCATGACTGAAGTTATCTGAAAGTCTCCAGGAAATTTAGTTTCATAACATGTTGATCATGCTTTGAAAGCAAAGTTTCTCTGAAATTTTTAAATGCATTTTGTGCAATATGACAAAAAAAAAATTAAAAGAACTGTGTTTTCTTCTGTATTTTTTGTGGATCAACAAACGTAACTAGGAGAATTTAATAAGTGGTGCTCAAAAATCTCTTTCGATCACTGATTGTCTGTCATGAAGATGGTTGTGAGATTTTCACCAATTCCCACCACTAGCAATTATTACACAATGGCTGAAAGAATTCACTGGAGTCCTGTAGTGTGTTTGTGCAGGAGTGCTGGTTGCAAAGAAGAGCCTGTTCCGGAATGTGGTGCCGGAAGGTGGGGGAGGGGGCTCCATCTTCTATGTAAGTATATACAGACATGGTTAGTGAAAACACTGAGAAATACATTTCTGTCTGTTTAGAAAATCATTATTTCAAGTAAGTGCTTGGTATGAGAGACCTGTATTCCTCAAACTACTTGCTCACTGTCTAACAATTGGGATGTACAGTAACAGAAAAAGAAAAAGATATTTACCATTTGTGGAGAAGATAATATGTGTGAACTAGCACTATCTGAGTGCCATGTGTTGGGATGCAGGTCAGGAGAGACAGTCATCGCTATCTGCAGGAACCAGAGATGAGGGAGGAGGGAGGTACACCCCCCATTGTAGAGTCCATCAGAGCTGGCCTCGTGTTCCAGCTGAAGGAGGCAATCACCCCTGAGGTCATTATGCAGCGGGAACAGGAGCTGTGCAGGTGGGTAGAGGGACAGGGGGAGGGGGAGACAAGGGAGGGGGTCACACGTAAGGTCATCATGCAGCAGGAACAGGAACTGTATAGGTTGGTGGAGGGACTAGGGGAGGGGGAGACGAGGGAGGGGGTCACACCTGAGGTCATCATGCAGCAGGAACAGGAACTGTATAGGTTGGTGGAGGGACTAGGGGAGGGGAGACGAGGGAGGGGGTCACACCTGAGGTCATCATATTGTAGGAGCAGAAGTTGCACAGTTGTACACCTGACAGTGTATTATTTTGTTCACTCTTGCACTGATGGTATGCTGTGTTGCCCTGAGGTTTTGGTCATTCAATAACCTGCTGCTTTGTGCTTCCATGACCTGACTATTCACAGGGTTTTATTGACTGTAGTTTACAACATCACTGACCAGCTGACATTCACATGTCTTTTCAAGGTTGTTCATCTGTTTCCATATTCTAGACAAGCTGTGGAATCCCTCTCAACACATGACAACCTTGTCATCCTTGGTAACCACAATGTCCCTCGACTCCCAATCTTCTCCTTCCTCGTCTATAACCCCACCACTGGCAGATTCCTCCATCACAACTTCGTGAGCACCATCCTCAACGATGTATTCGGCATCCAGGCCCGTGGAGGATGTGCCTGTGCAGGGCCTTATGCTATGGTAAGTACAGACTGTATCATATGACACGGATACTTGGGTATAGTGATTTAGTTTGGCCTGTTTGTTGTCTAACTCATGGGTTAGTTAGTGTTGGTTAGCTGCTGTTAAAGATAGAACTTAGGAATCTGATTCTAAATGGCCTATAGCATATCTGCTGTGAAACTAGATTGATACGCTGCCTGCTACTGATTCTGTCAACTGTTTACTAGGATCTGCTTGGTCTGGAAGAAGGGTCAGCTGAGACAATAGAGAAACTTCTGGTGGAAGACAGGTAACAACTTTATTAAATGTAACAGCATACAGGGTTACATGCATACATGATAATAAGTTAGCATCTGTAACTGCCCAGTGGGGCAGTTGGGATCCCAACTATCTTGTCACTACAGTCATGCCCTGCTTATCCGAAATTGTCAGGATAAGCAAATTTTCGGATATCTGAACCATGGGCCATATGTACAAAGAAACATACAAGAAACGAACATAGTACGCATCAGACATAATCTTTATTGATTACACATAAACAAATATCAGTGCATACATAAAATGTTTCATACCTGTTCATACAGGTATGTTCGCTTGAAGAAATCAGTCATAGCTTTTTGCCATGGCTGTGTAGAAGAGCAAAAGTACTTTCACCAGTCAGTTTGTCACTGTCGACATTCACAAAATCATCGGCAGTAACGGTCACAGTTGCATCTTGTGCGTAGGATCGTAGTGCATCGCGAAGTTCTGACAAGGCCATGTCTTCTTGTGGGTCCTCATTTGATTAGATAATATCCACATGACGAGATCAGTTAGCAATTGTCTTTTAGCTCACAGCTGTCCAGGCTTGCTTGATAATCCGGATTAATTAATTATAGTGACCCACAAGTTGACATGCCTCAAAATTAACTCAGTGTCACTTTGCTACTCAGAGGTAGTTAATCTTCTCACGACTTCTTTCATGTTACGACACACGAGGCCCTTGGTAATCGCGTGTGTAAACATACATACATGCAAGACAAAAAATGCACATAATTTAGTGTTTTGTGTGTGAAAATGACCGTATGTTTACGGAAACCAGATTTCCGGATAGGTGAATAATTTTACAATGTTGTGAATTAGTTTTAAGGAATTTTTGTTTGGAAGGCGAGTTTTCCGGATATCTGAGGTTCGGATAAATGGGGCATGACTGCATTACTACTCATCAGAATCTGCAGTTTGGTTTGGGCCATCAACTGACCACAGGGAACTTCCCGTCTTCAAAAAAGAATACCCATAATCATCATATTTGAATAGATGGACAAATGTATGTACCAGTCACTACAACACAGTTGTGGACTTTTGAAGCTGAAAGTATGTCTGGAATAGGTGTTTGCCTCTGCAGCTTCGAACATAAGCCCCATTAGTGGTTCAGTGGTATTAAGATGTAAACTTTATCTTTTCACCAGTCGACTTGACAGAACACATCTGAGGAGGTACCGGGAGTACTCACACAGAGAGATACTGAGGTACGTCTACACCATTAACACTATTTGTATCACATCTTCAAGTGTTATTTATTGTTTGATGTGTGTGAATTTCATTGGTACACCTTCTTAGAACTCCCAGGAACTAACTTAAATATGAAATCCTCACCCAAGTGCCTTTTGACATCAGATATTTCAATATCAGTCCACTATTGTTTGAATTTTTCTGAGTATTATTCATTTTACTGAAGTGTTGGTATACTTGGTAACCCTTCACATCAAATGAAAGATGTGTCTGAAAGAAATCCACACCAATGCATTTGGAACATCATTAAATTTTGATCCATATATAAATACAATGATAAAATATAGTGCATTTTAGTCACCTCTCTAAGACAGAAATGACAACTGGTTGCCCCATAGTCGTTAATTGAGAAAACCTCCAACAAATTGGACTCCATGCAACAGAAATAACAGCTGACAAATTGTTTGTTTCACTGACATATTTGAATGCATTTTACAGCAACTGCATACATGCATGATGCTTGTAGCACTTGACATGGTGTTGGAGAGCAACACCGGTTCTTTATTAACACCAACTCCAAACTCTCCAACACCACTGTCTTTGCAAGTCAGATATTTAATTCTTGATGCTAATCACTGGATTATTATGTCCAGGTTCACTTATTTACAAATGGCTTACATTTAGCTGTGCTGCATTTAGCAACAAGAAAAACAAAAGGACCCATTGCTCCTGGATGTATCTAGTGACATTTGAAATTTGAATGTTTGTAATTAATTGTTTCCAGTATTACAATAAGTTGTGCTGAAGTGTTGTTTGAATGCTGCTTTTAACTGTCGACTTTTAATGTCTGCACAGACCTGGCTTCACACGTCTCAACCTGCCTTACTTCATGGATGATGCATGCTTGGAGTTTGTGTTAGAGGCCGTCAAGATGGTGGCTGATCATGCCTGGAAACTGCTGCCTCAGGTAAGTCTAGTCACGAAGATGGGCAGATGATGAACTGAGATTTCTTAAAGAGGAATTTTAGAAGTTGTAGAGATGAAGGAAAACCAACTTCTATGGATAGTCAAATTCTTTATTGCAGTGTTTCGGTGTAGATACTAACATCATTATGAAGCTGGTCTCTCCATAGAACTTGACTTTCCTTAATGAGTGTAGGAGGTCATGGATGAGAGGGTGGTACATACAATGAAACTTGATGAAAACAAAGTAATTAAGATAAGACTAGACAGATGAAGAGAAAGATTGACAAATGTTGAAAGGTACAGGATCAGTGTTCAGTTCTGTTATGTGAGCACTGAAGACAAACAAATGACAAAGGGGACATTTTATCTGGCATTCTGACACAGCATTATTGTGTGTGTATAACACCCTGGTTTTCTTTCAGTGGATTCTGTTGAGAGTCAGTTTGTTGAGATGCTTTGTTCAAAGTTATTAAGTTATTGCAACAGTGGAAAAGTTTATCTCACACAACCAGTGTCTATGTGAAGGACAGAATTACGTTAGTAGTGAATCAAAGATCACGCTATTTAACTTGGAAATTAGTGGCCAAATGCCCCTATTCAGCTTTCTTTGTTGCCTTCTCTAACATGAATCTTTGATATGTTATCTGTCTGAAATGCCATTCCATCCAGCTCCTGTGTTCCAGAGTGTTGATGTTGATGTGGTTAGGGTGTGTTTCAGTATATCTTCAACCCGGAGACCGGAGAGTGGAGACAGAAGAACTTCCAGGTGTTCCGAGACCGTAAATGGTTGGGACACATCTCCTACCAGACTGGGGAGATGAAGTACAAGGTGCCACCGCCAATTGTGAAGGGACCACTGCCATCAGGATACAAGGTACTAGGTGCAAGTTTATAGTGAAAAGAACTTAAGTATATGGTGCTGCATTCCCTTTGCCAACAGGATATGAGATGATTACTTCTTGTGGAGGTGAATAACATGGAAAAATAAAATATGAAGCACATGTATTTCACCATTTCAGGACTGTCTTGAAAAGGCCAGTGATGTTTTCAAGCAAGCAGAAAAGGTATGTATGATTTCAATGAAAGAAATATGTAGTGAACATTGACGATACACTTTCCGTCATAAATCAGACAAGCTGAGAACATTCTTAGCCTCTGGGCCAAGAAATGGTAATAATTGAAAATTATAGTATTTTAAAACAAGCAGTTATACAAAAAAACTTACTCCTTTGTTTCATGTTGCGACAGATTATATGGAAAATATGAATAAGGGCCAGCACAGAAGAAAGCATATTATGTTGTTAAATTAGTAACATTTGCTTTTGGTATAAGGTTGAATTCTTCATGAGTGCTTGTTGATGCCATTTCACAGCCTAGAGTACAGCTGCCTGACCAGACGTTGCTGTTTGATGACCAGTCGCGTCCATACAGGTGGTTCATGCTACCTAGTGAAGCTCTGGACTGTCTCCGTGGCAACACTGTCAGCAAGGTCTCTCCTTCTGACCTGCCCTTCGTACCTCCACCACTGAAAAGCAGATGTGGATTGACCAATGGCAGAGAGGAATTTTATGATGATGTTGATGATGAAAATACTTTAGAATATGAAGGTCAAAACAATATTGATTGTGAGATAACACCTGAATTTTCTGAAGGGATGGTTGAATGTTTAGAGAAGGGATTTGAAGATTCTCAGGTAAATGAGAACCAGTTCAAGGATAATGAACCTGATTCATCAGCAGAGAGCAATTCTGCTCCAAATTCTGACTCTGTAGCAACAGGAATCCTCAGAGAAGGATCTGCTGCTGAAGGTGACAAGGAACTGATGTCTGTGATAGTTCCAAGTACACATGATGATGGCTTCCATCCAGCCTTGAGTTCCAGAAAGTCAGGAGAGACTGATACAGAAAATAATGGAGTTCAAAATAAACAATTGAATCACCCTGTCCTGTCACCATGTGTGAAGTCAGATACCAGCCAGCAAGAAGACAAAGATGTCACCGGTAACGATGCTAAAGGAAGTGGTCAACACCAGGGGTCAGTGGAAGGTTCAGTTTGTCCCTTGATCTGCCCTCGTCCACAGAAGACAGCCCTAGTTGTGGATGTGGAAGGGGTAGAACCACCAAAGTGTAAATGGTTCTCTCCTCCTAAAACAATATTCAAAGCAACAGTGAAGGTAAGCTGTCCATGTGCTTGTTTGTTTGTTAATGTCTCCCTCAGCACTAAGTCAGATATACTGAGGGAACAAAATAGGGATCACATGATAGCACAAGTGTTCCCTTATTTCTTTCCAGGTGTCTTCTCAAGCTATGCGATACATCGCTTGTGAAGAAACCTTGAAAAAAAATATCCTTTCGTATGATCCCTGATTTTTTTCCCTCAGTATATATTATGACATTCTGTAGAATATTCAGTCTGGACCAGATGATCCATTAAATGCCGATGACACACTATATACCAGGTCTTGGTCAAACCACCAGATCCATTTGACTCAATGACAAACATGGGTCTAACAATCCCAGAATCCCCATGGGATGGATAATGCTGATATTCTGAATCCTAATACTAGGAGATATATTATTGTGTTGGTGTTTTTGTGAATATGTTTTTACTTTGATTCCTTTCTCTGTAGGCCGTTGAAGAACACAGCATGATCCGTGACGGTGACCGTCTGCTTGTGTGTCTGTCTGGAGGCAAGGATTCCCTGTCACTGCTGCACACCATCAGACAGTACCAGTTCTACTGCAAGGGCCAGGTACATTGATGAAAGAGAAACAGATTACCATCTGGCTTTTGTTGTTTGCTCTCTTCTAGCATTTAAAACTTTCGTCATTTCATACAAAGCATTCAAGAATGGTATGAAGCAGAGAGGCATGGCACTGACGCTTTTGGTAAGGAAACAGATACGCTTACAATTTTGAGCTGCCTAATATCGTAGGCATATGTCGTTGGCATTTTGGAACAGGGTATGTGAGAAATATTTATTATATCCCTTGAGGTATGTAAATTGAAATAGCTCTCTAGAGAAAGGAAATCAAACGCAGCTTGACCACTGTCTTCATGGCCACCAACACTGAGTCATTAGCTGCCTATAATTAGTTAGACAAAGGCCGGTTGGCCACTGAAGCATGACATTGTGGATGAGGTGCAGGATACTGCAGGCTGACATCTGGACAAATACGTCACATCACGTCACGTGACCCTAGGGTTAAATTAAGAATGCTTTGTGTGAGGCTGGACTGGACCCCTCGGACAGCGGCTAGGCAGGTTGGCTGACAATAGCCTCCCTGAATGCGCCGAGCCCTCGTTACAGCATCATGTAGTTGTAAACAGATTATATCATGAATAAAGTGTTGTGGACCCACTGATGGACTTCTGTATTTGAAGAGACAGTTATCCCATTACCAGCCCGGGATACATGGTGGAGTCCAAGATCTCGGAACCTCTCAGCAACAAAGGTCTTCAGCGGAGATCCCAAGAACACCCGGCGATATACATCCATCCTGGGTCCACATCACAAGAGCAGTCAACCAACTACATGTGCCAACGGCCGATTACACAAGAGCAGCTAGTCACCAGGCCAACATCTGCGTAAAAATTTGGACACTTGGCAGTTTAAAGGACCTGATCACAGTGCTATTGTGTTTTCATGGAGCACCGAAGCAAAGACACGATCTGGTTCATCCATGATCTACTGCACACAGAGCGTACGTCCCCATCCTGTGTCTGAGGGAAAGCCCAGAAACAAAAGGACGAAGAGATTCAGCTGGCTCCCATTGTGTCATTGACTTTGTGACTTTTAGTGTTCCGTGTTTTAGTGACTGTTTTGTGTTTATATTTTAACTTTCCACTGGGTGAGTGTTGATACTGTTGAGCACATTCTTTTCAATCCGATATGCCTCTCTTTTCTTCAAAATCTGATGATGGATCCTCCAGTAAATCATATTTTCATTGGAGGATCCGACGAAAATCTAAAGGCAATGAAATGGCTCCTGAGCAGACAACCACCCGCTTAGATTCTCCAGCTACCTCTGAACAACCTGATCACAACTGTCGCATATATAATCCACATTGCAGTGGCAGTTGCTGTTCTCCCCCTCCAAGCTCCTCCCGACCCGCTGACCACCACGTCGCTTTCCCTCCACCACGTATCAGCTTCACAACCCTTCCCATGCCATTATTTGATGGACATGATTCCCGATCGGCACCTTCCTGGCTTAGTCGATTCCAGAAATTCGTTGCTATTCAAAATTATGCTGATGAAGACATTGTTAACCTTTTCCCCCTATATTTATCACAATCAGCTTCAATTTGGTATGAGGGGCTTCCTAATAAAGATAATATGACATGGCCTGTACTTAGACAATGTTTTTTAAAATGGTATGGCCCAACATCCATTCAAATCATCATTCGCAAAAATGCCCTGATTGACAGAAAACAAAGAGAATGTGAGGACTTTCGTTCTTTTCTTCAATCTGTGCGGTATGAGGCATCCCTTTTGAATTGTAATAATGATCAATTTATAAAAGACCTCATTTTCAGAAACGCCCACCCCCACATTGTCAAATTTATTGTCACCAGGCGCCATGACACCTTGTCGGACATGACTGAAAGTGCTCAGGTAGCAGAGGACATGTACAAACTTGAAGGTCCTGAGGGATTCATGTCTGGCATTTCACCAATGAAATGCAGGAATAGAATGCAGGAGGAACGGCACAATCCAGCAAAATATTTACACCCTTCCACGAACAATGCTTTCCCACACCCCTATCGTTCATATGACCTTCCCCCAGCGTTTCCCACCTCACGACCTCCCATCCCGCCTCCAATGTGTTATACCCACACACACCCATACAAGTGTGTGCACTGTGGATTATACCATCTGAGTCCCCAAGAGTGTCGAATCAATCCCCCCAATCCCTTTAATTGTTGTCCTGCACCACTTAGTGTCTTCTTTATCAATACGTTTAATTTCATGTCCCTTTTCTGTGTCCTCTCAGTTGTAGCATACACCTACATGTGTATATACCGTTACATTAGTACCCTGTACCCCTGCCCGTTACTTGTCAGTATGTACTAGCTTTCATATGCATTGATGTGATTGTCATTTTACTGATGTTTGAAGTTTGAATGAGTACTAAAGAGTGGCTTATAAAGTCTTTTGTGGTGATCAATATGTTAATGCTATACTCTTGAATTTGAATAATTATGATATTATTGATATGTGCAACTGTAATTCTCATGGCCATAATATTTTGAATCAGATGGTGTGTATATGTTAAGTGAATTGTGTGATGTCAAGAGACAGATAAGATACCAGAAGGGAGTTATAAGAGAGGCGTAGAAAAAGCGTTCGAGTGAAAGAGGGACAGTGAGAGAACAAATAGAGGAGATACAATAAGAGAGAGAGAGCAAGACAGAGAGGGAGAATTAGGAGGTGTCAGTTGGTTCCAAGACAAGAGAGAGAGAGAGAGAGCGCGCATTTCAGAGAGAGAGGGAGAGAGAGAAAGAGAGAGAGAGAGACCGTCATGTGATTTAGGATGATAGAAAATGACGATCCATTTCATGTCAATATAATACTTCTTTCTACTGTCCATACTTGTCATCGTTCAGCTTTCTCAGTCCAAGGTGTCCATCTGTAGTTGTAACCTGTACTTCACATGCTTAGATTTATTGTGTTATTTGTACTGTCTATATGTTCATTTAGAAAATGGGTTCCACGACATATATTCTAATTTGTCTAAAGAAAATTGTCTTAAAATATTTAGTGTCATTCTAATATAAATTTTTGCTAATGCTATCACCAAATCCCAGTGAGATTCAGCATTTCAACTATGTAAATGTATATCAGTGTTTGACACAAAGTATCATATATATTACAGAGCTTATCCAAATACTGAAGACTGTAATTCATGTCATCACTAAAATAATGAATGAAATTTTGTCACATCTGTTTCCAAATTGTATCCCCTGTATAATTATTTGCCAGAGCCAACTATCGGCGGTCCCCGACTGATTGTCACATGTTATGAGTATCCCTATCATTTAGATAATATAATGGGTAAAATGCATTAGGGATACGGATACTTTAAGATTGATAATTTATCAGTGTGTCCATGAATGAATGGATCAGTATTCATAATTTCAAAGTTAACAAATATCCTATCTATTTTTGTCCAATACTTAAGTTGAATTTTTTTTATCGCTACCTCATTCACAATGTGCATAAGGACGTGGGTCACGTCCTTCTTTACAGAAAGGGCGTATATCGTAGGCATATGTCGTTGGCATTTTGGAACAGGGTATGTGAGAAATATTTATTATATCCCTTGAGGTATGTAAATTGAAATAGCTCTCTATAGAAAGGAAATCAAACGCAGCTTGACCACTGTCTTCATGGCCACCAACACTGAGTCATTAGCTGCCTATAATTAGTTAGACAAAGGCCGGTTGGCCACTGAAGCATGACATTGTGGATGAGGTGCAGGATACTGCAGGCTGACATCTGGACAAATACGTCACATCACGTCACGTGACCCTAGGGTTAAATTAAGAATGCTTTGTGTGAGGCTGGACTGGACCCCTCGGACAGCGGCTAGGCAGGTTGGCTGACAATAGCCTCCCTGAATGCGCCGAGCCCTCGTTACAGCATCATGTAGTTGTAAACAGATTATATCATGAATAAAGTGTTGTGGACCCACTGATGGACTTCTGTACTTGAAGAGACAGTTATCCCATACCAGTCCGGGATACTAAGGAATGCAATGCCATGTCAGATTATTAAGAACCTGAAGTAAGATAAATACCTCTCTCAATTCCAGGGGATCCGCTTTGACTTTGGTGCTGTGACTGTTGATCCCCAAACCCCAGTGTATGATCCAAGTCCATTGAAACAATACCTCAAGGTGCTGGGGGTGCCATACTTCTATGAGTCACAGTGTGAGTTAGTTAGACTTCTTATCAAACTAGCAGAGAACACTTATCCACCATCATGTGTGAGCTACTTGTCAGATATTTACTGAGAATTATGATACATTTGTCTAAATCTTGGTGAAAAAAATATGATTGTACAATCTTTCATGTTGGACTTGTATGTTTTTGAAGTAAACCTGTTCAGCACTAACTCAGCAGAACTCTCTATAAGCATTCATGAAAGGAAAGTTTAATGGTTATAAGATTTAAGCAATAAAACAAATGACACATAGTTTTTGGAAGTTTAAAGAACAGTCAGTCACTCTTTTATCCAAGTCTTCTAACTTCTGCCAGTGGCATAATATTTATGACATTTGAGTTCCAGTACTCTTGCACCTGATAAACTGTTTCCAGGAATTAAATGGGATAAGCCGCACATGAAGATGTTGTGATACTACCATTACAGAAGAATATCCAATGTGCCCATATATTCCAGGTATCCTGGAGACAGCTGAGAATCTTCCTGATGGCTGTGCATCCATCTGCAGTTTCTGCAGCCGCATGAAGCGTGGACGCATCTACGCAGCTGCTCGACGGGAAGGATATAACGTGTTGGCTCTTGGACAACATCTGGATGACCTGGCAGAGAGGTATGATTGTATGATGGAAGCACCATGTATTGTGACCAGTATAATGCAGTACATTGATGCACTTATTGTTTGAATGTCTTTGCTGTTCTTATTGTCAATTGTGTGTCATCGTGACCAACAGGATTGATCACTGCTTTCAAAAAAAAAGAAAAGGACATTCGCTCAGTCACTTGTACGTTTGTTCATGCTGTAGTGTTTGTCCAGTAGTTCACTGAAGGGGTAGGCAGATGATGATGATGATGATGATGATGATGATGATGATGATGATGATGATTCCCTTTTGATTGTTCCAGTTTCCTGATGTCTTTCTTTCACAATGGTGTGATCAGAACAATGAAAGCGCACTACACAGTCCAGTAAGCAAGCAGCTTATTATACATGTAGATGTACATAAACTGAGGGATTTTATAGCCTTTGATTGGCTAAGCTGGCAAATGTTTTTGTGTTCCACAAACCAAAATGTAATGATGACAAACTAACTTATATTTTAGACTTATTGGCTGATAATGAAAGGAGCAAGTTTGGGTGGCTCTTGAGGTTATTTTGGACACTGTTATTTATAAGATATTGTGGATGTAGTTATTAAAATATATTGTAGACATAGTTATTTATAGTATACTGTGGACATACATATTTATGAGAACTGACTTTGATATGTTTTTGTGTTTCATGAGGTATAAACTAGTATGCATGTATTTAAACTGTCTGAAAATCAGTTTGGTGTGTATACCCAGCACCTCTATAAATTCCAAAACATATTATCCGTTTTCAAATGTCTATCTTACTGCCATTACCAATTTAAGTACCATATTGGTTACTTACTTAATAGTTAGATCCAGCTTGTGTTTATGCTGTGTTCTTCTTACAGAGAAGGTGATTTGAGGGTGATCAGGCCATTTGTGTTTGTACGGGAGAAGGAGCTACGCAACTTTGCTGAAAAGGTAGGAAACAGTGGGAATCCTTTGGCTGCTTGCACAATAAATGACGGAGAAACTTTAACCCCAAAAGCTTCAAAAATTGTATGAGCTGCGTGGGTATTTAAAATATGTTTTTTGTAAAACTGCATTCAGAGTGAGTGAGTGGGGCGTTATGTTAGTAAATTCCACCTTATTTGTTGGTCAAAACAAAATATTTGTTAGTAATCTATAATGTTCAAGAACCCTTAGTTTCCATAACTGTTTAGCAAGTATCCTTCTATTAGATAACTGAGGAGACATTTAAAGTGAAATTGTTTGAATGACACGTACATGAAAGAAGGCACAATAATGTCAACATAAATTGATTGAATCATGCACAAGGTACATGTGACAGATGACTAAATGGTTGTGGCAAACTGATGAGGCATTTTAGTAATGAAATATAGAGACTGCAGTTCCAGGTACTATTAATGCTGAACATTGGAAAATATATGGCTTTAAGCGCTTTTCCCCCAAACCTGTTAACATCTGGCATTGGATTGGCCTTCATTAAAGGTCACATGCAACCAAAAAATCAAACATAATTAAAACACATTTATCACTTATTCATGACATATAATATACATTGCTGCTTTTAAAAAAACAAATAAACACAATTATAAGCGTGCAATCGCGGTTCAATATTTTGTACTTGGGCTTACTTCCCCCGAAACGAAGCCCGAAGGGAGACTAAACCCCGAAGGGAGACCGAACCCAGTCATAGCGGGTGGATATGCATTCAAGTGTAACGACGGCTTCTGATTGGCTGGTTCATTTGCTGATATGCTGAGGGTTCATTGTTTGTACAGAAAGATGATCTGTTTGATGGGCATTTTAGAAGTATAGCCAGTCACTGGAAAGTAAGATTCTTTATGGATAACAACTTCTTTTTGTGTACTTGATGCGTCATTTCAGTATGGATTCATATACTATTGTCAAACAAAATCATATACACGAAAAGAAGTCGTTAACCATGAAAAATGTATATAGAGATGTTGGGTTTGGAAAATACATGTTCTCTGAATTTGCGCTCGATCCAATAAAAAATCATGTCAGTAGAGATGGTAAACTACTGCGTGGCTGGAATCTGTCATTCGTCCAAGTACAAAGCAGGACTTGAAACTGACAAGAGTTTGCACCAGTTTCCGTCAGATCCAGTCATCCGAAAAAAATGAATGTAGTTTGTTTGCAACCCACAGACACAAAAACGTCATGTGTATCACACGTGCCTAATTACATAATGTGGGACTTGGTTGCACGAGTCATAAATCAACTTATTTTCTTTATGTCGTATAGTGTTAAGTTCAAATTGCACGTGGTCAATGATTGAAGCTGTGTTTTGCATGTTGTCTTTAGCAGACAGGCAGACCGACATATAGGTGTCAATAAACCAGACATTGAGCTTTCTCTGTGACAGAGACTGCTTACCACAATCAACAAGTTGTTTTACGTAACGAGTAAATTAGTTAGTTGTTTGTGTACACAACCAACTGCTCACGACCTCAGACGCTGGGCATGCATACTGTTTCATGCTCCGTGAACTTATTCACTGCGCATGCGTTATGAAACCAGTTTTCCCCCCAGCGCTGGGGGGAATTTAGTGAAACGTTTGAACTCCGATTTCGCGGGCTTTTTTTTCATCACGTTTTTTTTTTACTTTATAGGTTGAATTGGCATTTTTTATGATTTGTTTCGGTAAGTGCATACCGAAAATTACCAGAATCTGCAAAGTTGTGTTTTACGTTGCATGTGACCTTTAACCCATGCTTGTTGTAAGAGACGACTTGCTGGTTTAGTTGACACATATCATCGGTTCCCAGTTAGGCAGATTGATGTTCATGCTGCTGATCACTGGATTGTCAGGTTCACTCAATCTTATTTAGACTGCCACCATATAGCTGGAATAGGGCGGAGTGTGGCATAAAAATAAACACACTCAATCTGTTTCTCAAAATCTTCACAGAAGTGGATCATTGTAATTTGTGAACATATTTACTGTGAAGGATGTTTATTTCTATTCCAGAACAAGCTACCTGTGATAGCAGAGAACTGTCCTGCATGTTTTGAGGCACCTAAGGTATGCATTTACTGGGAACATATTTTTAGTGTAATCTTTAACATGATGTATTTGTGTCAGTCCAAGCCCTAAAGATGATCCGTGGGGGAAGAGTAACTACAAGGACATATCTTGCTAGAATTAACAAGGAAATGATGAGATATTTAGGAAGATATCAAGAATTCCAGAAAAGTGATGGCTTGGAGCTGTTCAAGACTGATTGTGAAGAGGGTGTTGTTGAGACATCCTTCAGAATGTTATGTATAGGTCATGTAAATCAAAACAGAGTAACGGTATGGTCATGTGGTTTTCTTGTATACTGTACATCAAGAAATAAATGCAGAAAATGAAAACATTCTGGCATTAATAAAGTGACTCATATTTTCTCCTAAATGTGAAAAATATTTTGGATGACGCCCCTCTTATCCACCTGCTAAATATTTAATGGTCAGTCCATGAAATGGACACAGATCTTCCAGGGTTCTAAAAGAGTTTCTGGTGGTTCATAGCGAATGCCTAGTCTGTTATAGGTGCATATTATATGTTTTTGTGTTTCAGGAGCGTCATCGGACGAAGCAACTGCTAGCCTCTCAGGAGCTGTTGTTCCCCCACCTGTACAACAGCATCATGGCCGCCATGAAGCCTGTGATGGCCATCAACAGGACTGGCCACAGTTTTACCCAGGCTGTAGCTGCCAACGGACAGGACGAAGATGAGGACATTGATGCAGTGTGATGTCATGAGAAACAAGAGAAACAATACAGAATTGATTAATTTGAGTCACATTTTGAAACTTTTGAACTAAATGAATGGTGGAGCAGTATTAGATTCTGGATTTGATATGATATGAAGATAAACTTTTGGAGATTTCTGGTGGAATAGTTCCCCAGTCCTTGGTACTTGGTACTTGAGCATTGGTTCTTGGTATCTCAGGTCAAAGTCTTCATGAGGTACATGGCACCGTGACATAACAATATCATTGTGACTGCAATGATGTAGACAATACACTAACAGACAGACAATGCTCTTTCATTTGCAATCTTGTACTCATTTGCAGACGATCATGTGCATCCATTTCTCACATTTTGAAAGTAAATGTAAATTCATTTCAGATTGAAAATAATGATTTTACAAAGCGAAAGATGTTTTAAATGCATCATCATCATGTGTCTCATGAAATATGGAGTCAGATAATTAAAAGTCTGTTGAACATGGTGATGCCACAATTCTAGATTCCTGCAAGTCCTCAGTTCAGGTGGAATATATTATTTATTGACTGTATACTGATTGTGTATCACTGTATTCTGCATTAAAGTATCCATGGAATGATTCAAGGTTATTGTTTTTATGATTTATCTGGTATGAGTCATTGGCATCCTTGACTATGTGCTGATGTCATCTCACTTAGAAATGTAAGAATTTTGCAGTTTATGTTCTTGATAGTTTAATATTAATTTAAAATAAGACTGAAAAGAAAAGAAAACGACTCCATGAAATGTATCAAAACAGCAAATAATTTTGTTTTATTTACATATACATAAACACATATGATGCACCCCTTCTGGCCCCTCATCATAATTTCCAGGGTATACATTACGATAAATCTCCGCTATATCCTGGATGCATCTATGACTAGGCTGGATGATTTTATTACCTCCTTTTGCTTGCTTCGCATTATCACTGTAGCCAATTGGCTAAGCCGATGTTACGACTGAACTTGCCAGTTTCAACAAAGACAGCAAATGCAGCCGCGAAGGTTTGTTCACAGTGCAACTTAGATTTGGGGGGAAATCATACAGACAAATTGACAGGTCAGAAACTTTAAACAATTGCGTTGAGAACTCCCTTCTACCTCTGAATCATTTGTGTTGCCAAATATAATGATAAATCAGTTAGATAGTTCAAGAAGTTAAAGTGAGTTGTGATTGGTACTCTCAACTTCCCAGCAAAGTGGATAAAAGGCCTGCCAAGAGAGGTAATAAAATCATCAGGCTGCGCCGTAGTTGCATTCAAGGTATAGGGGTTATCGTAACATATATCCTTGAGATTATTGAGGATGCTTCTGGCCTGGCAAAGACTTACTTTTACAAATCATTATTTTAACAATTTTAGAGACCAGTTCGAAGTGGGTACATTTATGGAAACACTAATCCGATGTTCTTTAACTTTTACAAAAGTAAGCTTTGGTTTGGTTTGGTTGTTGTTCAACACTGCACTCAACAATACTCCAGCTTATGGCAGCAGTCTGTAAATAATCAAGTCTTGACCTAAGGATCCAGTGATCAATAACATGAGCATCGATCTAGTGACCTTATCCCATAAAGGCAAAAGTAACTGATCAAGTTTTCTGTTATCTTACATGATAACGTTCCAGTTAATAATGTGATACAGAGTGTTTTGAGTATGACTGAGCAAAAGGAGTACAGCTTCCCTGCCACATTGTATTTGTAGGTCACATGCATTGACAAGGGAAGTAGGAAATAGCAATGCAAGATGCAGATGATAATTTCACTGTGTTAAGGAATACGCAGCTTGCAGGCAGCTTGTGACCAAAGACAGTGTGTGTTGATGCTGTTATAATGCATATCTGTACCACAAAGAAACTCAAACGTTATTCCCAGTTTACATCTCCTATGAAGGGAATGAAAATAAGTGTATTCAGTATGACATGTCTCAAGAACATCCATATGAATTTCATTTTTATATAGAGAATGATTATGGGGTGCATGTTAGTCCAGTTAAATCTTAGCATTATATTTTCTAAGATAATGAATATAGATGTTCTAAGCATAGACAGCAAAGTGAGATATAAAGATCAAAGTTACTTCTGCCCTTGGTTGTGTATCCAACATATGATGATTATTATTATTTTCCAGTGACATGCTTTAACAACAATACATCCTTCAGAATGTCGGGCAGATCAAGGTGTTTCACTACCTCCTGGACGCCTCGATGCTGGTTTCGGATAATGTCCCTAATCCTAAAACAGGCAAGCTCCTGTAAGCTTCTGGCATTACTCTGTACCTGCTGAAGTCTGTCTAGTGTTGACTTACAGAAGTCTGATCTGTTAGATACCTCAAGCAGAAGCTCTGACTGAGGACAATATCCTGCGCCAACCAGCAGATCCAACATCTTAGCTACTTTATCAAGGTCATCCAGGTTTAATCGTGTCATCATTGTCACAGGGATTTGAACAGAAGCATTCCTTTTGATAAAAAACTTCAGTAGGTTCATATTCTCATGTTTCCAAGCTGCAGCAACTTCACTATATGCTTGAGAGGTGCCAGGCCTGGCGCCGGCTTTGTACAGAAGGACCACCATCTTCAACCCTCGATAAACTGCCATATGTAGAACAGGCCGCCCTTTGCCACTCAGAATATTCACAGAAGCACCTCCCCTCAGGAATGCTATCACACTTCCCATAGAACCCATCATCACAGCATAGTGAAGTGGAGTCATTCCTGAATTATCTGTTTGATCGATGCGAGCCCCATTGGACAACAGAAACTTGATCTTCTGGGGCTTACAGGTCACTTGTTTGGCAACTAAATGCAGAGCTGTTGCACCGCTCAGATCACATACGTTTACATCAACACCAATTTCAAGCAGCCTCTCCATGATGTCAAACTCATGGTTCAGGGATGCTTCTAAGAAAGGATGAATAAGTGTATCTAATGGGAAGCCTTCACCAAGCAGAAAATTGAAAATACTCAAACTTCCAATCCTAGCTGCTAGATTCAAAGGCCAGAAGTTACCAGTTTCATTTTTAGCTGCCGGTGAAATGTTTCTTTTCGAGAACCAGTCTGCAATTCCAGGACCATCAGCCATCATGATCAGTGCCTTCAAGTTACCCCAGTCTAAATCAGAAAAATTATCAAATTGTTCATCATTGTCTGGCAAATCTTTCTTGTTTGGGTTATAAGGCTTAGTCAGCTGAACCAGGCACTTATCATTGTCTTCATCATCCTCCTCATCAACATCATCATCTTCATCACTTCCTGCCTCCAGTGTGTTTCTGTCTTCACCTACATAACTTTCATCGCCAACATCTTTGGACAGATCAATACAAATATCTGACATATAGCTGTCATCTGATTTGGCATCTTCATCAATGTCAGTGTAGTAGCTATCCGTGTCATCAAAGTCCTCATCATAGTCGTCATCAAAGTCCGAGGATGAGTCGTCGGCATTTTCCATAGCTACCTTGTCCTGAAATGTTAAGATATTTCGTAACTGACACTGAATATGATCCCTTCCGTTATCTGAGTTTTCTTCCTTAGTCAGCAATATTGTAACTATAGCATGACGATATGTTAACAATCAGGTCTGGACAACCCAAACCAATGATCTACACCACAGTATTTCTGATGATACTTTAATTCTTCAGTGTATTAATATAACAAATTTATAAATATAACCCATGGGGAGTGTGTCATTTGACCTCTTTCAGTCATACCTTATGCCTCTCAAAGTACGATAAACAAAAATTGATTTACAAAAGATGCATTAACTGTATTTACACAGAATACAAGAAACAGTAGTGATGGTGACATATCAGAAGTGAGAAAGGAGAAATGTATTTTAAAAGGCCCAACTGTAAACTTAATTGCAGTATTTGTTGGCCCTATCAATGAGCATAGTTTGTTAGTAATATTCCTGTGGTATGCTTGTGGTTTGTAAGTACCGATAGTCTAGTCCAGACAGTTCAGTGATTGGTAAAATGAGCAATGGTCAATGTCTTGGGCGCAGACTGACACATCAGTCTGAGCTTCATGAGCACCCAAGTCAAGAAATCACTTCTTGTATCCAAGCATGGTTTACTAGTAACTTACTACAGACTTCTAGCCTTGAATCCCCACAGTTCAACATGGGAGCAAAGGGTATTATTCATTTCTTTGTTTGTGAAAGGTGTATTTGGTTGAATACCAGTCAAGCCAAGACTGCCACCGAATGTGGACTTCACACGTAGTACTGAAGTGAACATTTTAACAACCTACCTAGCTACTGAATCACTACACTGAGTTCAAGTGTATCACAAAGTGTCAGTACTTAATCCTTACACATATGTGTACATGACAAATCACCACTGACAACCACCATTAACACAACAAAATGTTGCAGGAAATGATCAATATGATACAATTACAAATGTGACATTGTTTCAAACATGTTTATTAACACAACAATGCTTGAAAAGAGCAATAATCAATAAAAACAATTCTCTTTCAATGGCCTAGTTTTAAAGATCTGACACAAACATGCTATGAAATATTGATCATAAGAATGGTTCTTTTCTATCCAATGATGCTGTCATTGACACGCAGCAAAACAAAGTGATTTTTCATAGATGTGTATAGAGCTTAGAAACACTCAAGGCAACATTCCAAGCAAACTGCAGGTTTGTATTTGGGATGATTCACAAATATACTGATGAACTGATAGTTTCCAAGCATGACAATTCAGTACACGTTTACATGAATAAATTCATATTTTAACTTTTAATTAAAAATTTGCTTAGAGAAAAATAAGACGCAAGTTAACAAAGTTGCAAGCTCATCAATTTTGTTGAAGCCATATGATTTTTCAAATTCACTAATAATTGCCAAGAAATTAAGTACCTTGAAATGTATTGTGAACAAAGTATGGTATACATCAGGAGGTAGTCACATGATAACATCCTGCTGTAACAGCTTACTCAGAGTCTGTCTCAATATTACCCTTTCCCATTTCAAATTTAGCTTGTAATTTACAAAATGTCTTGTATTCAGCTTCATGCATTCCACCAAACTGTTTAGCAAACTGAATATCACTGGTGCCTATAATGTCTTTGAGGATAGGATTGTTGCATCGCAGGTGCTTGTCCTCCGTGAAGAACCCAGCTCGCAGCAGGAACACATGGCGATTTCTCACATGCTCCAAGGAGTAACTGAACAAATTAGCAGTCACCATTTGTCTCTGAGAAACCTTCATTTCACCAAAAACATAATTAAACTTTCCAAGGATGTCATCCCAGTTTGCCAGTAATACATCTGGTGTTTGGCGGACAATTCCTAGAACATCATCCTTTTTAAAGTACTGTTTCATCAACGTCACTCTTTCTAAGATGTATTTACTGTCAAGAATCAGTAACCTTGGCTCCTTCATGATCACATCCTGAAGATGCATGTCACTGAAACCTGCTCTCAGTAGAGTGTCATAGAGATTATTCATCTGATCTTTCTGAAGCAGAGACAGGTCCTGAACTGTCATCAATATTTTAAAGATGTCTGATGCTTGAAAATCATAGCGCTTCAACAGATGAAGGACTTGTTTCAGCCTCCTGGAGGTGATGAGTCCTGTCTTCTTCATCAGTAGTTCCTTCACCTGTTCCATGTTGAAGCCCTCAGATAGCAGGAGATGGATGACTCTCTCCACACTCCGTACCGGTATGGACATACACATCTTGTCCACCTTAACAGCTTCCTCTAGAACAGCATGGGCCAGAGTCTTTACCTCTTCCACAGCCACACCAGTCTGATCATGTTTTGATGAAGTTTTACGGCCAAGTGACAAATCTTTGTCATCAGATCTTATCTTAGGTTCATCTTCCGACAATATCTCCACTTGGCCATTTTTACCATGTGAGTAACATCTTCTAGACTGAATGCCATTTGAAACTGATGCTAAATGAACTACCATGTGTTTGCTCGGCCTCTGTACCATCAACACTTTTTTATTACACAAGGAAATATAAGCCCTGAGCAGTTTTGCTTCTCTATTCAACATACTGTAGACATGGTCTGACCAATATGTTGCCCTACAGGCATGATACAGTCTGACACTGGCCGAGTCTGGCCTGGGTAAACTCACAGTCTTACGTCTACCACTGATTGGTACACCCCAAAAAAATCTGGACAGAAAAGAGTATCTGTGACAACATCCCAAGCTGTATGTCATGGTTGTTGTCCCTTGAACCAGTCTTGAATATGAGGTTCTGTAAACAAGAGCAAATCATGTCAGTACGGGGCATTCTTTCAAGGATGAACCCATACGTACAGATTCATCTGGGATAAAAATCAAAACTTCTGTTATTTTTTCATGTCTGCTGATTATTTCTATTTCATGCAACACAATAGTTTATCAAGTTTGTTATTGCAAATATACTGAGGGGAAAAAATAAGTGATCAGATGAAAGCACAAGTGTTCCCTTATTTTTTTCCAGGTTTCTTCATAAGGCATACAAAACTTCTGAAGAAACATGGAAAAAACTAAAGGAACACTTGTGCTTTCATCCGATCCCTTACTTTTCTCCCTCAGCATAATTTAATGATGTTAACAGTTATCATGGCCTTTACAGTTTCCAATGGACTCTTCAGATTTTAGAGGCCTATCTACCAGTGTTTTACAGCAAAGGCCAATCAGATGCCATGTCTTAATCATGGTGACCGTTGTCTTTCTGAGTAATCACTATTTATAGGTCCTTCTCCTATTCTTGTGGGTTTCCTTTTCTTGCGGTAAACACATTTTCAGCTGAGACTGCCCATGTGCAATACTTAGTGGCTGTTTACATCACTGACCGGTAACTAGGAAGTGGCCAAAGTCTGTGGATGATAAAAATTTTACAATGTAATGAATATTGGTAAGGTTTTACCAACTTGGACAAGTCATAACTATTTCCCGCCCTTCCCAACAGGATTCCTCTTCCTTACACTTCATAACGATACGAGACCCCTCAGTAAGTCAGTGGCGGGCGACCATGTTTTTCACTGAGCTCAAGAGTGGTAATACAGCTGATGGATCAAGCAGTTGATAGATGCAGATGTTAGCGGGGGAGTCTCTTCATTTAAAAACAACAAGCATTCATACAATAAGAACTGTTTGTATTATTTTTTCAGCCAATATCCGTAAGTACCGTGAGAATAAGAAACGCCAGAATATGATTATCTGTAAATTGTCATATATTTTCTGACCATTATCGTGTATGATATCATAAGCTGGAAACACTGAGGGATATCACTGCCAATCAGAGAAATTTCAAAGATACATGACAATAGGGCACTATGATATGCCATCAGCTAAGCTACTGAGGCAAGTGACCTAATCAGTTCCGCGAATGAGTTGGGTATAATGAACATTACTTAATTCATATCCCAGTATGTTTTCTATATTTGGGATTGAAGCTGCTAGTATGAGGGTTTCAGTTCTTCTAAAATTCAATTAAAGCCCCCAGCACAGGTTTAATCTGGGTTTATGGCCAACCATACATGAATCATTCTTTCCTCATTGAGATCCACCCACCCTCATACTTTAGGGATATGAATTTTCACAAGCTTGACAGACTCAAGTTATGAGGCATCCTGAGTGCATAAGCATCTCCAGTCTATCTATTGTGTTATATGTGTATATGTTACCATTGAATTTCTGCTGCTTGAAACTGACCTTTTTCGAAGTTGTCCTCTTTGGACACAAGTACAGATCAGAAACAAAGTGACTTTAAGAAAGTAACTTGTCCTGATTAATTTTCCATTTGCCCTGATTTTATGACACAATCATGATAATGAAATTATGAAAGAATAAATCAACATGGTATTTGATGTTAATGTTTATGGACAATTTATCGAAAAGTGATGAAGAGCCAAGAAAGATAACTACTTTATTATCACTGCGAAATTTCATAGCTACATTTTGAGCAGATATGAAATGAAAGTTTATTTCCAGTTTAAAAACCCTATGCTGATATTATCGAGTAGTCCACAGGTAAGTAATATACCATTCTTTGATTGCCCGAAATGAAAACTAACTTGTCCCGGGTGCCAGACGATGGGATTTTTTAACCTCTGCTGAGGTATAATTTAATTTCTACTGTCACTGATCTACACAAAGCACGGGAGACAGAGTTGCAGTCACAAGTGACTGTCCACAAGCAAATGTCACAGGTCCTGCTACAGAGTTGCTGCATATCCAGAGCTGAAAATGGCAAACTTATCCATAGAAAAATGCCGGCAGTCCTTGAAGTCTGCCACAATTTTACTGGTCTAGTACTAGTTCTCCGGAACTCAGTTGCTCACATATTATAATGCCAGTACAAAATCCCTGGTGCCAATGTATTTCCAATACAACTTGTTACATGTTCAGGTTTAACTGTTAACTGCTATTGCTAGTGGATAAGATAATTCAGAAAAAACGTCACTTTTTTCAAAAGATCATTCCGTCAAATATTGCAGAGGACTTGGTGAGAATCCTGTGAAGGATTAAGAACTTGTGTCAAGGAGAACTTTGGTGTTTGTAACCTCAGCTAATTTTAACCTTCATGTTATGACTAATATTTTGTGGAAATGAAGATACATTCTTGCAGAATAACAAGAGTTTGGACAATTACCAATATGGCTTCAAGGAGTTCACATGGAATGATAACTGCAGCACAGTTATATTGCTTTGGTATTGTTTCTGTCTTAGACCCCAAAAAGTCCTACATAAGGAACCTCTGCAGTCTTTTATGTTTGCCCTTGTTCAAAACTTTTTAATACAGATCATAAATAAATCAGGCTAGAAACAAAGCAGACATATCACTAGCTGAAAAAACAATATATGCTTCACTTACAAAGAGTCATCTAATTTCACCTTAAAGAAATAGCTTGCTCTACCCACTTATGCAATGCAATAATATTTCATAAAGTATGATAGTTTAGGAATTGTAATAAGTGACACTGTATTATCTGTTCAGTGTGAGATTATCCAAATGCAGCATTAAGTAGGACATTAATTTTAGATGATATGTAGATTTGGCTTTGTATAATCAAGTGACTTGAAACATTTTAAGGACTTTTAATTCCTATGTCCAAAGACTGATATATTTCCTTTGACATTCACATCTGAAGTATCTATTTCACCGGTCAATAATCATTGCAGATGAATCAGAAATTTCTTAACAGGCCAAACCATACTACTTGACAAATAATGAAACTATTACCCTTAAGACATTTTAACATTTTGAATTCTGCTACCGAGAATTCTTTATAATGAGGTCCACACGAAGTTTAGAACATGGACTTAAATTTGGATGTAATTCTTGGGTGTTTAGAGTGACATGCCTTTCCCAGTGCAGAGATTTTGAGGCTCAAAACACTGTCTGTAAAGACTAGCCATTTTCTTAGATGTCAGTCAATCCTCTCAAAAAAGTTGGTCTTTTCCCTTAATTAGACTGTCAACTTCATCATTCATTTTCGAGTAAACATGTTCATAATTTTCAATTTTGAATTTACAGACCAGTTTCCTGATTAAAGAGTTTTTAAATATCCTGATTCTTTTAATTTTTCTCAAACATTGTGCATTCTTAAATTTCATATTTCATCACTACAACAGTGATTTTTCCATATTTAAACCAAGAGCTTACATACGAGAATTCCCGGAAGTGCTTTCTGGCACCATTTTCATGCTTTTTCTTCTATTTCTGACCCTTTGCGACACAAAGTGTTTCCTTTTTTAAGAAAAAAAATATGTTCGAAAGAACTTACTATTTCAAATAATACCATGATTTACAATATATCTTTAAAAATGAGTCCAAATTTACCCCTGGGGAACCTGAACCCCAGTTTTTTGTTGAACATCTCAGAAGATGGATAAAAAATGTATGCTTGGGAATGATTTGACCAGACGGAAATGCCAGCATTGTGACTTGAAATACAGTAGAAGCCCTCTAAACCGGCATTTGTTGGGGGCAGCAAAAAATGCTGGTATGGAGGGTGTGCTGGGTTAGAGAACTTTTCCCGTTTCTGAAACCACTCATATCTACTGTATTTCAACTAGACAAGACTTATATAGTGGGGCATTACAACTGAAGTATGAAGCATGAAGTATCTCTGTATTTCCTATTCGTCAGTAAGATTATCAAAACTTAACATGTACACAAAGGATTTGATGAACTGGTCAAGATAACGCATTTTATGAATGCTTCAGTGTTTCTGACTAAATTGTTATCAGCTTGTAATAACTTGCAATCATCAATGACTGTTACTCCTTTAATAAACAAGAAAAACCCAAATCGGTATTTATAATGACGTGAGAGAGATAAACGAGTTTATGCAACGTGTATCTTTGTTAAGTTCCTCAACACTACTTCAGTACTTGTGCAAGTTAACGAGGGCAACTGGCGGGAGACTATATTGAATCATCGGTTAATTCTTGTTTACTTCCGGTCACACTGACGAATGATTATCTTGAAATTTAGTATGATGTCAAAACAGCTGACCTGATGAGATTGTAGACTGCCGTCGCCAAAAGGACTCCGATTCTTATCAATTTGAGTCCAAGCACTTAGACATGAGATGCTGAATGGAACCGTACGGAGTTTCTTCCCTTTGAACAATAAGCTCGATCACAACGCATGCCACCTTCGATGATGTGAGGAGTTAATGCAACGTGCGTTAAACCGACCAACGCCAAAACGGACCAAAATAAATGTAACGAAACGCCATGGTCTTCGGGAGTGACCAAATGCCTTCCTTAGAATCCCTCACAAAATAATCGCACGTGAAATCAAACATGTCTGTATCATACTGTCCCAATACTTAACTGTGCCGTTGTAATATTCTTGTACCGACTCTAGTGGCGACGAAAGTTTTGTAAGGCTTCAGTGCTGTGTTATTTACATTACGGAAATAAAAATGGAGATTCATTTCATGCTGTGATTTTTTTAATTTTGAGGAATGCATGTACTATTGTTTTTAATCTTTATAAGGGAGGTTTTAGGGGGGCTTGCCCCCTTCAAAAGAAGGCAAAAGAAATTTACAGTTACTATGGGTAGGTAGAGGGATTTTTTCTTTTCTTCTTTTATGTGGTGTTTTGTATTTTTTGTATTTTTGTCTTTTCACCATGGCTGCTGCTGATGTCCAGGACTACACGCATGTCAATATAAGTAAATTATATGCAACTCATCATTAAAAACAATTAAAAAAAATGCGTGCTGGTGTCTGTTTGATCTCAATCCAATAGAACAATCTGCAACCCGACGTGAGTCTCAGTAATACCGCATTCAAAATTTCGGGCGTTCAAAGCGAAGTAAATCAGTGAAAATAACACCCGCAATGCGAGAAAACTGTGAACAGAAAGTTGAAAATGAAATAAATAGAGAATTGGTACTGCATAAACGGTGGTTTAATAGGTCACTATTCAACCAGTCATCAAGTGTATAATCTGAAAGTAGTGAAAGTGAGTCAGAAATTTCCTCAGATTCCAGCCCGGAAGAGTTTTGATACAACCCTGAAATGCTGACATCCTAAGCTGCACACACATCCCTACCCCTGAAGACCCATCGTAGAGTAGGCCTTCATCAACCCAGGCTTGTCATAAAAGGCGACTAAGCTTGTCGTAAGAAGCGACTAACGTGATCGGTTGGTCAGACTCGCTGATATGGTTGACACATATCATCGGTTCCCAGTTGCGCAGATCGATGCTCACGTTGTTGATCACTGGATTGTCTGGTCCAGATTATTTACAGACCCCATATAGCTGGAATACTGCTGAGTGTGTCGTCAAACTAAACTCACTCACTAATACTTCCCTCCCCTGAGTCTGTTGCCGCTTCATGGTACTACTGTTCGTTTTACCTCGTAAAACTCCACGCGGAATAAAATCAAAACAAATATTAATGTTTGACAGATTGTTGAGTAACTATTTATTTTGGAGACAAACGTTATGAATATTTCTTTCCAGATTTTGTATGATGGTCACTACATTCTGCACTGAAATGAATGTTTGATCAACGATCCGATCTAGTGTATGATTGTGATTAATCGGTATCATTTTGACCCAAACAGACTGTAGTTTAAACCTCATGCAGTGCTAAATTGTCACGGAACCAGTTGATCACGTTGTTCAGGGATGTTACACTGCAGCTCCACGTTTGCCTATCCCATGCCCTTAATGGAGAGGGCACTATCCATGTTCAAGACCGTGAAGCATCCAAGGATCTGCATGACCCTAGGAATTTGTTAAACTGTGACGCTCTCAGGTGTAACATCCTGCTTTACTGAAGGTAAAATTACCCCATTTATGTAATCTCCAATTATATTTATATTTATTTTTTTATCACCCACGCGTGTTTGATTGTGTATTCATCGTTTTGTATATAAATCCATGTTTTGTCTATCCTGTCTTTAGTCATGTGGACTAAATGGAACCTTTCTTCTAATTAAGTTTTTTTGTTTTGTTAATTATCAATAGGTATTTGCACAATATGTCTTCAATTAATGGGTTCTGGGTAGTCTATGTCATTGCCATGGATTCCTGGATTGCGTCTTATGTGTGATGCTCAAATACAAGGTGGAGAAACTTCATGTATAATTAATGGGTAGTGAGGTAGCCTACTGGTGAAAGCGTTCGCTCGTCACGCCAAAGACCCGGGTTTGAATTCCCACATGGGCACATGTATGAAGCCCATTTCCTGTGTCTACCTCAGTGATGTTGCTTGAGTATTGTTAAAAGCTGCGCTGAAAACCTAATCGCCAGCGGGCTAGGCGGCTGAATTCGTGTGCTGGCGATTAGGTGCCTGACTCTGAGGGTGCAGGTTCGAATCCCGGATGGGACTCAACCAAAAAAGTACTAGAATTTGTACTTTACTAAGAAAGTGAAATTCCAAACACACGTTGCATTTGACCACTTTCTAAATGGCATCGTGTAATCATAGCTAAAAAGCTACAATTGTAGATAGCATCACATTCTAAGCAACAAGAACAGGCTGTATACCATAGTTTACAAAGTACTTTCAGTGCTCTTTGAGGTTTTTGCAAACCACAATTGTCTGTGTGTGTATAGTGTGCTACCCTGAATAGACAGACAGTACCCCTCAGCCCAGTCTGAATTGAGCGCACTTGAATTGAACTCGCGTATTCCCGTCCTTTCAAATCGCCCTCTCCCGGCAGAGTGAACGTCTTGAACCTATGGTTAACCATTTCTAAAGAATCATTCAGCCTTGTGTCGACTTACATAGCTGAGCCCGATGTTTATGTGATATTTCATGCCAGTTTTTCCTTTAACCTGTAACTTTATGACAAAGAAAGCGGACGGTTTGACTTTAACCGTGTCAACAAAAGTATGCATACAGTTTTATTTCAGGGCATGACAACACCATGAAGGCAGGTTTGTTGGGAAAGAGTTGGAAGCAATCTATGAGACATCTTTGTGGCACGCAACGTGTTTCATATTTAGAATAGTCTCCTCATTCTCTCAACTCAGCCGACCACCCAAAAGTCTCCTTAGGAATGAGCAAGTCAAGATGAGCTTGTGAATAAACCATTCCTCTGAAGGCTCCTTTTCAAGTATCCACGGTTATGCATGAATATCAGCCTACCGCCCCTCCCCTCCAATCTTCTCTCCTAAGGCTTTTGTGATGTGTTGCGCCTGTGCCAATGCCCTTTGAGACTGCTTACAGTTCAGTTTAAGATGTCTTACCCATGTGACGCATGTTCTGACCTGCTGCCCGAGGAAGCCAACGATGAAGACCGTCAAGGATTATTTACCTATGTGTAAGATATTTTTAAACTACACATATTATCGCTTTTAACGCATAGCCACAAGTGTGCTGTGACGAAAAGAGTGTCTTCTAAGATTCCCCCCTGCACCTGCAAAACAGTATAAACTCTACGGTAGTGTAGCCTGTCAAACAGACGTTAACTCTCACCAGCAAAGGGCTTGGACGTAAACAACACGATGAAAGCGTCAGAGATTACACTTGACCCTAGATATATATTTAGGAAGATCACGTTATGAAAATCACAACAAAGAAAGAAACTAGAAGCATCCAAGAAGTCGATGCTGAGGACAAAGAAGAAACAAGTAACATCTAACATGAAAACGGCGACAACCCAGAGGGGACAGAAGACAACACCCCAACCCATGAAAATACGATGTATGTCAGAGATGCAAGCTGTAGTGAGTCGGGCAAAAGCTGCTTTGAAACAAGCAGAAGCTGACTTGAAATGTCAACAGCATAAAAGAAAGCTCGAACCCTGGTAATCTGTACACTTGTACAGCATCATGATGGGAATGATTACTTGCCAAGAAGTCAAGCAGGAAGAACAGTTCAGGTTCCTGATTCTCTCCAATGTTCTTTTGGTCGGACCCAGCGGCTGTGGAAAGCTGATTGTGTTTACCTCTCACGTGCTCCAACATGGCCTGATCCAACCCCAACCTACCCGCATTCTTTGGTGTTATACTCAATGGCAGCCTTTATATCAAGACATCAGCGGGCAGGTGACCTTTGTAAAAGGAATTCCTTACGATATCTTGGACGAGGACTACTTTCCTGCTGACCAACGGAACGTATTGGTTTTGGACGATTTCATGGCCGAAGCAAAGCACGACAATATTTCGCGGCTGTCTACTCAAACCTCGAATGTTCTTTCTCAAGGTACAAAATCCGAGAGGTAAAGAATCGAGAGACATTGCCTTGGACGCACATTATGTCAGCCAGTCTCATTCCCCCATAGATAAACAGCAAATCAGACTCTTTTCCCCGTAGAATTTTCCACGAATATATGGATCACTTTATAGTTATGTATGAAAAGGTTGCAGAAACACCCTATGGACAACTCACCTTTGAGTTTAAAACCTACCACCAAAGATAAGGTTCGGCTGCAGGTCAGTCTCATAAACGAGGAAAACAGGCCAGTCACAGTTCAGTCTGAACCTCATCTGCCAAGGGAGACGTTGACTACAACAGAATCTTTGGATAGTCCTCTGACTGAAGAAGAGAGACTGACCCAACATCAGCTCACTCAAACTGAAACCGATTCGGACACGGATAGTGAGACATCATTGACTATGGCCACGACTTGCGCAGATTGAGGGATGCTGTTCGATAACATGCACGATATACAGCGACACATCTAACATTGGCGCCTTCATCCCAAGAGAAAGAGCGCCAAACTCGAGTGTTATGACATTGACAGTGACTATGTTGACCTACCCTCTTCCAATAAAGGCAGTGGTCTTGCCGTCAACCTTCTCGCGGGAAGCCAACATTCACTGATATGGAAGCCGAAGAGTGGCAAAATGTAGGCTTACAACGCTTCTGGAAGCAGGTGTACGACATGTTCCAGGACAAGATGAAACTACAGAGGAAAGAGTACAAGTGACAAGTGATAAATCCCTGTCATTAGTATGTCAGTCTAACAGTCAGAAGAGAATGTCGAGACAACGCCGCACATCTAGTTTGATTCATAATTTGAAAACACCTCATAAACTGAGGCGTTTGAACGTTTCCCTATACGTGAGATGACTTGTGAAACTGGCACCCTCTGGACGGAAATCATTAAAACCATTCAGCCTTATAACAGAATAGGGAAGGTTAACTGAATATTCAACAGTGCGAAATGTCTTACAAAACATGGACTTGCTGTTTACGCCTCGAAGCAGCAGCCTGTTTATATAGAGTTACTGAACTGTTGACTTTCATGTTCCAGAGTGAACCCTACTGCATAGTACATAATCTTCATATACCTTGACACACCTCATAGATCTACGAACCTCACATTCATACCAATGCATCTAACAAGTAATGTCATCATGTAAATTGTGAGTTTAAACGCGTATTTTATATGGATTTACCTTTACAAGGATGAGTGCAAATCCGTACAAACGCTACACCTTCCTATTATCAATGTGTACGATCGGTTTACAATCCGAAAATATGTTCAGATATAGGTATAACATTTACAGGCACATACATTCCTACGTCATTCAAATGTATTAAATACCGGTTACAGTAACTACACACACACACACACACACATACACACACACACACACACACACACACACACACACACACACACACACACACACCAAACAAACGAAAACACAAAACACACATAAAAACAACAAAAACAAACCAACAAAAAAACACAACAGCGAAGCAGAGGTTGTATGAAGGACTCAAATACTAGTAAGTCCCTTTCCAAATAACAAATGTACAACACATCTTCCCTATCCTATGATAAATACGGTACATTGGTCACACAATTAATGAATAGGAAGCTTCACTGTTTGGCGCGGGGCCTGTATGTTGACATTGTTATGGGAGGTCAGTCGCTTATATCTGCTTCATACTAGGATCATACCCATGTATAACCGTGGATTATTCACAAGCCGACTTGTTTATTTATAAGGAGACTGTCCTGGTTCCTGGGGACAAAAAAACTCCTACGACTATGAGGAAGTCTACTATACCCCACTGAGTTGTCCCTCAGAGCTGGTTGTGTAGATTTCAATTTTAGCAAACGACTGTGGGACTAGCTAGATTGTATACTGTAAACATTATGAAGCGAACTAGTTTTAGATAAACTACATCTAAGGATGTCAAACGGACGACTATAGAACAACTCGCGTTTGCATTAAAGCGATACTGACAAACACACCACTATTTAAACTATATTATCATTCTGTACAAGTCACTGTATCTTTCAGATATTGAACATTGCTCCACATCCTTCAGTTCAGATAATACCCGTGAAGGTCTGGGGTAGAATAGGCCTTTAGCAACCCAGGCTTGCCATGAAAGGCGACTATGCTTGTCGTATGAGGCGACTAACGGGATTGGGTGGTCAGGCTCGCCGACTTTGCTGACTCATGTCATCGGTTCCAATAGAGCAAATCGATGCTTATGCTGTTGATCACTGGATTGTCTGGTCCAGTCTCGATTATTTACAGATCACCGCCGCCATATAGCTGGAATATTGCTGAGTGCAGCGTAAAACTAAACTCACTCTCTAACTCAATTCAGATATTATGCACGCACCTGTGGGTTGCATTGAAAACCCCGCTCAGTTATGCGTGTGTTCGTTGAGAACACTTTGTGAAGATATGGTTTTCAGTCTGAACATGATCTCTGTACATGGTATGTACAAGTGTAATTAGTTACTTTCAAAATGTACACTGATATTTTGCGAGTATGTTTATTTCAGTTCTTTGGTTAGTAAAACATTTCAATCGTCCTTTTCTATGTGCCGACAAGGTTTTGTATTTGGGGATGGGCCTTTCCAGAATCTGAATTCTCTCAAATGTGCTCCACTATCTTATAATGTGATGCTATGTAAAGTCTATCCGTAGTTAGTTATTTTCAAAATGTACACTGATATTTTGCGAGTAAACGTTTGGACCGAGATATAACAGTGTCACTCTCTTTATGTTACATGAACTAAAACAGTTTATGCATTTTGAAATGATGCAGTGGAAGTCCTAAATTTCTAAAATCTGTTCTCCATCGGAACAGGGCACGACAGAACTGTTTCAATAAGCAGATTCCGTTCTCTACACTTCCATTTCTTTCGTCCCAAATGACGTGACTTTGATGGTGTTGTTCTAATCAGTTTTCTAGGTATGCTTCTATCCATGTGTATTTCGAACCACGTATTTTAAACATCTCGCTGTCTAGTTAAACTAAAACTGTATTCATTAGTGTACATGGCTCAAAATCAGTTATTTCCCATCACGCTATCTTTGGATGGGCAAAAAACCTAGTTTGAAATGACATTTAAACATGTAGCAACTATCCATTACTTTCTTGGTGTTATACTTATACAGGACGCGTTCTGCATGGAATGTTTTCAACTACATTTTACATGACTCTGACATTCTGTCTCATAAACCCAGTGTTGACACAACCTGTCTCTATTGTCAGATTTATCCCAGGAATATGGCGGCGGTCTGTATACTAGTATATGCGAGTCTGGATCAGAAGAAAAGAAAATTAGTATCAGAATGTAATCATTATGTACATTTTGAAACAACCAATCATGCATACGATGGACAAACTCGACAAAGCACTATTGCTAAAATACATCCAAATTTATCTGTTTTGGGGAAGTGTTTTCCTCTTGGGCATGTTGAAGAAAAATCACAATGTCGAGGAACTACAGGCTACCCTTTTCAGTTGCAGTGTTGATTATACACCCCTGCTATGATATCCCAGGAATCAATGAACATCATGTATCAACAACAATCATGTATACTCACATACAACGAAAATCCTCGAAAAAAACACAACTGGCCAAACTTTATCCGTGTTTGGGGAAGTGTGTGTTTATGTCCCTAGTCAAATTGTCAAGTAGAATCACACCGAACTGAGGCTGGAGCAACACGGAATTCAAAAGCAACGTGAAAATCATAGTAATATTTCAGTATTGACATTTAAGCAGTACAAATGTCACAACATATTTATGAGAAACGAAATTTACAGTTTATCGCGGAATAACAAAGGCCAAAACAGAAACCAGTAAAACACTGTATAACACAGCACAAACAGCTGTAGGGACACGGATAAATGTCACTGGACATGTTACTCAACGTATTTTATCACTTTGTAATTGAAGCGGAACAGAGAGGAAGTGAATTAGCATGGTTTTAGACCACTTTTGGCAACACTACAGCAATATCACGACGGAGGACATAAAAAATGGGCTTCAAACATTGTACACATGTGGGTACAACCTGGGTCTTCAGCACTTTAACCAAAGGGCTACACCACTGCACCAGGAGAACAAAGAAGAGACGTGGACATCAAAACAGAAAATTAGTCTGAAATCTAATTAAACAGAAATTTAGCAAAAAACTACGTAGCCGTGAAGGAATCAGTAATACTCCTAATGATTTTTATATGAAGGTTATAGCTATAATTACTGCAATTACATGCATGAATTCGACCTCTCAGAAAAAGAACTTTTGTAAATGAGCAAACAAAAATACCACATACACCTTGTATGAGCTGGACACTCTATAAACATTTATATACAAACACCTTCAAATGAACTAGTGAAAGAAGACAACATAAGTGTTTCAGTTTGTGGAAAACGTACTCATAATAAGTAACAAAAAGAAGAATCTCATGTGCAGTTTACATGTTCAAGCGGGTTTTCTGGCTTATAATATGAGAACGGCTACGGGAGGGTGGGTGTGTGTTCCTTACGGGAGTATCTTGGATATTAACTATTGTATACTAACTTTACTGTGAATTGTATACTAACTTTACTATGTTGAACACAGAGGTATAGGCGTCATATGGATTTGGTCCAGGTGAAAATCGATGGTGGTGTGCAGGAACATTTGAAACATTCGTAGCTTTCACTTTCTCTTCCTCGTTCATGAGTTCAAGTTACAGGTGGAGGCGTGTGTCATCAATTTCTTTTCATATTACAGTCGTGTCTTTTCTGGATCCATTCTAGATCATTTCGTGTGATCTGGTGAATGTGTCAAGGCAGAATTCAGTCCCGTTCAATAAGACTACTTCACTCGTTCCCCTTTTTCCCTGTTTTCTGCATGTGTAAAACTATCCAAATATTCACCTCGGGCGCCTTAAGCTTTCGACAACTCAAGTTAGCAGAAAACTGTTATTTGGTTTTGACTCTTTACACACGCACGCACGCACGCACGCACGCACGCATACACACACACACACACACACACACACACACACACACACACATATATATATATATATATTACATATACGTATACGTATCCAGGGAATTCCGTGTGTACGGGTCCATTATCCATAAACATGCAGAAGAGGTTATCCATAGGGTGAACATATTTGCTTACATCAGAGGTAAGTAAGATTTTCCACCCGAGGCATTAAAGCTCTAGGTATGAATGCGCGTATAAGCTCAAATGTACCCATATTTACATGCGAGGATGTATGTATGGGGTACAAGGGATGCTTATTAACGGCACGGGGAGGTAGGCGTTAATGACCAAACCCGATCTTTAAAGGGTACGAAATGGATTCCAATCTACGACCAGCTCATCCAAAACAGCAATTCGCTAGTTGTGTAGTGAAATAATTCACATTTAGCAAACATTTACACCTTTCATTTAAGAAGCTTCATTCTGCCTTTAACCGAACCACTCAAACCTGTATAAAATGTCAATGTTATATATTTTTAAATACACGACATGTTTTTAGAGCAGGATATTCTAACATCATTTATGCATACTTTGTGACATAACACATTTTGTGTTGAATTCTGAACCGTCGATATATTTACTCGCATGGTTAAAAGCAAACAAACGCACACGTTTTGGACATTTACATTGCGTGTAACAAGACACCGCTGAGTACTCCGCTTTAGCAATAGATGCACCCGGGCTTGCCAATCAAATGGAAATAACTTCCTGGTTGTCAAACATGGCGGGTGTGCGGAAACTGACAGTCAGTCTTGTCTTGTCAGGCTACTTGATACAGCTTATAACAGGTAAGTTATCAGTTAGTTTTCAGTGCGTGGTTTTCAGTCTGTTTTCAAAAATCACTGCTGGAGTGTTGTTGATATCTTTAATATAACACTGATCAATGTGTTCACGATGACTTTGCTTAGCCGTCCTGTCCATGTCCCACAAAGACAGCCTTTTGGTCTAGTGAGGACCCGAACTGGGAAACAAACTTTGTGGAGCTACATAGAAACAAGTGAGGGGAGAGCTGGACGTTCCTTGTTTTCTTTTAAGCAAGTGTACCGTGGATAGAAAACAAGGATTGTATACCTCACAGCTGTACCCGTTGCTACGAGAGTATATTTTCTGTAAACTGTATTATTGTTTAAGTGATAAGTATTGTTGGGTCACATTGTTTAGTGTTTTGAGTGATAGTTATTATGGGTCACATTTCGTATCATCAAGTCCAGTGCTAATTGCATTTTAGCGGCATGCCTTTAAAGTAGGGCTTTAGAATGATCTTTCGTTGAGTATATGTTTTGATTACTTGCTGGCTTCCGGGAGACTACGAGAAGGTTCTACGTTAATGGCGATGGCCGTGTCGTGCTTGAATATTCAAGAATCAACGTATATATAAGGCTGGTTATTGCATTGACGACACGGACACACGCGAACTTACACACAGAGTTTACTGGAGTGTGTCATCATTCGGCCAACATCAAACTGCCTGTCTTTGTCAACGCTCGGCCTACATGACTGCAGCCAGACCGCTCGCCAGGTTACATTTAATATTACTGTTTCTCACTCTCAAACCAAGACTTTGGTGAGTTGATGTTATATTTGTGGTCCATTACTTTAGATTTGACTCAGTTGCATTGCACGTGAACGCTCTATTCTGAATCGTTTTATCTTGCTGTTCTTTTCTCAGTACATATATTGGAATACTTTAGACTTGTCTGTGTTATATTTTGCTGGTTCTGAGGGGATTTCCTTTGCTTTTAAACACGGCAATTTTTTAACCGTAACATCGCACATAATTGATTTCTTAGATTATAACAAAGTAGATGGAAAGAGGGTATTCTCGCTATTGCCTTACAAGAGTCTATTTTAATCATGATATAGCCGCGGCCATGCTTGTGTAGGTGGTAATACAAAATATATCAGCGCATGATCATGGCATTTAGGACAGGAGAAAGGGAATGTCACATGGTAATCGTAGTAACATACTTCAGTTGAAGTATAATTCACTTGAGGTCATAAGATAGATGAGCTGGTTAACTGATGATGAAAGAGAGATCTGATCTAATAATTTTCACCCAAAGTTCAGAACTTAAGTCTGAACGACGAGACAATACACTGTTAGTGTTACAGCTGTGACAAATTCTCTCTTCTATAACAGACTTTGGACTAGCAAACCTTCCCTAACTGGGAATGGGATGGTTTTCTTAGAATGGGTACAAAATCAATTGGTACCAGCACTACTGGTACTACTTACATATGGCTCAGGGGCGGCATTCTGAAAAGGTCTAAGATTTTTCTTTAGTTTTGTCTTAAGTTTTTTAAAAATTGACTTAGCTAAGTCAGAAACTTTGGTTCGTATTCATAAAGTGACTTAGTCAAAAACTTATCTTAGTCGGAGGTTAAGTCGATCATAAACTTAAGTTCGTGGCCGATGTGCGTGCGCATCTTTGCTTTTGGGAAATACCAGCAGCGGAAAACTTCGGGTGGAACTCTTTAATGCAAGAAAATAAAAAGTGATTTCAAGCAGGGATTTCCTTCTGTCATAGTATCGCAAACAACAATACTGGGGTCAAAATGGCAGAAACTGACAAGCACAGTGCAAAGAAAAGAAAACCTAACTGGAGTAGAGACGAATGTCTGCAGTTATCAGAACTTGTGAAGCAAAGGAAGGCTGTGATAGGGGGAAAATTCGAGCCAGGTTTGACCTCGGTAAACAGACAGGGACTCAGGAGGCGTGGCAGGTGATTGCATGAAATCTGAATAAGAATGTTAAAATAGGCTTGGTCGGAGAACAATTATGTGCTTAATTATTAATTGTTTGTATTAATATGTACCTAATAGGAACTGCTTGCAATTTGTAGAACCGAAAGTTATACAAACCTTCAATATCACTCCCTGGTGTAGCACTTCACGGGCACCATTTAATGCAATTGAGAAGTGTTAGTAAAAATATATTTTTGTATGAACATTGAAGTATAGATGTATATGATCTGTAAATGTTATGTCTCTTCGGATGTTTTCTTGGTTAAAAAATGCGTTTAAGTGTTGATATGATAAACATTACCACAGCACAGTGAAAATAACAATTATCTTACTGTGATATACACAAACTCTATCATCCTGGCAGCACTAATTTAGAGTTTCTGTTTCAGTTTTAAATAATTAACAATATCATTCCATTGTAAGATGTTGTTGTTCCAATAAATATATCAGACTCTTCTTTATGTGAAGATTGTGGTGTGGAGGATAGAGGATTTTTGTTAAGTCTCTAAAGTCTTCCTAACAAAATATATCCTTTCTTTATAAAATTATGTTGACCACTTAAAGATCAATGTGTTCACAGATCCCTGATCATGTGACCATGCTAAGTCTTGCGTAAAACCTATGGTCATTTGCACATCAACCAAATCATTTATTACTTGCTGTTAGAGTTCTTAAAGAACAGGAAGCTATTAACTGAACGTTATCTATTTCACATTGATTAAACTGAATTGCTTTATCACTTCTTATCTTTCATTTCTATCGGTCTTGGTTCAGTGATTTTCAAAAACGTATTTAAATGTTTTTGTTGAAGATTCACTATTATAAAATGTCATAAATAATATAACATGGAGTTGTAAAAAGAATGTGAGTTTAGTAGAACAAATCATTTTCAGCGTATAATGTTGTGGGCTCAGTGAAAAGAACCAAAGAAGAAATCGAAAAAATGTGGAAGAATATGAAAAGCAGTGGAAAGAAGAATTGCTCAAGACGGTATCGCCGAATTAGTTCTTCATTACTGTATTCAACTAGAATTTGCTTTCTTTGGTGAAACAAACGACGCATCGTCGCTACGACAGCCATGTTGTTTACTGACTTAAGTCAAACACCTTCTAGTTAAGCCTACCCCTGCCCCGTCTTAAGATTTAAGTCAGAAATTGGCAAAACTTGAGCCTAAGCTGCTTTATGAATATGACTTCAGTAAAATCACAAAATTTAAGTCAGAAAGAGTGAAAAACTCTGCAGAAAGTAACTTAAGAACTTTGTTGTTCCATGAAGTGTTAACTTAAAAGACCAACTGGAAATTACATGGATAAGTCTATCTCGGTGAAGTGCGTGTAGCTTACACCAAAATCGTAGAATTTCAATCCGTTGTTTAGTTAGCGAAGACACCCGTCCCACCTCGCACCGCACTTCTAAGTTTGGAGTTTTACTCCCTACCGATACAGAGAAGCGACAGGCGCGGTTCTGTATCGTAATAATGCAACTAAATTCACTCGTACTCCATATAGCAGTGCCTTAGGAAAGAACTGGTTGTACTAAATTATCATAGAAGGTTTTATAAACTTTAAAAGCAAAGTCAATTTACAAATGATAACTCTTAGGGCACGGTTGACCAAAAGCCAGCACAGATACGGTAAAATGTAGATCTATATTTTCATGGAACCATTTTCCGAGGTACATGTAACAGAGGCAATAGTCGAAGGGTTGAATTTGACATCCGGGTGCCGCACACTCACAACTCTAAAATGAGCAACCTTTGTCTTATTGATGTTAACCGCGAGATGCCACCGCGAACACCAGTCACAGACACAGTCAAGTAGTCGCTGGAGGCTAACTTGGTGAGGAATTATCAAAGTGATGTCGTCTGCGTACAGCAAACATCTTAAGCTGCAATCATCTATATCTACACTGATCGATATCTCGATCAAACATTGACTGCACTGCACGCCCTAGTTTGCCTTGTACACCTAATCTGTGGAGCTTGTACTAAAGACTTTATCAAGTGATTTCATGGTGTCAATGAAACAAACATGTTTCAGTATTTTCCTGCCATTTATTACTGAATGGAGGCTGAATAACGATATCGTTTCCCTCAAACCACTTACTTAGACGGAGTTGAGAATGCCTGTATAAATTTTACATACTGATGCTGAACTGATCAAAGAGAAAAAGCAATAAAAGTATCCTTACTGTTATTACGCAAAATGACACGAAGTGGCTGACCCTCTTAGTGACTGATTTCATAATCTAACTGTGACATAAACTACACTGTCTGCAAACATTTCCTAGTTTGAATCCATTGTCACTGAGGAAATTAGCCAAAACGCACCAAAATCTGTTTTCCTCAATAAATGGGATAAATTGTAGACGGAAAAAATTCATGCGTTTCCTTTTGCACGCACATTCAACAATGCGCAACAATGCAATTGGTCATTTGGAGGCTGGGGAGTCTCAGTCTGCGATTGCAAGGCAACTGAATATGACGCAGAGTAGTATAGCATCGCTACCAGCAGCAAGGGTCAACACGTGATCGCCCCAGGTCAGGTCGACCCGTGTGACCACGCTCGCTCAGAACAGGTTTATTCGGCTTCGACATTTGCGGAACAGGTTAAGCACAGCATCCTCCACAACATCGGTGGTGCCAGGACTACTGGCAGGACAATTACTTATCAGAATGTGATCAGACATGAGGCTGGTATTCGTTCAAGAAGAACTTTGCGGGGACCTGTCCTTACACGTCAACATCGGCAACAACGCATACAGTGGTGTCGCCAACATCTCACATTTCCATTGCAAAGGTGGAGAACTGTTATCATCAGTGATGAGTCACGTTACATGCTGCGACGTCCCGACGGATGAGCACGTGTATATCGACGTCGTAACGAACGCTACGCTGCAAATTGTGTACAGGAAGTGGACAGATTTGGTGGTGACAGTGTCATGGTTTGGTTTGGCAACTCTTACAGTGTCAGGGCAGATCTCATTCAGGTCCAGGGCAATTTGACAGCTCGATGTTACCGTGATGAAATCATCAGGCCTCATGTCCTTCCTTTCATGAACCGCTAGAACGCCATTTTTCAGCATCATAACGCTCGGCCGCATACAGCAAGAATAACCAGGGATTTCCTTGCCCAGAACAGCTTTCAGGTTCTTGACTGGCCCTCACGATCACCGGATCATAACCCTATTGAACATTTGTGGGATGAATTGGATTGTCGTGTGTGACAGCGTGACCGTCAGCCACATATGTTACCTGTTCTGTTAATGTTCATTCAGGTTTTCTTCATGACTGCCCTGTATTACTGAACTTTAAGCGTATAAGTTGCTAACAATTTTCAGCTATGCTTTTCCTTTTTTGAGTAGTATATATATAGTTAATTAATGTTAGTTAAGAGCTTAACTAACCAGTACGTTCATCAATTCATTTAGTCACAGCGTATATTCCTAAAGCAGGACACCTGTGATCCAACTTCATTCCCGCGTGATACACACCATGTTTCTTATAGAGTTTGGGACTGATTTCCATTCAGTTAATGTACGCCAGTTAATGTGTTTCTATTTTCAAGGGACAAATTTATGCATTCAGTGTCTACTGCACCTTAGCTGCTTTCGCTATATTTTGAACGACGTAACCCTTTGTACATCCACATGAAATATCTGCTTGTACAATTCCGACAACAGAATGTACACATGTGTTAATGAATACCACGACAAGTTACCCCACCAGTCATAAACAAATGCGGAAGCTAGTTACTGGTTCGTTTGAATGTAAACGAAAAGGAATAGTACATGTTCATATTGGGAATTTTCATCGGACATCGCTTTTTCACTGATGGGGTGTTTCCCATTCTGTTTCGTCGTTTTTTTAACTTCGCAAGATTTATACTTTTGTTTTAAAGTTATAGGCAATCAGAATTATAGACTATGTCTATGCAACCAGATATATTTACGGAATATGTAGATATGCCGTTATTCATCACAAACATTTATGTTCAAAAGGAACATGCTCACCAGGAAAGTTTGGTGAATCCTGCAACTACACCTGTCACTGTGAAGACTCCTGTAACCAGATTTCTGGAGTTTGTGGAGGTGATTGTGACTCTGGCTGGGTCGGAGGACATGGAGCTAATTGCCAGAAAGGTCTGACGTTAATATATATAAATGTTCCTAAAATGAACATTTTCCACTGACTAAAGCACGTTTTGAATAACTGCATCTCACGATGACGTGGCCAAGCTTTATTTAGGAAACGCAGTACGCTCTACACCCATGTGTAGTGTAATAAAGAACACTTCTACTCTGAACAGACCCGTGAAGGTCCCGGGGTAGAATAGGCCTTCAACAACCCATGCTTGCCATAAAAGGCGACTATGCTTGTCGTAAGAGGCGACTAACGGGATCGGGTGGTCAGACTCGCTGACTTGGTAGGCACATGTCATCGGTTCCCAATTCTGCAGATCGATGTTCATGCTGTTGATCACTGGATTGTCTGGTCCAGACTCGATTATTTACAGACCGCCGCCGTATAGCTGGAATATTGCTGAGTGCGGCGTAAAACTAAACTCACTCACTCACTCTACCCTGAACAATTATAGGGAAAGTACGATGACGCTTGCAAAAGTGTATTCTATTACACTATAAATGGGATAGAGCGAACTGTATATCTTTTCTAAGATGCCAAATTTAACACTTTAAAGGCACAAAAAAACCAACAAAAACAACCATCCATCAGCAATCCTCTTTCAGTGCTAAATTCTGTTGATGCGCCTTCGCCCAATAACGAGGGGACAGACGAGAATGGCATAATGACGTCTACAGTGTGACGTCATGCAAAAAGTGTTCTTTATTGCCCGATAAGGTACTCTCTGCGTCTTTTATCTTTCAGCGAAGTATCTTAGATTGCATATTAACAAATAATGGTCAGTTCATAAACGTCCTCTCTCAGTTGTTTCTCACTAGCAAAGGAATTAACAGAAATTTTATTTTAAAAAATACATGCGTATAATAATGCAACATTTTGCAGTACGCCATTTTCAATATGAGAGACAGAACTTAGGCGAGATGAGAACACCATTATTATTAGGATAGTGGACATAAACACCGTCACTGATATCCTCTGTGTGCTGGAGCGACTGAGGAAGCACGGTCATACTTCATCTGTCATCTGAAGAAAGTACATAATGATGAATGCTCACATTTGAAATTGTTTTATTTCATGTTTAGCATTTACACTTTTTAAAAATTTCGTTGGAAAATATTTACTCAAAATTATTTTCACGAAACAGAAAATGTTGCCTACAGAAGAACCGCCTCTTCTCCTACTAACCTGTATAGGAACTCATGGTCTGCGGACAAAGCTGTAGATGGGAACAGGGACCAGAATGTGTACAATGGCTCCTGTTTCAATGCAGCTGACAATACATGGGCTTTGTGGACGGTGGACCTAGGAAAGCAGTACAGAATATATGATGTCAAGATATATCAGCCATCGCACCGTAAGAAATTGACTTAAATGGCATGGAACACACTACATTACGTTTTACTCGTATTTTAACAAAATTGATTACAAACGATCTGATGAGACGGTAAAGTGTGTTTCAGGATGCTTCATTGGGGATATGCCTAAATAACCGAAGCATTTTCATAATTGTCATATATTGTTACAACATCTGTATTCATATTTCTATTTCTAGACAGACACATGTTGTTTTCTCTCATAACTTTTACTTTTTCTTTAGTTCAATGAACCAAGGCAAACGTATAGTAATTCATTGTAATTGAATTTACGCCTGTGTAGATAATAGCTAGTTGTTTAGAAAAATCTATTTTAGAACCAAAAAGAATATGGTCCGGATATCGAAATCTGGACCAAACCTCCTCACTTTAGGTGTCGCTTTCGCGGGAACGGTCAAGCTGCAGTTAACACTGAGTTTAGAGTTTCCAGGCCCCAGTTTCTCGAAACAGTTTTAACTCAGTTTGATATTTGAGTAAAATCTTAAGTTTGTTTCGAGAAATCGGGACCAGGACTTTTAATACACAAGAAAAACAAAGAAATATGATTCAGCATCTCATACCGTGGTCATGGTAAAATTTGAATAAATAAATAATAAATAATAAAGCCACAATATGTTAACACATTGACTTGATTTTGATGAAGATAAACATAATAAATGAGTTTACGTCTGTAAAGATAATAGCTAGGCGGTCGGAAAATCTATTTTAGAAAAACAAAGAATCCGGTCTTGTGTGCTGTACTTGAGTAACACGAGCTCCTCAACGGGCCTCCCTTGCTTTGCCTTCCCATCCGACTTCCCTGTCAGTAACGGCGGGGTCTACAATGCAATATGTGATGGCATTGGAAGATATTTCTCAATATCAAACACTACATACCTCAACCTCTGTGAGGTCGAAATATATGGTAGGAATATATTTTAATTTCTATAAAGTTACTGTTGATATGTTTCATGCCTCCTGCAAAGATCGATTTTGAAATAATTTGTTACTTAAAATTTAATATACGTGGGGATACTGAATTGCATTTTCTGTTCTAAATGGAGATTGATAGTTAAGAGTACATTCATGGATTATGTTTTGAAAACAGTCCTTGATCCACTGATACTTTAAGATATCGTCTGGATGTGTACTTCCCTCATCGATCATTAATATTACTTGTCGTGACCCTTTCATGTTTTGAAGAATATAAGTGGACAAACTTTATATAAGCAACGAACGTTTACATGATTATTGTATCCGTATCGATATCTCGTATTTATAGTTTGCAGCCTGGGGTTGTTTGGTGAAACCTGCAATGAATTTTGTCACTGCGCAAAAGATACGTGTGACCACGTAAGTGGCTTATGTCCTGGAGACTGCAGACCAGGGTGGCAAGGCGACAGGTGTGATACAGGTGAGGACATGGTGTAAGAGATTCAGCCAGTCAGTCAGAGACTGTTGGTCAGGGTAGAAGGGAGACAGGTGTGATACGGGTGAGGACATGGTGTAATAGAGACTAATATGAGAGAGGCGAGAAGATTGACACGAGACTGTGTTCCAGATTTATGGCGGCGGGTTGTAAACAACCGTTCTTGTGCCCAGTGGTCCGACGATTCACAAGCATGTACATGTTTGTCCCTTGTCATAACAGGGAATAGCTGTATTTGTGTCTGAAAGTGAATAGTGTACACTGCGTAAATTCCTGGTTGTGTTGTGTGTCGTATTGTCTGATAGTTATGAATCAGTCGTCAGATGTGATGGCAGTTTTCTCTTCATCATTTAGTTCATTATGTGAAATATTACTGGCAATGTCATCAACGAACGTATATTTTCATAGTAATATGTTGTTCTACCATATACCTTACTATTAATGACATTAATACTTTAATGACATTATACAGACATACCGAATTAAAACTATGAAAATTGCTTTTTCCCTGTAGAATGTGATGCTGATCGCTATGGAGTCAACTGTGCAAACTCATGTACTGGCAGGAAGTGTTCTGATGTCAACTCGACATGTAATCGCTACACCGGGTCATGTGACAGGGGATGTCTTCCTGGTTGGACAGGTGTGGACTGTTCACAAGGTACATGCTGCCGATCAAATCAAAGCAATGTTTGGAAGCCATGAAATATAATCCAGTCAACACCTTGCATGAAATCCAGTTTTTTTATCATATTAGTCATAGACTAAGCTCCAATATTTATCAATGACACGAAACTCATTACCTTACCTTCATGTGTTTGAGGTGATTACTTTATAGTAATAATTTACTTTTAAAAAGCTGCATCATGTGGCCGCTGTACTCAAATGGGGATCTATTCTGAGTGCGTGGGATCTATCCTCACTAGGAGGTATTCTCAGAAAAGGAGGTGTTGAATGGATGAGGAGTTGCTACAGCTATAATTTAAGTCAAAACATATTTGAACATGACCATATTGACCCCTCATTGTCACATTCGGTTTCAGTGCTTTATATGTCCTGATGTTTTGTTGGTGCTATATTCTCTATGTTGAAATATATACATTCTTCAAAATAAAAAAAAGAGACGCAGAATGAAATTCAAAAATGATACTTACAATTTTGTACACATATGTAAACTTTTCAGGTTTGCACCTTGTTTCTTGAATGTTTTAGAACATCATGTTTGACCAAAAGCAACCAAAATGATTTTGAACGGTTTTATCAATCAGGATTGTCATGATGAGCGTGGAAGTCACGGAGCACGAATTTCAGACACAATGATTGTTTCTCACTTACATGAGTACAGTATGTGACTATAAAAGAACCCATTAATCTCACAATTTCATCCACGATCGTTCCAAGTATACTGTACACGAAATTGGGACGTATCAACGCTGCCGATCGAAATCAGGCAAATGGACGATTGCTGGTGAATCAAAGAGTGAGGTGGCAAGGATCTTCAACGTTCATCCCAGCACAATAACTCTATTGTGGGATCGATTTCGGCAAACAAATTCGACAAATGACCGTCCAAGATCAGGAAGACCTAGAGTCACCACACCTGCCCAAGATCGGTACAACCGGGTAACCCACCTACGTGACCGCCATCGTACCACCCAGCACACAGCACAGGAACAGTTTGGAGCCCGATGAGTTTCCAATCACACAATCAGGAACCGTCTCCGAGAAGTAGAAATAAGTGCCAAACGTCCAAAAGTTGCCCCCTCCTTGACACGACTACACCGACGTGGACGAGTGAGATGGTGTAACACGGTGATGGCATGGAACCTGTCAAACTGGAGTCGCATATGGTTTAGCGATGAATCCCGTTATCTCCTCAGGTGACGTGATGGTAGATACCGCGTCTACAGACGACGTCATGAATGCTTTGCTCCTAACTGCACCAGACAGATGAGCAGATTCGGTGAAGAAAGTGACATGGTGTGGGGAGAGATCTCATACACCCGCTGATAGAAACTTGTCTAAGGCAATCTGACGGCTAATCGATACATCGACCAGAATCTCAGTCCGCAGGTCCTTCACCTTGTTGGCCGTCAACGGTAGCTCTTCTAACAGGACAACGCCAGAAACCACACAGCACGAGCCACCGTGGACTACCTGGCCAAAAACACCAATACCCTGGCTCTCCAGATCCCCGGATCTAAATCCAATCGAACACCTTTGGGATCAAGTCGATAGACGGGCACGTCGACGTCGTAATCCAGCACAGAATCTTCAACAGTTGTTAAACATGCTGCAGGAGGAATGGAGAAGGATTCCACGACAAAACATCCAACGACTAATTCGATCTGTACCCAGGTGGTGACGGGCAGTGGTAGCAGCTGGAGGTGGACTTCAATATCACGGTGGACAGCAGTGATGATTGTGATGACTGTTATTCTCATGAAATATGGCCAAGATAGCAATGCATTGCTCTACAAAGTTCATTCATGTATCTTTGTTTTCCGCTGATCTACACGTCCTTGAATAACACCAAAGTGTCATTGATATTTGGGTTTTGCGTTTCTAAACAATGAAGCAGTTCTGTGCGTTTATCTTTACAAAAACCGAAAACATTAGCTGACGCCCAGTTACAAATTACTGTGTCCCGAATACTTGATGAAAGATGACCGGGCCTGTGTTGCGGTATAGGACGATGCCAGTAATTTTGTTCTGCTATCACGTGTGTCTTGTTTATTAGAAGAGGGGTAAGGTACCTTTGACGTACATATGTAAATACTTGATTGCAATATGTGATTCTGTCTATGGAACCAGTGCACGGTTTGCCTAAATATGCACAGTTTGCATCTGAGTTAGGTTTATACCCCTTAGACGATATAAATATCAAGCTCAGTTCTTATCAGTTTCAGGTTCTTCTGACATCATCTGTGCATAGTGGTACTTAACCCAACACTCGCATAACACATTACGACCACGCATGTTTTCTCTTACAGAATGTACCAACGGAAGCTATGGACTGAACTGCAGCTTGACGTGTTCAGAGAGGAAATGTGCAGGAGTTTCGCCTTGTCACCACGTGAATGGAACATGTATTTTCGGATGCGTATCTGGATGGATGGAAGGAGACTGTAATAAAGGTAGTCAGTAACACGTATGCCTACACGCACACGCACACGCACACGCACACGCACACGTTCCATTGTGCATTTGTATAAATTGTTTCGTGCCAAACAATGTTATTTTTCCTCCGTTATTGCAATAGAATACAAAAGTCTTTATGTTCAGAATATGTTTTATTTTTCAATTATTTACCAAATGAGACACTACATACCATTAAAGACAAAAGTCGTTGGTGGTCAATTTTGGCAGACATAAAATCAACACCAGGTCGTCATAGGAAAGGCACAATATCGGCGTAACCTAACCCCATGGTTCGATGAAACACGTCATTTTTACATCATTGTTTTGTTTGCTATATTGTTGCTTCATGTTGTAAGCCTGTGACAGCCAACATTACGGAGCTAACTGTATAAAGACCTGCGCCTCCAGACACTGTGAGGGGAACTCTTCCTGTAACTCAACCGGGCATTGTGACAGTGGATGTAAGGAAGGTTGGGCACAGGCAGATTGTACAGGTACTAAGACCCATTCTTTAATTTAGCAGAATATATATATAATATGCCGCATCAATCATTTGATAAACGTACCGGGGATGGCTCAGCTTTAAACCATGGATTTCACATGTGATAAGACGACAAAAACTTCAAGACTCCGCAAACGTATCCAATTGTAAGTGTACAAAGTAGACATCTAGCACAGATATCATGTTTGAGATCTCATACTGACTTACACAGACACTCAGTACTTCAACATGTCATGACACAGGAGCTGCCCAGTCCGTCCCTGTCGCAGGTGTAGTAGGAGCTGCAGTGGGTGTGGTGCTAGTGGCCCTGGTGATCATCTTCGTTGTGCTCCTCATCAGGTCAGTTATTGATTTGACTTTTGATTTGTTACATGTTTGATTTGCAGTTTTATTTGAAAGAAACGGTGTCTTTTATATTAAACAGAAGACGACATAGAGGAAAGGGGTCTTCTGATGAATCAGTCCTGAAAGAAACTCGTCATGACCGATCAAAGAAGAAAAATGTTCGAGGTGTGTGATGCAATCACAATGTTAACAAAGTTAATTTTGACGAAAGCGTATGAAACGTTTGTTTAATGGTATATACTTTTTGTATGAATTTGCAATACCTTATCTTCAGAGCACCTGCTAATTTGACCTATTTTAAGTTATAAAATAATCTTTTCTTCACCGTTTGTTTAATGAAATTCATTAACTCTGATTCAGTCGACATTTCAGACTTTAATCATATGCACATCTGTATGGATAACAACGTTCTGGTATATGATCTGTCTGTTTAAATAACCAGAACTTGTTATGAATACTATTAACATTTTCCTATTTATATGTATGTATAGATTAGGAACATTGATCATTAGTGGCTGTACCCTCAAAGGGGGTTGACGTATTGTAAAATTATTGTCCTCCAGAGAGGGTACGTAAGTCCAAAAAGTTTCGAAGTAAATTTATACTTTCTAGGATTTTTAAGCGTAGTATTTGTGTTCTTTTGATTTTGGTTAAAATTTCTTACACTCGCCAGCAGCTGAAGGGATGGTATAAGTCCAGCTAGGGTCCATGCAGGTAGCATAGGTACTATAAGTCCCCATGGTCCCAAGTATGGTGATCTACCTTCAGTTGCTGGCGATCTACACCTCGTGTTTTATATTGTTTTGTCCAAATAGTGGTATTACTTTTAACTCTGCACACTAGTTTTAATTGTAACTGTGATATTCTAGTTGTTTTACTGTCCTTTGACGACAGGTGTTTATAATGTATGTATGTTTCATTTCAATATCAAAATGTTCTCGTCACCATATGGCTGAAATATTGCCGATGTGACGTTAAATATTAACTCACTCACTCACCTAAATAAATACTGATATGTATTCCGCACTGGGCACAGATGAAGGAAATACATACATCAATGTTGGCTTTGATGAGGAGGTGAAGCCTGCCTTGTCATCCAAGAAGACTCCGACCACTTCTGCACATGTAGCTTCAGGGTCTGCGTCACCAGTTGGTCATCATGTAGAGATGCGTAAAATCCAAAGTAGGGACAACATCGTTGTTAATCGTCCAGGCGACAGTCAAGATCCGCCGGACATGGAGGATGAAGAAGATTATGATGCCCATGCTGCTCAGATAGCACCACAGGAAGTATCAGGTCATGCTGACATTAATTATTACAACCTGGGCGATGCCAGACCATGTCATGCTATCCCCGTGACCTCATTTGCAAAGCATGTGGAAATGGAAGATCACCCTGAAGCAGCTGAAGAGGAGTTCAAGGTCAGTGGCGGAAGAAAATATTTGTGAAAGTCTTGGACCTGAGCATTTGTATTACCGTGTTGAACAATGTCACTATCCGGATGGTATGGATGTCTTTTCTAACTTCCAGCGTCTTCCCGATGGTTTCATTCATTCCTACGAGGAATCTAAAAAGCCGAAAAACAAAGGGAAGAACAGGTTTAGAGGATATTACCCATGTAAGTGATCACTGTATTCATACTATTAGTTATTTTACCTACGAATAACACCTATGACGTCATATATACAATATTTCTTCTTTCGGCAGATGACTATAATCGGGTGATATTGCATGACGCTAATGATGACGGTAGAGGAGACTATATCAACGCAAGCTACTTGGATGTGAGTTGCAAGTTCATCACATTTCCATAAAGTCAAAAGTAGCCACTACTACAAGAAACTTTGAAAAGAATTCAAAGGCTAATCATTCGTGTCACATGCTAACGTTGCTGTAACTGCAGTATATACTTTTTTGTCATTCTTCTTAGGTTAAATCACAGCTGAATAATGTAGCATGTATTCTTCACATCTTACACAGGCTCACTCTAATTGCCCATGTTTGCACAATATATTAGTATTTGCATTAACAGTGCGTTCTGTTTTTTCGATGTCTTCGTCCAGGGTTACAAGTCAGAGAAGCGTTATATAGCAGCACAAGGTAATGACAAATGATGATCAGTCAGGAAGGTGTCACTTATGACTTGAACTTCCATAATGCAAATGAATAGCAGTTAGCTATGACTTTCCTTACAACATCACAAAGTGTTACGTTATAACTTATAACTTTGTGTCAGACATTAATTGATAATTCGCACAGGTCCATACAAAACGGATATTCTGGTGGACTTCTGGAAGATGATTTGGCAAGAGGGATGCAACACTATTGTCATGGTAACAGGACTAGTGGAAACATGCAAGGTATGAACTTGGCCAGGTGATGTATTTGACTCAGGCACTGCTTCATTGTGTTTACAATATAAAGACCAATACTTTTTGTGGGAAGTTTGTAAGCGAATTTAAAACATTGCTCGTATGTGCGTGCCTCTGTTCATATATGTTCTCTATCTTACAGATGAAGTGTCTACAATACTGGCCAGAGAAGGATACCGTGACATTTGGTGACATCAAAGTAACTCTGGCAGCTCGAACACAACTAGCAAACTACACTATCACCAAGCTGGCTGTTCTGAATGAAAATGTAGGTTATTGGTGTTCTATTGTGAATAACTGTTGGTTATGTATTTGCGATATCTAACCAAGACATCAGACACCAAGTGATATATTATCATTTTTGACGACAGGAAGACGGGGAACGGGATGTGAACCATCTGCAATTCACAAGCTGGCCAGATCATGGTGTACCGGACACTGCTGCCCTGCTGGACTTCATGTGGAGGGTCAAGGTCATATCTGGACAACAAACCAAGCCGATCATAGTGCACTGCAGGTTTGTTTATAAATTTGCATTCATTTGTCATGTGAGAGGAAAAGTTTGAACAAAATCATCAAAGACTGACTATTGAGTTATTACACAATCCATTTTATCATACTTTGAATATGCATATTGGTATAATAGCTATTGTTATGAGACACAGTTATTCAGAATGTTTCCCGTAAGTGACGTCCTAGGTACAATAGGTAGAGTAGATAAAAGTAGTCTAGACATGTCTTGGGCATATTCGTGTAAGAAGGATTTTCAGTATCTGTTTATATGGTTAGAAGGGGCGCACTCTTGCCTCAGTCGTCGTTCGTTATAATACATGACGACTAGAAGTTGAAGATTGTATTTCACAGTCTAGGCCCCATTTTGGAAGCATGCTTTGAATGTGACATTGCCACAGTGTTTGAACTTCCGCTCTATTTTGTACCTATATTGTACTTCCATTGTTGTGCTCACCATCAAATACGTTGTGGTGCACTGTGTAAATGATCATATCAATAACCCTGTTTGTGTAATCTACGTAGTCGACACTGTCAGTTTAAAGATGTATCTATGGCATCACTACCATAGAACGAACCATTGAAGATCCGTTTCAGAAATGATCTTCAGGAACCCAGGCAACAAATAGGATCGGATGGTCAGACTCACTGACTGATCACTGAATTGTCTGGTCGAGACCTGATTATTTACAAATTGCTGAGTGAGGCATAAAACTAAACTCACTCATTCCCCATCACCGTTTTGAAGATCGAGTGCTTCCATTTAATACTGCATTTCCCTGCTTCCTGTTTAGTGCTGGTATAGGGAGAACAGGGACGTACATCACCATCGACTGCCTCGTGGAGCAGGCTAAAGCAGAGGGCGTTGTGGACGTCGTCAGCTTCGTTTCCAACATGAGAGGACAGAGGAAGAACATGATACAGACAAAGGTAATAGTAAACAAAACAATCGCTCGCCAATCTTTCTCACTGCAAAAGGTACAGCGTATTGATTTCTCATTGTCCATAATTTGTAAACATGATCACATCTGTACACAGGAGCAGTACCTATTCATCTACCAGGCGTTGGCAAGGGCGGTGTCAGAAGGGGACACAACTCTTGATTCTACCATCATCAGACACCTTGACCTTGGTCAGGTATCAGATGTTACTATGGGCAACTTGACAGTACAACAACATCTTGAGGTAGGCTAATGTATTTTAAAAATCGTTGATTGAAACAGAAATCAGCCACAAAATGTGTCCGACCTGTCAATGTGGATACAAACTGCTCACAGAGAATACATAAATAGATCGACAGATCGATGGATAGATAGATCGATAGATAGTTATACAGATAAGCAGATGGGTACATGGAAAGATAGGCTTTATTTCCTCCAGATATGAAGAGACTTATATGTACAGAATCTACACAAAATGCAATGCTTAACAAGATTATCTTCTTCATTTAAGGTTTTAAAACGCAGTGGTGGTGGTGAGTACAGCATTATCAGAATTGTTACAGTGACAATATATGTCACAAGATTTCCTACACCAATAAAAGTGTATTAGAACTACTTTAAAATGAATCAGGTATCTGCATATGTCTAAAAACTATATTCGGGAATAGTCTTGGAGTTGAAAATTCCAATATAAGCTAAATTGCTTTTCAGGGCAAATCAAGGGAACAATGATCACAAGCGTGCCTGTAAGTAGGACGCACACACTTCCACAATCATTGTACGGATTCATTGTATATGCATCGTTTTTGAAATAACATCCTTCTCTCCCTAAAGTATTATCGATATGTCCGTCCAACCAAGTAACACGTTATACCTTTGCGCGTTTCATTCTACCTATAGACCAAGATCAATACAATCATGCAGGCAAATACATAAACATAAAGCATTTGTAATTTGTCAATGAGACCTGTATTAGCCAGTCTCACTATTAGACATGTTGTGTGGTAAAATGATATTGGTAATTTCATTTTTCATGCTATGTTCTGTTTCGTAGTCATATGCATCTCTAAATGGCTTCTTCATCGTGTCGTCATTTCCGGATAAAGAGGAGATGTGGAACCAGGTTTACAACAGTGACTCGCACACTTTGATAACCTATGCTGCAGGTGCTCTGGTTAGTATATCACATCTTTGTTTCATGAACAAGAGATTGTGAGCTTGAACTATTTAAACAGGCTGTTTCTTTCTCCAGAGCACTTTGACTATGCCATTATGAAAGTGTACAGAGATGAATTGGCATCAATTGTTTATCTGAAAAAAAAATAGCAACAAGAACATATGGGTCTATGCTCATGATGTCAATCACTGGCTGGTGTAGGCTCAACTATTGATATACCGTCCTCCCACATCTTGAATGTTGTTTCATGCAAACATTAAACACACTCACATTTTGAAAGTAAACTTTTCAAATATCGTTCACGGAAATGTTTGGTAAATTGTAGACTAACAACTAGTCTCTAAAATTAACATATTGTACTGAATAAAAGTTCATAGTGGAAGAAACTAAAATGAAATGAAAAGGAGCCTTGAGACTTTCTTCAATTTCAGAAGGTGTAGAAATCTAGACTTGCCACATTTTCTAGACTAGCTTTCTTGATTATATTTGCTTCAGGGTCTGTACGAGACTACGTAAATTGTTGTTCAGTATCCGTTTTCACGGTGTACTAACATAAACACCCCTTTGAAATTGACGTCATACAAGGTTCACGATCTTATTGCTATTCAGCTAAATTGACACATCCTTCCAGGATTATCTCCCTGCACCAGATGCCCCTGTTGCCACCACAAGGTTTGAAGTGAGCATGTCCAAGTCTACAGCGTTGTCAGATGACATCCTGCTAAACACGGTGGAGCTGACACTAAAGGTATCGATGTTATAAGTACTCATTTACTGTGTGTGCAGCAGCACATGCGTGACAATGCTTTAAGTCGACTTATATGTGTAAATGTTTCAGCCAACACGAGAACCCGGAGAATCGAACACGGACTTTTGGCATGATGATCAATCACTTTTACGGCTAGGCTGCCTCGCTTACCCTAGTTTGCTATAACTGTCCAGACTTATTACAGAATGATCTGGGATATTGATGACTAAGGTCTTAAAAGCATTCACCAACTCACGAACATCCACAGAAACACAGTAAGAAAGAGATAAAAGGCGACTATGCTTGTCGTAAGAGGCGACGAACGGGATCGGGTGGTCAGGCTTGCTGACTTGGTTGGCATATGTCATCGGTTCCCAATTGCGCAGATCGATGCTCATGTTGTTGATCACTGGATTATCTGTTCCAGACTCGATTATTTACAGACCGCCGCCATATAGCTGTAATGTTGCTGAGTGCAGCGTAAACCTAAACTCACTCACTCACTCACTCAGTACGAAAGAGAAATGATACATGCGTCCATTCAATTTTATAGGATAACGATGACACTACTGTCATACAACATTACCACATCATGGGAAGTGCAAGGGACCACAGTTTCAACTCATTGACTGACAACTTCCTCACGTGGACACGTGATCCAAAACAAGGCATTTGCACCGTTGTCACAGAGTATGTACATCCATATGAATGTAGGTTTTTATTGTGTACAGATGTGTAGATTTTATATATTTTACACACACACACACACACACACACACACACACACACACACACACACATACATACACACTTATAAAAAAATCTCCTTCATTTAGACGTTCCTGGTGGTTGTAGTGTCAGTCTCATGTACGCTTTGTAGGAAATCCATGTGGTGATGCATTCTCAAAACATCCATTATTATTTGATCAACATTGAGTCAATCCCACATATATCACAATATCGACAACCGCACATCGCACATTGAAAGTACAGTTCCCCTACTTTTTTTAAGAGCATGTACGCGTCGTCAAACAAAAGGCAGCAAAACATATTGTTGATACATTGTCTTTGTATGATATATGAACATATCAGCGTCAGCATAAGTGGAGGGAGAAAACACTTCCTCTATCTGCTCCTATATCCAAATAGCAAACATCAGTGCAATAACCTGTCAACGGTACTGCAGTTATTCGAATGCCATTTGTTGATCACAGGTCTGTGGAGGAGTTTCGACTCTTAGCGCTTCTGCTAAATATCGCCAGCAGACTGCAGGACGACGGTAGAGTGGACGTCATTAACAACATGCGACAGCTCTACACACGTCTTGGAGGTCCGCCTTTCACAGAGGTAAACTGGATGATAAGTGTGTGTCGAGTTATCATAGGCTGTTAAACGTCATTTGCAATTCCATCTGCCCTTTGAGCATCAGCTACATTCAATTTAGTTTTGCTAGTTTTTTTTAACAGATCGAATAAATGCAAATACTGACGATTTCAATAGTAGTCAGAACAAAGGCGTATCTGTTCAACAATATGTTGGGAGGTTTATTTTACGTTGAATATTTGTTCGTCTCCTAACAAACAACAGAGGTGGGTGTTTCCTGATTTCAGTTTTCCTTTTTCAGACTGACGTGAGAGTCTGTCTGGAGTTTACTCGGCGGAGAACTGAGACACATGGCCTATATGCCAACTTCTGAGGCCATATGTAGAGTAAAGCACCACATGCTCTATACGTGAACTCATACCCCAGCATATACTCAGATTAGAGTTATTACTCAATGAATAATAATATGCACCAACGTCCTATATGTAGTACAGAAAAGATGCATGTTCACATGATTTGGACAATATGCCAGCTACGTATTTTATTGATATGTGTCTTAATCCAAAGATGATTCTTATTACTTATTCATAGATGTAAAATCGTAGGTTAGTATTGGTTTTGTCAGTCATCGTTAGTTTTAAATTAATATATGCAGTAAGATATTTTCAGTTGCATTTGCCGGAAACATGACCTCACTGTAAGCGTCTGTATATTAGCATGACCTACATCGCATGAAGACACATGATTTAAGGAACTAACATTGGTAACATTCTTCCTTGTCCTTTAAGTGACTGTGGGATAAAATATATTTACTTTTCTTTGTTTCTTTGGTATCTATACTAATTATTGTCACAGTTTTTATGTATTATACTAATTGTGTCGTCTCGACTATTTCACTTTTGTTGAGGGTTTTGTAGAAATCGTCCACGACAATAATGACTACTTTACATGTTGCAATCCATACATAACAATCCTTCTATCTACGCACGTACACACACACACACACGCGCGCGCGCGACATCCATCTGTATGGACACTTATAAAAGAATTTTTATTCTAACACTAACTTTATTTCTTAGGGAAATCACGTTCTAGTACATTGTATGTAAAAATAAACTTAGGTTAATCATGATATCATTGAGTATTTGTTGTTTTTGCACTGTAAGAGTCGTTATGAAAGATAGTATCAGTTCAGTGTGATTGTAGTCTAGCGTTTACTCCAAGTTATTCACCAAAACTAATTCGTTCACTATCCTATGTCAGGTTTACATTGGTAACTCACATCGTTTAGATGTTCTTTGCGGTTTTATAGTGTCATGTCAGCCTCATGGCATTTAAAACCAATTATCTACTTTTTATTTTATTCGATTATTCGCCAGAGTAGACATATAAAGTTGTTTGGGTTTTTTTCTATCAGGGCTAAAACTCTTTTCTCCAGCTTTCTAGGCACTAATGTATTTAGTCCTGAGCCCCGTCAGAATGCCGGGCTGTCGTCCCCTCAGCATGCAATCGTCGTCAATGAATGAGTGACTTCAGTTTTACGCCGCTTTTAGCAATATTCCAGCAATATCACGACGGGGGACACCCGAAATGGGCTTACTACATCGTACCCATATGGGGAATCGAACCCGGGTCTTCGTCGTGACGAGTGAACGCTTTAAACACCAGGTTCCCCCATTGCCCCGTCGTCAGTGAAATATAGACGCAGTGGAAACTTGCTCACGATGTGTACGCATGTATTTGGGTACAAAGTCGTATATCCTATTTGTTTTGGAAATGATTGGGATATATTAACATAGATTAACTGGCTGTTTAATAAAACTGCTTAGTATTTTACAGCACCAGTTTGGATATATTGACTTTTAAACACATGTAAAAGGAAGGAAAAACTCGGAAAACGTATTCCATTGTGAAATGAACAATAATGACATAGGAAAATATGATAACACACATGTCCATTGAATAATCTGACTTGTGCTACACCACAGTTGGATAGGTCTGTTACACGCAAAGCTTTCTCCAGTGTTAATTCAACATACTACACTAACAATATACTGATATGCGTGGTGCCATTGAAAATGTATCTATCTCAACACATATATTTGTCAAATAGTGGGACTTTTCACATGTACTAGTAAGTGTTGATGTTATGTATACATACATACAGATGGAAGGATTTCTGGGGAGGATGGCCGAAAATTGTACTGAAATCCTGATCAGAGTAAACATACATTTGTGCATTCATAGTTACATATCAATTTTCAATTTGAAACAATAGGCTATTCTCAAAATGAATGCACAAACGAATTTGTGAGAACACTGTGAGATCGGCAAACAGAAAAGAAATGTTGTGCGATATACAATATTACTGTATTCCAAAGTAAACTGGTTTTACACAAATGGTAGGGAATAATTTCAATGGAATTCAGTTTCAGTAGAGGGAGAAGAATGATATCTGTCGGCTAAACTTGTTTTTGTTTTTCTGATAAATTTCACGATGGCGCCCGATTACCTGATATGCTGTGGATGCTAGTTTGGGTTGGACAGGGCGGGAATGGCTGACTGAAAGTGACAGATTGCATGGACATACAGAGCACGTTTGGCCAAAAGAGAAATAGACTAAATTTACAGTTTGCTATCAAGCAATTTGATTTCTTAAATTTCCCGGAATGTCCAACAGTATCTGGGTTTTCAAGAAAAACAGTTGTCTGTCTCTTTTAAGTTTGTTCAATTACAGAAACATGATGAAGAACGAAAACGTCTCCAGGGCTCAAGACTTGCTGCCAACACGCATCTTACGGCTACCAGTCTGATGGTCAGATAATAGTAGAACCTTCGTCAGTTCATACCAATGTGGACGGAATTGGCATGAGGCAAACCCCTGCTGGTTGGGGTCTCAACTTTAAAATCGGCACCTTTGAATGTTCTTTGAAATCATTAGTGCAGAATGTTGTCATTGGTAGAACGTACAAACTGAAATAGGATAACCAGTAATCACATATGTTTATTGGCAGTAATTCTTTGATCCAAGAACTTGGTTTAGTGACATCTAACAAAATACCTGTTATAAGGCCAGCATGTAAATTTACGAAGAAATCTTCCTAAACCATTCGTATGCAATATCACCTTTGAGCTCACTGTTTGAGACATGCCCATGCTATCGAGAAAAGACGTTCCAAGTGTTCAAAGGAATCATTTGGAAACAAACCGAATTATTGCCATGTGAATTTTAAAAGGTATGGGTAAAAACAACAAAACCTTTCCCACTTGTATAGCTACATACTTATCTCCAGACATTGGTGACAAAGTGAAAGCAAATGTCATCTGAAAGTTACAAACAGATGTGAAATGCTGGACTTCATCACTCATAACACCCATGTAAAGATGTAGAGGTAAAACATTAAGACAATTACTTGACACCTCTATGCGAACGAAGTGTGCGCCCCCTCCTTGTGGATTTGTTTCTTTCCTCATCGGAATCAGAAATGTTGCTGAGGTTGGCAAATACATCTGTTACCCTCAGGAAATTATGGATACAGTTCTTAAGGAGTAACTGTGATTTTTTTCTGTTCGTAACTAATTGCTTTTGGTGCTTACACAACTGCAAGCAGCACTAGCAACAACAACAACAAAAATAGAGATCAAAATATATCGAAACAGATAAATATGCTGATGTTAATGAAACCTATTAAATATTGTTAAGTGCACGTTGAAGGAAGCTATTAAAGCAAACTTCCTGTTTACGAATCCATGCCTTTATTGTCAATTTCCCAAATGCACCATGTATTCCCTATATGACGTTGTACCAATAACGACTGTGAATGATATGTGTATTTCAGGTGTTTATAAAAGGACGGAAATTACTTCATTTTCTGAAAACAACAAAGCATGACTGAGTCAGTGAGTCCACTAATACCACTACGCAATGAAACATGGATAGAGTATATTCTTCAGTCATTTCTATTCAGATCGCATAGTGTAACTGAAATACACTGAAACTCCAATGTACACTATGCGACACAATATACCCTTTTTAACAGGCATGTAAATATCTGCATAGACCACGAAGCAAAATTATCATAAAGCTGAATTATACAGGTTAGTATGTCAATCATAATTTTCTTTTTCAAACTGAGCACAGCTCGTTTCTTGTGATGAATAGATATACAGGCTTTTGTAGACTGGAAAGCAATAGACCATTTATCGTGTGTGTAAAGCAGTATGACAAACTATGACAAATCTTTTAAACAAACATCAAATGACTCATATTTAAAGGCCACACCACACCTCTCTAAAAATAAATGAAAAACAATTCTTTCAACGATATCATCAGCCCTCGGTAAAGCTACCATATAATTTCTTCCAAAAAGATTACGTATTTAGATTACAATACTGAACTAAAAAGTTCGATTGGATTAAGGCAACGTTGTAATAAGTGGACTCTCGTGCTCTCTACCGACAGAACATCATTTCAAGCAAACCACATAGAGTTGTTCCTTGGAGCGACAGGTCGGCACCAACAACGACGGTTTTCGATGTATGGGGCAATTGTTCACATTCTGTATAAGGCAAGTGTTCTCTGTTTCGAAACTGTTTGCCTCGAAATTTCAATTATCGATGTCAGGCAAGTCTTTCTCAAGTCCTTTATTGCATCAATCGGAAGCTAAAGTGAGTGCACATACCCAGTTGTATATAACCAGGGGGTCTGTATTGATGGGGAGGAGAAACTCCTCGAAAAGACGCTGAACGTATGTCTCGGGTCGTTACGTAACCAGTGTAGCCAATATGTGGCAGCGTCGTATTTAAGATTGAGCCCGGTATTTTTTCAACAGCTGATTAAGCTCGCTGAGTGTTGTAACAACTGAAATCCTAAATGTAGAACTTAGGTTAACTATTTTGTTACTTCAGTTTAAGTCAAATAATTGGTATTAGTGTCCGTATCATGACAGCAGATTTGTAGTAAAGTTTCAAGTCGTTATGTTATAGCTCACTGCCTTCTATTCTCGATTCACCGCGGAGATAGACTAAATTGTGCAGATAAAACATCTTTCACACATTCGTTTAATTTTTAGAAGGAAAACATACATTTAGTTGAAAGGTATTGGCAAGTTATAGTGATAGTTTTATGACTTAAAAATTGTTAGGGTGTAACTGTGTGTGAAAGATATGACATTTCGCCGATCTGTTCTGATCCGCCATTGAAATGCATGTTTGAGTGCTTCTAGTTAGTACTTCAAAAACGTCTTTCACATACATATGAGGGGAATATACTATCAGGTGAAATGATTTTGCAAGTAGTGTTAGTTTCATAATCTAAAACAAAATATTAGGGTGTATTTGAGGTGTGTGAAAAATATGACATAATGCCGATCTGATCTGATTCGCCATTGATGCTTGACGGTTATAGTTCAACTTCTTTTTTTCTTGTTGATCTTATTATTTGACAAAACTGGAAAGGTGTTCTAAGACGCTTTGTGACAGTTTTACACTTTATGTTTGAGGGCAGTGTGACAGTGTCAGTTAACATTTTGATAACGTCCATTCCATTCCCCACATGCAAAAGATATCTGAATTAATTATTAATGTAATTAATGTCTCAAAGTAGATTTTTTAAAAGGCGGAAACTCGCGATACTTTGGCGTTCTTTAATATGTTTTGGGGCGAAGGCCGCAGTGTATCATTTATTCTTTCATTGATTCACATATGTACTTCTTTCTTTTATTCTACTTTATTTCTGTCATTCATTCACATAATTCTTGCTCTTAATTCTTAGTATATTTCACTTATTCATTGTAAAATTTCGATTGATACAATGAACTGGCTGGGAAACAGCCAAGTCACTGTGTGCGCATGACGAGGCACACGTTAATTAGTACAAATGCTAAAGAAAGCAAGCGAGTGGCCAATCCCTGTTGTAGAGTATCCCTGACATTACACAGGCCAAAATATCGTCGAAACGTGTGATATTGTGCCTTTAGTTGTTGACACTATTGCACTGATAGCCAATCGCCATCCGTCGGGCAAATTGAGCTCTGACAACAGGACACCAAACATTTCTGGAATTAACCTTTGGCAGTCAAAGCGATCCAACCTCACCAAATAGAACAAGGTTGGTAAGTCATAGTCACCTTATCCCCCACAACAGGGGATGGAGTTTGACTAATTGTCGACCAGGATGACACTGGATTGAGATTCACACCTAGTCACATGGGCAATGGGCAACAGCCATACTGTGACAACGCGTATAAGCAAAACGCATGTTATAATACACGTATACAGCAAAAATGAATACATTGTAAATTTTGATGCATTATTATAATCGTCAAACTATTTACTATTCCCATGAAGGGTCATTTAACTACAGCACTATACAATGTAATGAGACAAGCCCACGTACTCGAACAAATGAGAAATCATGGACTGAAACGGGTAAAACAAATCATGAGAGTTATGCAATGCAAATTTGGTTAATATGTAAAATCTTTCGGTACACCCGCCCGGTAAACAGGTATATTAAAACACAAATATGAACCATCAAAAGTTTGTCTCGTGAAGTTATGTTTCCTTTAGTCACTATATGCACGGTCCGTTTCACGAGACGTGTGGTCGATGTTTTCATACACCTGTGCTCTGACAGAGTCGGACACATTACATGACGTTTCAACGGCGGCTTCTGAATCTGTGCTGACACACTTAATGGTGCAATATGCCTCTCCTGTCATCTTGGCGTCATGTGGAGAGTCAGCATGGAGACTGTCGTATGTCCTGAGGTCAGGGCCAATGTCGTCACTGTTCTGTGATTGGTCAATTCGAGCCTTCGATTCAGATGTCTTGTGTGGCCGTCTGGAATGTAGGGGCATTAAGATGTTTTAGGACTGGATGTACCAACCACGTTATTTTCAGACTCAATGTCTGATCAATGACATAAATCTTTATTAAAATGACTTTTAAAATATTCCTCATAAAGAACTTTGTGACTTTGTGGCTTATTTACCTATTCCTTCTCCACCAGACAACAAAACAGACGACAGCACCTACGACAACACCAACCACGAATGAAACTGCCACAACGACAGCTAGATGACCAGCGTTATATACGGTGACTTGTAGAACCCTGGCCTCTTCTGAATACATAAAGGGAAGGTACACAAATTGAGCGTGTCATTTTCTATCAAAGTGGTTAACCTGCATGTCCTTATTTCATAGGAAAGTCAACGGTAATCTTTCCGTTTAATTTGTTAAATGCTTTAGGTTATTCCTAAGGGCGCAAAACTGTATTGAAGTCTCAATGTTTCAACACCGAGCTGTTTTCTAGAATGTAATTTGGTGCGCTGCACTCAGTGTCTATGACCACGTACAGTCGCGTTTTGTCAATACTGACTCCTACCCACTATGACAGTTCCCTGCGCTTAGTTTGGATCCCTAGTTGTACCAGACGGCCATGATCGTAGGTTTGAAATATTTTTAAAAGTGACATCGCACCTCTCACTCTAATGTCGATCTATCAGCTTTACCTGTACAGTCGTTCAGTGTCCACCCAGTCTCACATCCATTGTCACAGTCTCCAGTTGAGTTACAGGAAGAGCTCCCTCTACAGTGTCTAGAGGCACAGGCTTTGTCACAATTAGTTCCGTAATGTTCTGCATCACAGGCTGGAACATTATCGTATAAACTACAACTGTCAAATGCTTTGCACCTAACGTATAAACATAACGCAGTTTATGTTTATCTTCATTTGTTACATATGATTCTACTATTATTACAATTATTACACTTTAGATATACCATTCAATACGTTGTAATTTCGTTACAGAATAATCAATTGCTCCTTTTGTGTATATGAAAATGTTAATCATTAAATGTTATTGCCAGTTAATGTCATTGGTGTGTAATCATAGACTTTATACAGATGTTGTACATTTGAATGTGTGTGTGTGTGTGTGTGTGTGTGTGTGTGTGTGTGTTTCATTGTAAGGTTTAATTTTTGACTCTTCGTTTCACTTGGTGAAATGTTTGCTTAATGATTTGTTACATCCATAGATGTCAAGATAAGATAACTCTTTGACATTTGGGTGTAACAGTTATATATAGACACTGAGATGGATACACTCATCACCTCTACAGTCTTCACCCATCCACCCCTGCTCACATCCGGAAACACATGTCCCTCGGACGCGGTCACATGGCGAGCACCCTGCGCACTTCCTGTCACTGCAGGAGTTCCTACACTTCTGTCCATAGCTGCCGTTCGAACACACTGTGGAGAGATCACAAATGGCTTGAACATATATTACAGTGCATTGCTCGTATTCAGTGAACACTTTTACACATACAAATGTATTTCATGCAATAAAACGGGACATCACATGAGGGACGTATTCTAATCGTTTCCAATATGAGCAAGCTTATTTCCCATTAGTCTTGATAGAAATATGAAGTGACACTGGGAAAGAATACTTCAGGGAAAATAAAGAAGTACGAATCGCTGAGGTAATCACGTGACTCGCTGAACACGACTGTTGTGTTTCGCGCTATTTAACGGACCATGTTGAAACAGCGTGCGTGTCTACTCAAAATTAATGCATATGTCACCTTTCTAATAGTGTTGCGTATATACTAGTAAGTAATTGGTACATGAATCCTTAATTTTGAAGATATATTAATCCATATTCAGTCTTGGTTCATGTGTAGCGTACACCATTGAATGATAAAGGTAGGTTATGTATGATCGTGCGATCTTAGACTTTAAAGCTTGAAAATAGTGTTGAAGTCCGAGTGAAAAGTAAATCGAGATATCTATAAAGGTGCTCACCCAATCTGCAGTCTTCCCCCATCCACCCTGCTGCACAGCCAGACACACATGCCCCTCTTATGTGATCACACGGGGAGATTTCTGCACACTTCCTGTCAGAACAAGAGTCGCTGCAGTTCTGTCCATAGCTGCCACTTGAACATTCTACAGAGATGCACAATCCTTTGGTGTTTATGATTTTAAGCTAAGGGCTGAGTCTCTTCATTTATTCGAGCTCTTTGAAGGGTCCAGGCCAAAATGTAATATTTAACCATCATTTCGCCTGGTTTTGTTTATTAAATACGATACAATGGTCAGATTACCCGAACGTTCTCATGACAGAAAATAACGGAAAATTAATAATGTGACATAAATTCCATTGAAATAATGTGTGAGGAATGAAATGCCACAATGTACCTTGTGAACAGTCCACACCTGTCCAACCACGAAGACATCCCCTGTCACATGACCCAGTGTAGCGATCACATGACGAGCTGACATCAGAACACTTCCTGTCTGTACACGTGTTCACACAGTTGACTCCATAGTAATCAGCGTCACATTCTCCAAGAAAAAGACTGCTTCATAAATAAGATGACTATGACGATTTCAACCATCATATATCAATGCTGATATAATCAGGGTGTTCTGAAGTCAAACTTACAGAAACGCTACATTGTTTGAACAGTGTCATAATGATGTGGTCAGCGGTTTGGAACAGATGTTACAATTACACGGTCTTTGAGTAAATAGGATTTCACTGAATGAAGCCCTTACACTATTACATGACAGTTCAGGAATTTAGTATGTCAGATATCATTGTTTGAGAGACATTCTCTTAACCAGTATCGTTGCCATAATTTTGTTGCACCGTTGTACGGACACCTTTGTTTAAAAGATCATATGTTACAGATACATTAGGCCAATGGAATTGTCAGCGGTAAAGAATAGTCCGTCAACTGTCGCATCGGAGCAGACCGCGTTTCCACAGATGAACTAAAATTGCGACAAGAGATACACAAACGTATTGCACACTAGAGACACAGTTTCAGAACACAATACTTCGGCTTGTTTCAGGCTAAAGATATCGCTGTGGCCGTCCCAAGCGACATTTCTTTTCTAAATGCAGTTTATATGACGGAAGTCACTATTAGCAAAATACAAAAAGGTTTGTGCACTTATGTCCAATCCTTTTGTCTTTTGGATATTAAAATCTGTATGAGACAAAACCCGTATCACAGATTCATGAAGATATTTACCTGTCTATTTGCCACCTTGGCTTACACTTTACAGGACTGACCGGCTGAATCTCTTACACCGTGTCCTCACCTGTATCACACCTGTCTCCCTTCCATCCTTGTCTGCAGTCTCCAGGACATAAGCCACTTACGTGGTCACACGTGTCTTTTCCGCAGTGACAAAATTCATCGCAGGATTCACCAAACAAGCCCAGGCTGCAAACTAGAAATAGGAGATATCGATACGGATACAATAGTCCTGTAAAGTTGTATTGCTTATTTAAAGTTAGTGTACTTACATTCTTTAGAACATGAGTGGGTTACGGCCGATTATAGTAAGATGTGTTTTCTGTGATACATGAATATCATCGATGACGGAAGTACACACCAAGACGATATCTTCAAATATCAGTCGATCAAGGACTGTTTTCAAAACATAATCCATAACTGTAATCTTATCTATCAATCTCCACTTAAAACAAAAAAAAACCGGTTGTGGATCCCCTGCGTGTATATTAAATTGTAAATAATATATTATTTAAAAATCGATCTTTGCGGGGGCATAAAACATATGAACAGTAACCTTACAGAAATTAAAATAGATTCCTACCATATATTTCGACCTCACAGAGGTTGAGGTATGAGGAGTTTGATATTGAGAAATATCTTCCAATGCCATCACATGTTGCACTGTAGATGCCGCTGTTGTTGACAGGGAAGTCGGATGGGAAGGCATAGCAAGGGAGGCCCGTTGAGGAGCTCGTGTTACTCAAGTACAGCACACAAGACCGGATTTTCTCTGGTTCTAAAATAGATTTTCCGACCGACTAGTTATTATCTATACGAACGTAAACTCATTTAAAATATATAATTGTATTTGTCTTGGTTCATTGAACTAAAGAAACCAGTTAAGTTAAGGGATAACACAAACTGTGTCAAATGTATCTGTCTTGACGTTTTCGTAAAAATATGAATTGAGGTGATGTAAAAATATATCAATATTATGTAAATGCTTAGGCAATGTAGGCATTATACCCAATGAAACACATATTGCAATTTCATTGGTTATCCATTTTTGTCAAAATGTGAGAAATAAGTAAAGGAAATATTTCAAAGGTAGTGTGTTCAATGTCAGTTAGTCAAACCGTACGGTGCGATGGCTGATATATCTTGACATCATGTATTCTGTACTGCTTTCCGAGGTCCACCTTCCACAAAGCCCATGTATTGTCAGCAGCGATAAAACAGGAGCCACTGTACACATTCTGGTCACTGTTCCCATCTACAGATTTGTCCGCAGACCATGAGTTCCTATACAGCCGAGTAGGAGAAGAGGCGTTTCTTCTGTAGGCAACATTTTCTGTTTTCGGAAAATATTTTCGAGTCAACTTTCTCACACGAAAAGTGTAAATGTAAAACATGAAATAGAAAATGAATATGATCAAATGTCTTTATGTATGCAGTTTCTTTCAAAGGGAGTGTGACAGCGCTTCGTTATTAGTTTCCAGTATCCAGATTACAACGGAATGTATATCTTGTCATAGTGTATACCTCTCATGTGGGACAATGGTGTACCCTAACACATTGTGTGATACACATTTAGTTGGTTCATTTTACATAAATAAAATAAAATGTTCATTAACGCTTTGTAAAAGTACTTGTAAGTGAGATCTATGCCAGTGTGATATTCTATTATTTGACCTATAGTAAAGAGGTGATTATGAAGTGAGTATATTCTTAATCTTTACAGGAGTTCACAGAGTTGTTTACTCACTAAATTGTTAAGGTATTGACCACATACCTTTCTGACAGGTAGCTCCGCGTCCCCCGACCCAACCAGAGTCACAGTCACCTCCACAAACTCCTGTTGTCTGGCTACAGGAGTCTCCACAGTGACAGGTGTAGTTGCAGGATTCACCAAACTTTCCTGGTGAGCATGTTCCTTTTGAACATAAATGTTTGTGATGCATAACGGCATATAAAGAGTTCTTGTCGCACAGGCTTATCCCATGATTAATAGAATTAGTATGTCCAAAGCAGCATGATAATTAAATAACTGACGTTGCAAAACTGTGTAGTCTTTTCCCCAAAATGTCCCAACAGCATCATAACTCTGACTAAGACGTCACAAAAACCTTTATGATAGACACGTGGAAAACATTTAGAAATTCCATGCACCAGAAAAGAAATAGTGTGCGACTGCCTATTTTTACTTGTACCTTATATTTTCATGTTTTACTTTGCATGATTGTGACTGGTGCTGCCGGTAGAGGAGGATTCGCTCACCATTTCGCGAACACCTGCTAACATCACTAATTGTGTAGTTCTTAACTGAACACTTAATTTACGGAACCCACCCCTAGATATATTGACAATAATTAGATTTAATTGATAAATATGAATGGTAAAGCGCAGAATGACCGACGGCCGATAAGGTCATGTGTAAGCCCCGAGTGACAGGTAGTTCGTGATACGATGGCGAACATTGTTCGTCTATACTATGAAAGGAGATGGGGATTCAAGCTCACATTCTCAGAGCCAGGCACCTAATCACCAGCACACAGAGTAAGCCATCTAACCCACTCGGCTTTGAAAGTGTGGGTTCGAATTTCAGATGGAACCCAACCCTCCAAAAGTAAAATAAATGTTCACTTTACTGCGAAAATGTAATCCCAAATGTTACATTTGACCAGTTTGTAAATGGCATTGTGTATTCAGGTCGACAACTGTCAAAAGCTATTGTTTTTTTAGACTGTGTGCAACACTGACGAACATTTTAGCATGACAACATTAATTGACTGAATATATAAGGTGTGTATAAATATATATTTGCAACATATGGTCAGTCTGCATATCACGGCTTCATACAAACTTACCATCCTTTATACATTCTATGAACTGGTCCATGATTAGTGGTTTTGTACCTATCCTGGGCTGAAACAGCCGTGGCCACAGTGGTGCACAATACGGCAGCGTCATGACACTGATGGACATAAGAAAAAACAATGTAATAAGGAAACATAAAGTGACACTTGCCGAGTGTTAGCTGTATCCAGCAAGCCGATATGACCACGAAGACAGTTATTATCCACACACCCTCCATGTTAGACAACCAGGAAGTTATTTCCGCTTGACTGTGTAGCTGGGACACTCATTATTTCCCGGGTACATTTCATGCTATTCACTGTCAAAGTAAACATTGAAGTCTATGAGTGGGAAGTTGAATATATTGTATTACAATGAAAACATCTGATATCTGTTTGTGTGTCCTTTATGTAGACTTGACTCAAGTGGTCTAAATTATTCAACTTTCAAACCATTTCGGCAATTTTGTGAAAGTGTGTTTTTAATTATTATGGGATATTTATATAGAGCACATATCCATGCAAATAGTGCTTGCTCAAGGCGCTGGTATTTGTTTGCCTCGATCACTGGATGTCAATTTCAGCGTCACATCATTTACATACACGTGGACACTTCTTTGTCCCAAAACATTTTATTGTATGTTTCTGTTTGTAATCCCTGGATTTTGGTTTCAGAGAGTCGGCACGCTTTTAAACGAAACGCAACGAAAAATGTGTCCTTCACCTTTACTATGCGTGAGTACCTTGAAGAAGGCAATTTCATGTGAACTGAGGCTGGGAGACTGCCTGTGTACTATGTCACTCCTCTAAAATCTCACTCATACATTTTCATGTGTACTACATCATAATTTTAAGATGTTACAAAATGTCAGTGTTGCTTTACAGTGCAAATAAATTAACAAAAATCATGGTTGGGTACACGGTGGGATATAAATGTCACGAAAAGGAGACTTGATCCACCTAGACTATTGGATGCTCGAACAAATAGGATGTGGTTATCAATCATTTATCTCCCTTTTAAACGAGAAAATGAATATTGTGTCTTCTTGTCTAAAACACTGACAGGTATAAGCAAACAGTCCCCTGGCTATGACACTCAAACAGGAATAACAACATGAGATGTGGTAACAACGTAATTAGGAAATTACCTGGCCTCACTGTGAACTGACACTATCTTTCATAGCGACTCTCACAGAGCAATAAAAAACAACAAATACTCAAAGATAACAAAATTAGACACTTTTTATTTCTGCATAAAATATGTGTGGAACGTGAATCACTAGGAAGTAAAGTGAAGTTTGTAAGTGAAGGCTTGTTATAAATGTTTATACAGATGTATACACATGTCAGTGTAAGTTTGTATTTAACAAAGGTACACGACTACATTCCTCATTAAGCGTACTTTACAGATCCGGATCCTTTACCAGGAAAACGAGTTGTCCGAAGGATCTATTGCTAATTATTCGGTTACATATGACGAAGGTAAAATACATAAAAGGGATGATTCAGAATATGTATTGAGTCATGTCAAAATCGCTTAGTCCTTCAGTTTACAGCAGTACTACATTAACTAAGGGACTGTTTGTGTTAATGATTGTAAGAGAGAGAAAGAGAGAGGGGAGGGGGGACGAGTATCTCATCATATTTTCACTTATTTTATGCTTAAAATTCATGGGAATAGGTTGTGTAATTGGTTTTGTACAAACCATGAAAAAGTGGATGGGTGGAATGGCACTTACCTTGTACTTTAAGGTTATGGTAAAGCAAGTACAATGTGACTAACATCCGCCCCTCTAAATATATGTGCAAAGTAAAATGACCCACACCCTCTTCCCATACGTTTAAGCAGAATTTATCAATTTCTATCACAACGCCTGCCACGCCACGCCACGCCACGCCACGCCACACACATCTAGCCACATATGGTGAATGGTCACTAACAGTCCAAAAATCTGTCAGTGAAACAGTACAAATATAAAGAAATCCACAGTGTGTGTGTGTGTGTGTGTGTGTGTGTGTGTGTGTGTGTGTGTGTGTGTGTGTGTGTGTGTGTATGGGTGAGTGTATGTGTGGTCTAGTCTTCTCCTTAACGAGATATAACTGGCTCCTGCACACATGTGAATTAGTCCAGAAACTGTAATGCATACACTATACTCGGTTTTGCAATATCACCTCACACCTTGATACAAGTTACGACATGCCTGTTTGTTGGCTAGCATTTACGAACAACAAGGGAAGCTACTAAGTGTTAGTTTCTAGGATTATGAACTTTCATACAAGTAAGTCATGGTTGTACAGGCGTCGGAACCTGGAATTTACAGCTTATATTTTACTGAAACAACGACTTCACGATAGATCCTGATACCTTGCTTGACAAATGTCAAACGAAACGTCGCTGTTCAGGTAAACTAATTAAGTTGTTATCCAAGATTTAATTAATTTCCTCCTCCTATTTCCTTCTTAATATATATACAACTTGCAAAACTACGGGTCTGTATGATATAGCAAAAGGATATAGTCCTTTAATATCACAAACATTAGCAGTGGCGTCTGGGAGTGGCATTGTGGGAGCGGCATTGTGGGAGTGGCATTGTGGGAGTGGCGTCTGGGAGTGGCATTGTAGATCAAAGAAGTCATACATCCGCCACATGGAGACGTGGCAGTCACAACCATCAACGAACTTGGTAGCTTCGATATGAGGTATCTCAACTCCAGCAACTATCTAACATTCCTCATGAGATACTTCTCATGTTCCACTTGCATTTTGAATCTATGTCAAAACGTCGCCTGTACAGAATAAAGAGGGGTGGTGGGGTAGCGTAGTGGTTAAGACTCGTCACGCCGAAGACCCGAGTTCGATTCCCCACATGGGTACAATGTGTGAAGCCCATTTTCTGGTGTCCCCCGCTGTGATATTGCTAAAAGCGGCGTAAAACTTAACTCACTCACTCACCAGAATAAACAAGTTGTATATCCACTAAAATTGTCCTCGTGCAACAGTAGCAATGCCTCAAGTAAATTGCAAATATTATATTGCAGTTATTAAATGAAAAAACAACAACATTCACATTCAATCCAAGTAGTATAGGCTAACAAAAGTCACCTTTGGATTAAGACACATGTTTCTGGAATAAGTCTACATACATCTTTTTCTGTATTAGTTCAAAATGTCAGATCTGAGTACATGTTAGGATATATATAGTGTTCACATGTACAGCCTGTGGTGCTGTAATCTTCATATGGATCAGGTGTTAGCGTAGACTCCAAGCATTTTGATCCTCCGTCGAGTAAACTCCAGACAGAGTCGTACGTCAATCTGGATATAAATAACAGTTGAAATGAGCAAATATTCAGTCACCCTTTTTGTAAGCTGACAACAAGTTAAAACAGACAAAGCTCTGTTCACGGTTTTCTGTTCAAGTCCACGGAATACACATACATGCTACACAGTTCTCTAAATGAAGCAATACGACAAACTGGTAAACTGTGTTGTGCCGTATATTAGATCTGATGCAGTCATGTGGACAGTAGGAATATTGAATGATATTCGTATATGAGGTTTGGTAAAACGACACACACGTGCATGTCTGAGCTAACCTCGGTGAATGGTGAACCTCCAATGCCTCTGTAGAGCTGTCGCATGTTGTTAATGACGTCCACTCTACCATCGTCCTGCAGTCTGCTAGCGGTGTTTAGCAGAAGCACTAAGAGTCGAAACTCCTCCACAGATCTGTGATCAACATATATTATCCAAATAACTGGAGTTCAGTTCACAGTTTAACTTTCCATAACATTTTTGTGAACATGTATGACATCTCCTCATGTTGATATGGTAACAATGTAAATGGGTATTGACTTTACATCTTCAAACCCTCCGATCATCAACCCCAACATTATATATATTAATATGCATAAAGGCCTACATACTCCATGACAACAGTGCATAAACCTCTTTTGGGGTCACTTGTCCACGTGAGGAAGTTGTCAGTCAGCAAATTGAAATTGGGGTCCCTTGCACTTCCTATGATGTGGTAATGCTGAATGACAGTAGTGTCGTCGTTATCCTGAAATGGCACAGTGACGTTTAGGGTTATGTTCAATATATAGCTTGAGTACACGTCTTTCGCTGTGAATCTGTTTACATTATAATGTGTTTATGTTCATCGTCGTGAGTGTCTTCAGGTGAATTGAACGGCACGCACAAATGCACAGATAGGACTTACACGCCGCCAAGTTACGAGTCTTAGACACCCAGATATATTCAGTTTACAGCAGTACTGATACTGAGACTATTCTCCTCCAAAATCAACACAGGGTCAACACGGAATTGTTCGCGTTGGTAACATGTATTGTAATCTTACAAAGCATTGTCACACGTGAGCTAACGAATACACAATAATTAGGATAATATTTAAACGAGTCTCCAGCCTTTAGCTTCAGCTTCAACGAGTTTAGAAAGATATCATCGCACAGCGCTGTAGACTTGGACATCCTCACTTCAAACCTTGTGGTGGAAACAGGGTCATCTACTGAAGGGATATAATCCTGGAAGGAAGTGTTAATTTAAAAGAACAATTAGATTTTGAAGACTATATCACGTCAACAACAGAAATTTTACAAATGAGTTAGAATTCGATCGTGTATCTATACATGTGTCGTTCGTCACATTGGTAACAATCAATAGGGCAGTCATGCTTATGTGATCACAAAGTTAAACATTTCACATAATGTACCAAACTATTCTGTGAAAGACACCTGCACTATTTCATTATAGTCAACATAATAATTCCTCGGAAAAGAGCCCAACTCTAATCTGTCAGCTTCATCTGGTCTGTGAAACATCCACAAAGTTGTATGTGGTTCATATTGTTTGTATTGCATATGCATGCTCGGGACATAGATAGCGACAAAAACACAAATCATTCCTACAGATATCAGCTCAGACATACATAGTATTACTAACCAGAGCACCTGCAGCATAGGTTATTAAAGTGTGCGAGTCACTGTTGTAAACCTGGCTCCACATCTCCTCTTTATCTGGACGAGACGTCATAAGGAAGAAGCCATTCAGAGATGCATACGACTGTTAAATCGAAATGATTATCAATAAAATAGTTAAAGATATCCGTACAAATGATATGCAATCCGTGCATTATATGGCTTGTCTATTTATAACTGATAACTGTTAATGCATTTAGCTGTAGTTAAAATACACCATTTATTTCGCGTAAAATGTAGTGTTTGTGCCACTAACATTTGAAAGATGAATATATTGTGTTATGCTTCCTACTTACAGGGACGCTAATGGCAGCTGCTCCGTCGACATATCCTTAAATGTAAATACAGCTGATTTAATGTGAATATTTACTCAGAGGCTATTCCTTAAGGTTAAGCTTTGACAAGTGTCCAGGTATTTATATGTATGCAGAATATCACTTCTCATGGCCTTAAGACATACCGTTATGATTTTGAATAGGTTAAAAAGTCACATTGTTGTATATATAATATTACATAACTATAGCAATACAACGGATTTAGTGAACTTTAACTCAGAAGCTAGTCCCGCAGTTGAATCTTTGACATGTGTCTAGATTTTGATATCCATGCAGAACATCACTTCTCGTGACGATAGGACATGCCGTTATATTTTCACAGTTTTAGTAAATCACAGAATTTATAACATCATGTCACTGTCGCAAGAAAGATATCACCCTACTCACCTCTACCTCCACAGTGTAGAACCTGAAATATCGATTTTAAAGATATTGAGAGATTGACTGATTGGAGTTCACGGCTGCACTCAGCAATATTCCAGCTATATGGCGGTGGGGTGTAAATAATCGAGTCTGGACCAGATGATCCAGTGATCAATAGCATGAACATCAACCTACTGAACTGGGATACGATGACATGTGTGAACCAAGTCAGTGAATATGACCACTCGACCATGTAAGTCGCCTCTCACATCTGGTATGAGCTACTAAAGACCAATCTGGATATTCACAGGTCGATTTTGAAGATAAGTTAATCATTACTTAATCATTCTACTTCAATGATGAAATGTAATCATTAAGTCTTCTTAATAGAATATTTTGAATATTGTTACAAAGTAAATGGATACACGAGAGAATATCCCAAACGGCATTTGCGAACCCTGTCAACGCTAACTGGATGAACACATTTTGTAGATGATTTCTTCTCTTTTACAATAGAGCTGAAGTTGAGACAAGGTGAATTTGTGTGAATAGGTATGCCTACCTCGAGATGTTGTTGTACTGTCCTGTTGCCCATAGTAACATCTAACACCTGACCAAGGTCAAGGTTACTAATGGTGGTGGAATCAAGAGTTGTGTCCCCTTCTGACACCGCCCTTGCCAATGCCTGGTAGATGAACAGGTACTGCTCCTGGGTATAATAGTGTTTGTACGATAAAAACAATAAACAAACGACCGTTCTAATAGCAACTGCAATACGATAAGAGATATGATTGCATTGTTTACCTTTGTCTGTATCATGTTCTTCCTCTGTCCTCTCATGTTGGAGACGAAGCTGACGACGTCCACAACGCCCTCTGCTTTTGCCTGCTCCACGAGGCTGTCGATGGTGATGAACGTCCCTGTTCTCCCTATACCAGCACTGAAGAAGAAATTTTAAAATAAAACAGATGTGAGTTCCAACCTTTATTCTTTGATGCACGCACACATAATCTTTCATTTTTGAAAAGCTCAAATCAAAACTGCCTCTGCATCATAATCACTCGATCACACTTTTTCAACGTAGGATTCAAAGAAATTCAAACCGCTCTTGCTAAAGGTTACGTACTAAAGGTTACACTATTTGAGGTGACATTAGCATTTCAAAATATGTTACTGTAGATATCAGGAGGGCATTTCCAAATGTGACGCATAAGTTACAGAACTGATGTGAAATATAAAATCATTGAATCGAATGGTTCAAGTTTTGCGTCTGAAGTGGCTAATGATTACGTCTCAAGAACCGAACCTGCAGTGCACTATGACCGGCAGAGTTTGGTGTCCAGATATAACCTTGACCCTCCACATGAAGTCCAGCAGGGCAGCAGTGTCCGGCACACCATGATCTGGCCAGCTCGTGAAGTGCATGTGGTTGACATTCCGCTTCTTCCTTTCCTGCAGTCATAAATGATTATCAATCACATAAGGGCGGGTGTTGTTGAGTAAGTGAGTGAGTTAATATTTAACGTCACATCGGCAATATTTCAGCCATACCGTGACGAGAACATTCAACAATGAAAACGACCATATGTACATTATAGAACCTGTCAACCAAGGACAGTAAAAGAACTAGAATATCAAAATTATCAATAAGACTAGCGTGGAAAGTTAAAATTAATATCAGTATCTGGACAAAACAATATAAAAAAGAGGCTATAGATCTCCAACAACCGAAGGCAGATCACCATACTAGGGACCGTGGGGACTTACAGTACCTTTACTACCTGCATGGACCCTAGCTGGATTTACAACATCCCTTCAGCTGCTGAAGAGTGTATGAAATGCTAGCTAAAATTAAAATAACATAAATGCTACGATTAATAACCTGGTTGACATAAATTTACATCAAATGTTTTGGGACTTACGTACCCTCTCAGGAGGACAATAATTTTACAATACTTCAACCCCCTTTGAGGGAACAGCCACTAACAATTCTAGTTACTAATCTAAACTACCAATCATTAAAATAGATCTATCTACAGACACATATTTCTCAAAATTCAACAATGAAATCAATTTCTTTTTAAAAACAATGATCAAATGAGAACTAACGCTGTTAAATAGATCTTTGATAGTTTTGACATTGCAATATTTATGCTTTGTGATGGAGAATTCAAAACAGTCAAGTAGGGATGTTGTTGACAGCCATAATGTATGTATACTCTGTTCAGAATGTTAATACGTTTGCCCCCTCTCTACAACGATGTCTAATTATCGTTTAGAATCACCACTTGTGTAGATTAGATACAGCCATCACAGTTTACTCACAGCTGACATTGCATCACAGTATAAACCTACCTGCTCATTTTGCACAGTCAGCTTGGTGATAGTGAAGTTTGCTAGTTGTGTTCGAGCTGCCAGAGTTACTTTGATGTCACCAAATGTCACAGTATCCTTCTCTGGCCAGTACTGTAGACACTTCATCTATAACAGAGATTACAGCTATAAACAAAGGATCACATAAATATTGCCAGCCGCGTTTTAATTTGTCCTGTAAAATTAAACTAACCCGCAGCATTATTTTTACAGCATAACCCAATCTTAACGAAGCCAGAATGTCGCATTACCTCGGAAAACCAATGTCATACCTTGCCTCCTTCCATCAGTCCCGTTACCATGACAACAGTGCTGCATCCCTCCTGCCAGATCATTCTCCAGAAGTCAACTAGTATATCCGGTTTGTATGGACCTGTATCGAATTGTTAATTAGTACTTAACAAATGTATAGTCATAACACAACACGGGTGATGATCAAATAAAGATGATATATTACAATTTTACTAAGCTTCTATTCATCTAAATTCTGTTCCATGGATGTAAATGTTACGATAACGTTTTATCCTTATCTATTACGTCTTGTCCCTATTACCTTGTGCTGCTATGTAACGCTTCTCACTCTTGTAACCCTGGACGAAGACAGCAAAACAAGAAACAGATCGTTGGTAAAACGAATATTGTACACTTCAAATATTTTACAATGGAAGGTGCATATAAAAATGTTCAGATGAATATGCAGTTTGTCAAGAATTAACTGGGTTAAACGGCATTTGTGACAGAATTCTAGTTATCTGGAAGGTTTACAGGAAAGGTCTTCAATCCTAACTGCAGTCCAAACACACTTGAAAACATATTCACGGTGGTCATTGTGTACGTTGAGAAAATGTGATACAGATGCAACTCACATCCAAGTAACTGGCGTTGATATAGTCCTTGGTAGTGTCACCATTATCGCCATGCAAGATCACCCGATTGTAGTCATCTGACGAAAGGATAGGTCATGTACATAACGTTGTAGTGATGTCATAGTAGAAGATATTGTATGCGTGTGTTGCAGATAGTGCTCTACACTTACATGGGTAATATCCCCTGAACCTGTTCTTCCCCTTGTTCTTCGCCTTTTGAGATTCTTCATAGGAATGCATGAAACCATCAGGTAGACGCTGGAAGGAAGAAAAGACATGGGTACCAACAAGAGGCTGATACTCTTCAAAATAATAATACGTATGCCACTACGTGCACTAAAGGGCTCACCTGTGTGTTTGCACATGGGGATGGTTGAATAACCCAACTCATGGGTTTGCAATGATGAAGAAATAACGTGACTTTTCGGAATCAAAACAAAGTCTCATTCAAAATACATGGTAAACTTATATCCAAATATGCACGCGCAAAGATACCGGAGGCTCGTGTTGCATTTACGTACGTGTAAAACGAAATCACGAGGTATTTTTATTTGACCGTGTGCTTTCAAAACATCTTCAACAAGAATACAATAATATTTCAAAACGAAGCGTCCCTAAAAGATGATTTTTTATCTGCGCATAACTACCAACGATCATAACCGATTATGTCAGAAGTACTCTAGATCAGAGGATGAACATAAGCTGAATACTTACCTTGAACTCCTCTTCAGCCTCTTCAGGATGATCTTCCATGTCTTGCACTCGCGTCGCAAATGAGGTCACGGGGATAGCATGACATGGTCCGGCATCACCCAGATTGTAATAATTAATGTCAGCATGACCTGGTGCTTCCTGTGGTGTTATCTGAGCATGGGCATCGTAATCTTCTTCATCTTCCATGTCCGGCCGATCTTGACTGTCGCCTGGACGATTAACAACGACGTTGTCACGTTTGTCCCTACTTTGGATTTTACGGATCTCTACATGATGGCCAACTAGTGGCGCAGTCCCTGAAGCTACATGTGCAGTAGTGGTCGGTGTCTTCTTGGATGATAAAGTTGGCTCCACCTCCTCATCAAATCCAACATTCATGTATGTGTTTCCTTCATCTGTGTCCATTATACACATTAGCAATTACTTTTAGTAATCATGACTATCTCTAGCTTGATGATCTTCTAGAAGTTTATGAATAAATGCAAGGTCTGGTTTATTGGCGACGTTGCTGCAATGCAGATTCTTACACTCGTATTAAAAAGTAGTAGCCATAAGCAAGTAGTGAGAGGGTATATATGCATGACTGGTAATAAACTGTAATAACCGCAGGCAGGAGATATCAAGTAACACATCGATAATTGGATAACAGACAAGAAGGGTGGGGTGATACTGAAGGAGGTTGATATTGGCGTGGTCTGTTTTAGTTTGGACAAGAGTGTTGAAGAGTAGGTTCACCGTACTTCACTGTCTCAACATCTCCGCAGCTCTAACTGTCGGAAACCTCCATGAAAAAAGAAACATACATGGCCAAGTGTAATATCCCCATCACCGAATTTAAAACACATCACCCCTATCGATGTTCCAGGCCATCAGATTCATTTTGACAAGACTTAAAATATCTACTTATGGTAACTTCACAAAAGAAGATATAGATATTCGCTATCACAGGGCTTGGTCTGATCAACTACGATTAAAGGTCGCATGTGAAGAGATCAAGCAATAGATCTTTGATTTTTTACGAATTCCTAACCAGTTTCTTACTACTTCAAATTAAGTTTAATCCTTATGCTGACCCTCTCTCTCTCTCTCTCTCTCTCTCTCTCTCTCTCTATATATATATATATATATATATATATATATATATATTCATTTCATGAGTTCGATTTGTTATTGTCATTGTTCATTTGTCTTCATCTACTCTGTGTGCTCTTTGTTATCTTTTACCCGTGGTTATCAAATTTGATCTGCTGATCAACACATATGTAACTATACGTCTGTAAACCTGGCTGTGGGTACTGATACTTCATAACGGTTTACATCCAAACGTCCCGATATACACTAACCCAGCAGTTAGGATCAATGAAATTTGATCTTTACCGCGTATATCGACTAAAAGGGATTGCAAGAAATGTCACAAAATATAACCGAGGGGAATATATACCGAGTTGATCACTAACAAACTCTGATGCTGCTATGTGATCTAACAACTGCCCTTTAAACTGAAAAGGTTAATAAAATAAATAAAAACGTTTTATTTGCTAAATCATGTTTGATAAGATTCTTATTACAATACGTACCATGAAGATTCTTCTTCTTGGAATGGACATGTGATGTCTCATGTAGGACTGATTCATCGTGAGAAGAACCCTTTCCTTTCTGTCGTCTTCGTCTGTTAAATATACATTACACATTTCCTTGCAAACTTACATAGAGTCTAGAAATATATGAAAGGAAAATTCAGAGGTAACAAAGTAACTGACCTGATGAGCAGCACAATCAAGATGATCACCAGGGCCACCAGCACCGCACCCACTGCAGCTCCTACTACACCTGCGACAGGGACGGACTGGGCAGCTTCTGATCCACCTGTGTGACAACATGTATGCTCCACTGAAATAATGTGTGTTTTTGTCAGCATTAAATGAAACTGTCTAACATTGTGAATTCGTCATACTACACATTAGATACTACGCCGGAGATATTAGCTACCAAATCCTGCGCAGGAAATGGGATGACTTACGTTGGAGATAATATCACCTACGTAGGACATACTTAGTCCTATGTAGGAGATACTATGACCTACGTATTATGACAAACACAACGAAGAAGCTATTGAAAAGAATTAACCCTTGATTCACATTTATCAAAAATAGTTGAGGAAATCAGCTATTAAGGAAGTATTTTCTCACTAATCAATGGTATTCTTACCTGTGCAATCGGCCTGTGTCCAGCCTGCCTCGCATCTTCCGTCACAATCCCCTGCTGAGTTACAGGACGAATTCCCCACACAGTGTCTGGAGGCGCAGATCTTGATACAGTTAGCTCCGTAATGTTGGCCGTCACAGGCTTACAACAAAGACGAACAATTAAACAAATACTGTCAAACGTTCCAAAGTAGTACGAAAATTATGTAAAAACTTTTCTTTGTGCTATGAGCTCTAACAGCACTTCTAAAAAAATAACAACGAAAAAGTATCATCTTTCTTTGACATCATTTTTCTCAAATATTCACATTTAATTAACACATATTTACAAACAAATTTATATTTGGAAGTGTTATATATTATGGTAAACTACCATCAACAACACAAATATGGGACATACTGGAGCTTTATTCTCTGACAGTCGAAGCCCGACTGATGCATTGCATTTCATCGTTATTGTTCCTACATTCATTCTTTCAATGTATATATATGTAAGGAGCTATATAAAGCTATGTATATGTCTAAGTGGACTACGTTATATCGTTACCCTCGTTACAGTCTTCGCCCTTCCATCCAGACAAGCATCCAGATACACATGTGCCTCTCACATGGTCACAAGACGAATGTCCATTACATTTCCTTTCCGAGCATGCCATGCTGCAGTTCAGTCCGTAGGTTTCGTTGTTACATTCTGTGACGGAAATGTTGTCTCATTTGATATTATTAAACAATAGATACACAAGTCAATTACATGTTGAACGGATGCATCTCCGATTTGGAATGGGATGTACGATTAACATGAAACATGAAACTGATGAGCAATGGCTTGGAGCTGACCACAGTGTAGTGATTATGAATTCTACTGAGCATATGACATGCTGCACTCAGGTCCACTGACGCAGTTGTTGCATCCTGTGACGGAAACACTCTGTTGGAAATCATCTCACCTAACATAGACAAATTGCACACATTCCCTCAATGGCTCACAGAGGTGCGAGAAGGGTAACAGAGAGTGATCACAATATGGGCCTTTGATTATACTGAACTGAACAATAAAGAATGGTTTAAAGTTTGCAATTTCGGCTACCGACGTAAATACCATGTCTGCCCTGACACATGACATATACGTGTAGCCTATATAATGTCCCAAGGTACTAATTTAGCCCCACATAGCGTAAGTTCATGAGCTTTGGCCCCGATGTCTTGAAACAAATATATATAAGTGTGAGTTTTGACTTAAGTTTGAGTTTTTACTCAAACTGGAGAAAACGCAGGAAAAGGTAGTTCCCAGAATGAAGTGAAATCTTTATCAAACTCAAACATAGTAGAGCATTTGAGTTTGGTGGATAAGATTCCTTACGTTGTTTGGGCTTTTCTTACTTCAATAATGCACTTGAGTTGAAAATTCAGCTGTTCCAAATTGCCAAGCAATTTTAATTTGAGTAAGAATTCGAGAAATTAGGACCTGACATTTCGTAGTGTTGAGTTCCTTGAAGGTGTAATTTTAAAGGAAGGTTGAATAACGAGTAATGTGATGAAGCATTTAGGTGAGAAGTAGATTAAAACTTTGCTATGAATTAAATATCACGTTGTACCTTGTGTACAGTCCACATCTATCCAACCAGGAAGACATCCCTTGTCACATGACCCACTGTGACGATCGCAAGACGATTTGACATCAGAACACTTCCTGTTAGCACATGTCTTCATACAGTTGATTCCATAGTGATCAGCATCGCATTCTACAGTGAAGACAGAATGAATATTTTTAATCCTTATTTGCTCTCCGAAGATAAGCTACACAGTGGTGGATATAGATGACAGTTATTGTAGAGACATGCTATGGAAACATGTATTTACCTGATATTGTGTGCTTTAGACAAACAGCACGGATTTATCACTTCTCAATGAACAATTAGCCTTTCCGGGTATAAATGCAGTTCCTGAAATTCTCTATGTTCATTTGTATAACATACACAGAAATTTGCTTTGCACTCTTCCGCCACCTCAAGATCAATAATGATGGCATGCGCTCTTCAACATTAAAATATTTCATTCTATATTTCTGACAACATTTAGCTTTTTGATGCTTTACTCAAAATAAAACACAACAAATTCTGTTTCAACTTTACCTGAAAGTGGGTGATATTTTAACTTACAATTATTACACAAAGGCACTCCAGAATGGTGCTACTGTCAGAATGACTAATGTCTAAAATGTCTATAACATGTAATAATATATATATATTGTGCTAAGAAATATATATTTGGAAGTGTGATATACAAACAAATTTAGATTTGGAAGTGTGATACATTATGGTAAACTACCATCAACAACAAAAATATGAACACATTTTAGAAAAAAGCAGCATGTAATGGAACATACTGGAGCTTTATTCTCTGACAGTCGGAGCCCGACTGATGCATCGCATTTCATCGTTATTGTTCCTACATTCATTCGTTCAATGTATATATATGTAATCAGCTATACAAAGCTATGTATATGTCTAAGTGGACTACGTTATATCGTTACCCTCGTTACAGTCTTCGCCAGTCCATCCAGACAAGCATCCAGATACACATGTGCCTCTCACATGGTCACAAGACGAATGTCCATTACATTTCCTTTCCGAGCATGCCATGCTGCAGTTCAGTCCGTAGGTTTCGTTGTTACATTCTGTGACGGAAATGTTGTCTCATTTGGTATTATTAAACAATAGATACACAAGTCAATTACATGTTGAACGGATGCATCTCCGATTTGGAATGGGATGTACGATTAACATGAAACATGAAACTGATGAGCAATGGCTTGGAGCTGACCACAGTGTAGTGATTATGAATTCTACTGAGCATATGACATGCTGCACTCAGGTCCACTGACGCAGTTGTTGCATCCTGTGACGGAAACACTCTGTTGGAAATCATCTCACCTAACATAGACAAATTACACACATTCCCTCAATGGCTCACAGAGGTGCGAGAAGGGTAACAGAGCGTGATCACAATATGGGCCTTTGATTATACTGAACTGAACAATAAAGAATTGTTTAAAGTCTGCAATTTCCTGACATGACACATCATATATACCTGTAGCTTACATAATGTCCTGAGGTATTGATTCAAGCCCACATCGCGTGAGTTCATGAGCTCTGATCGCGATTTCTCGAAACAAACGTAAGTATGAGTTGGGCCTTTCCTATTTTAATAATGCACTTGAGTTGAAAATTCAGCTGTTCCAAATTGTGAAACAATTTAAATTTGAGTAAAAAATCGAGAAACTGGGACCTGATATATCGTAGCGTCGACTTCCTTGAAGGTGTGATATTCAAGGAAGGTTTAATAACGAGTAATGTGATGAAGCATATATTTGAGAAGTAGATTAAAACTTTGCTTTGAATTAAATACCACGTTGTACCTTGTGTACAATCCACATCTATCCAACCAGGAAGACATTCCTTGTCACATGACCCACTGTGACGATCACATGACGAGTTGACATCAGAACACTTCCTGTTAGCACATGTCTTCATACAGTTGATTCCATAGTGATCAGCATCACATTCTACAGTGAAGACAGAATGAATATTTTTCTTAAATCCTTATTTGCTCTTTGAATGTAAACTACACTATGGCTATTGTAAAGAGAAGCTGTGGAACCAAGTGATTACTTGACATTAAAATATTTCAATATGTATCTTTGACACACTTAGCCTTTAGACGCATTACTCAAAAACTGGGTTCTGAAAATTCAAAACCACCATCGTGAGTTTCAGCATTTTCGGTTTCGCGTTCTGTCACAAGAAGCATGGCAGAAACGAGAGGAGAAGACAGGTAAGTAAACATTCATTGTTCTGAGAACTTGGAAAATATTATTTAAAACCCCAGTCTATTGGACATGATAATTTTATGGAAAATGTATACATATAATTACGTGTAGCAGTATGGTTACAAATACACAAATATCTGAACAAATATTTTGCTTTATTATTTGTTAATTCTCTGATAAAATGACAAAAAGTATTACCTTCGGCAATGCTGTCATCCAGTTCGTTCCTCATATATAGTAGTAGTCGAGACATTTGGGGTGTACGTTGTAAAATCGGATGGTGAAAACATCCACTCGTTTAGAAACTAGTTACACTTTGAAACCATGTATAAGAAGACCACGCACTCGTTTATAACAGGAGAAACCAGAAACCAAAACCGGTTTCGTAATGATCAAACAGGCTCTCAATGAGTAGAACTATTTTCATTTCTAATGTACATTCGGTGTCCCAGCTGTACTGTCCGCAGAACGGAAACCGCGGACTCGAGTTTCCACGACACACACCACTGACTGAATTTGACAACCCGCAGCACTCATGTTTCCTGCACCAGTGTGTACATTTTTAGAAACAGTGATTTGGTCCCCTCATCTGCATCACACCTGTCTCTCAACCATCTTGAATACGAACCACTGACTGGATCACCTCTAGTGCATGACAATTGTCTCCTGGCCACCCTAGTCTACTGTTCCAAGGACACACACCACTGACTGAATCACCTCACCTGTATCACAGTTGTGTCCTGGCCACCGTGGTCTACAGTCTCCAGCACACACACCACTAGCTGAATCTCCTCACCTGCATCACACCTGTCTCCTTTCCACCCTGGTCTACAGTCTCCAGGACAGAAGCCCGTGACGGGATCACATACTGCTTGCAGGCAATGGCAGAAGTTTTCGCAGCCATCACCAAAGACTCCTGGACTACAAACTGGAAATTGGATGATATTTAACATTCTTGATTCTAAACGTTTTCCATGGCTGTGGTCACGATAGTATGACAGATTTATCACTTTTAACAACATCCAAACCAAGTGTAGGTAACATGGAATCCCCATTGATCCCTTTCCATGACTTTCACCGATCAGTAGATCTTTGAGGTTTTTGATGTGTGAATGCTTGCAAATGCTGGAAGATTTGCTTTTTCCACGACTTCGCCAATTTCCTTCCACATATTGAAAGTATTAGTGTGATCGTCTTATCCCTTTTTATTTAGAATCATGCATGTAGATTCAACTTCTAAAATGCCTCTTAAAGACGACATGCATAAAGATTCACAACATTCTCCTCGAGACTGTTAGACAAGAGGGTGACTTGCCACCGTCAAATTTTCCTTTTTCATAACAATATTTCTCCTACTGGAGCCTTTTGTGTTTACATTTTATCAAAGGACTGAGAAACAGTCCAAAGATTTCAAAGAGAGATGTAAGAGGCTTGCTCAGAAGTCGGGATTGCACCGGCTCTGTAAAGAATGTAAGCTTTATATGCACAGTTTCAACTTTGACGCTTCAGCGATGCATTGCCCTTGTTTAGACTTCGTGTTTAAAGATTAAAAAGTGCCTTACCCAGCTACGTGTTTTAAATGGATGCCACAAGTGGGACATTGCATATTCCTATATTCACAAACACTTATATCATTACGGACGAAGTGATTCACAGACACATGTCCCTGGTTTTGTAATAAACTTTGCTTTTTCACAAGGATCCTTTCTTGATATGGGAATTGTTTTGAAAGACCCTAGCTGACTGGGTAAAAATACAGTTTGACGTGCAGATGTATCTAACATATCTTTTCTTTCAAGAAACTTGCTTTTGACATGCTCTTTATTCTTTATTCTCTTTATTCATTGAGGGCATATAACTGATTCAAACATGACATCATTACTCAGCTGCATCAAAAAACCATCACTTTACCAAACTTCAAAACACGATTATCCAGAAAGTGTTTGGTAAAACAACATACGTCTATTAAAGTCTCATGATCAGAGTAAAATGTCAGAATCTGGTGGGGCCACCTTGAGCATCGATAACAGCTCGGCAGCGACTTTCCATACAAGAAGGGGGATGCCGAATGTTTTGATACACTTGCTGAAGTGCAGTTCTTGTAGTGTCGGAGCTGGGGGATTACGCTGGCGCAAGCGTCGATCAAGAGCATCACCCCGATGTGCAGGGTGGGACAAATCAGGATATCAAAACGTCCGTGGTAACACCTGAAGGTTGTTTTGCTGGCGGAAGTCCTTGCAAACATGTACAAATTGAGCATTGTCATGCTGGAAAGATCCACCGTTGACGCTGACGAAGGGAACGACGTGAGGTTTCAAGTAAGCAAGATCCATTCAATGTACCTGCCACGTGCACAATAGCTGTCTGGCCATTATGATGGATACCTGATCAAATCATGATACTTTCACTACAAAATCTATATCGACCTGCTATACACAGTTTTCATTGTCACGTTCGTTCCGACGTCTGTATACATGTGAACATCCATCACCACGTCTGAGACGAAACCGAGACTCAAAACAAAATTTTCCTCCGTCTTGCCCACGGCCATCTCGCTCGTTGTCTACAGCATTGTAGACGTTGATTGTAGACGTAGACTTGTCAAGACGCTACATCGAACTGGTCTTCTGGCAAAAAGTCCTGCTTCCCGTAGCCGATTGCTCACACTGGCTCATCCGGATGTAGTAATCCTGGACGGCGGTGGTAACACTAGATCGACATGGCTTGGACCTGTCATTAATACTCCAAGTATTGTTGTATCGGGTGCATAGGATTGAAATGGTTTACCTAAACATGCCGAAGTACGTTACCACCTCCTGCTGCGATGCCGCTCCTGGGATAGAGTTGTGTCGTTGAGCTTCTGTCAGTCTTGGCATTCTTTTGTCGTCTATCATAGTGGCTTAAAGCAATGTATGTGGAGTACCGCTGATGTGTTTTTTTAAAGCCTACAGTAATAGGATTCAGCTCTTAGTGGTACACAATCACGTAATGCAATCGCATGCTATGTAGAGTACGTCGTTGGCAACCATTCCTCCAAACGTTGGGATTCAGCATGGATTTGTTTGTATCAATAATTCCCTAAAATTCAAATTATCCCCATGTCAAGTTTATTTTGTTAGAGTATAGAGCATATGTTATATTTGGGATTACGCATCCTTAGTAAAGCACAAATTCTAGTACTTTTTTGAGTTGAGTCCCATTCGGGATTCGAAGCCACACCGTCAAAGTCAGGCACCTAATCGTCACTACACAAAGTAAGCCGCCTAACCCCTCTGACAAGTGTTAATTGGAGAGTATTTTCGAGTAATTGTAGAGTATTGGAAATTTAATTGTGTTAAAATTACAAAACAGGTAACTAACTATGCTTCGTAAATCCAACTATTGACATGTGAGAGAATGGTTATGGTTTCACAATAGCAGTTGCAGAGACCAGCAGAACACCATGACTATTCTTCACACATTTCGTCTTTTCGACAAGTTTTTTTTGTTTTTGGTTTTTTGGTGGTTTTTTTTGGTTTTTTTTGGGGGGAAGGGGGGGTGTGTTGATGTTCCTAAAACGGACAAGCAAAAAGCTAAAAGAGTATAATCATACCATAAATCTCCACTTCACACAGATTCAAGTGTGTGGGATCAGTGATGATGATGATGTGCCTCCCTATTCCATCACAGACCACGTCGTAGATGCCGTTGCCAGTGACTGAAGTGGTGGAGGGAAATGAGTAGCAGGGGACATTGGGTGTGGCACTGGTGTTACTCAAGTAGATGTCAGCTGTGCGGATTCTGGTGAGATCTGAAATGGTTCTCAATTAAAATACATGCATTTCTCATTCAATGGTAATTTTGATGAAGCAAAGAGACGAAAGCAAACAATTTATCGATATCCCTGAAACTGTGCCTGTGTTCCATTCCCGCCCAGATAATTCAGTGGGTGACATTATATCAAATGTGAAATTCTGGAACGAATTTAAATTACTTAATACGATGATCCGAGCATTACATTCATAACAATTAATGGCTCTGTTCTAGAGCTGGTCATCACATGGGAAATATGACGTGTTACACACTGAGAGCTCATAATATAATAAAACTGTATTTTGGTGACATCACTGTGTCACTGCGTAATATTCTTACGAGACTGCTGATGATATATCCTGATATCATGTATCCTGTAACTGTCTCCCATGTCCACTTTCCACACACTCGCAACGTTGTCAAGAGTGTTGAAACAGGAGCCATGGCATACATTCTGATCACGGTTCCCATCTACAGCTTTGTCTGCAGAATAGCTATTTGACCACAGTTGTGTAGGGGAGGAGGTCTGTCTTCCATAGGCAACGTTTTCTGTTATTGGGATATATAACACTACATTATACTCTAAGGCGTTGGCAGTATGATTAGAAAAGAAGCACAATTCCAGGAAAACGGATAGCGTTTCAGTTTGAAGAGTTGCCTTAAAAAGACATTCATATAACTTCACTCAAACTTTCCCTCAGTTAACGAGAACGGAGATTACGTTCGAATAGGTGCGTAGTGCTCATAACGCTGGGTTACCTGCTTCACTGTTACAAAGCCATGCTTTAACTTTCAGAGGCGTATCTTCCATAGGCCATGTTTTCATATTTGATCCTAGTTTAGTCCCCAGATTGAACCATTGAGTTTCAACTGTCATGGGCATGTCGACAAACCTTGCTGAATCTCAGTTATGAATTCTCGACGAATTACTGACAAATGTGTATACCTGGATTACCTGGATAACTCGCTCATTCACTCACTCACTCACCAAATCTTTCGCTTCTACCATGTAGTGGTCGAACCAGTGTAACAAAACTCGCCCAATATCGTCCATCAACACCTCTCGTTAACCTAGCCATAGCTACTGTGTTCAGAAACCAAGATAAGGATTGTCACTCAAGCCGGCATGTATAATGCAAAGCACGTGCATCTCGATTTCAACGTTTGCTCTGTGCGAACTCTTCCCTTTCCACAAATAAAAGCATTTCTAACCTCAATGTCAACAATACTTTGTTAGGTAAAACAGGCTATACGACCACCATACATTTTTATCTCAACCTTAATTTCCTGTGTATGTTCTTAAAACATAGGTTCAAGTACTCCATTCATACTAAAGTATTATTCAAAATATTATGGCGTTTCTTTTGCCTTTCAGTATATTTAGAAAACATGACCTTATTCGTTCCACTTGATGACTATTTGATGTACCTTTTTGACAGGTTCCTCCTTTTCCTCCCACCCAGCCGCTGTCACAGGCACCTGCACAAACTCCGGTTGTCTGGTTACAGGAGTGTCCACAGTGACAGGAGTAGCCACACGAATCTCCAAACATTCCCGCAGGACACGACCCTGAGGAGACATACGAACAAATGAACAGTGGTAGAGGGACGAGCTGGGCGGGGGCTGTCGGGACGAACGAGCTGACTGAAGTTCAAAATCCGTGAACTTCATAAAGCCCATGAAAAAAAATCAACAGAGGTTAGGTGAGTTGAGGTGTTAGAGTAACACCAGGTACCATTTTGTATTTTCTTTCCGTGTGACGCTGCTGGATCAAACCCACAACATTCCCCTGTCCTGACAGACGTTTCAGCTCCCACCTTTTGGTCAAATGAGACGACATTACTAACAATTCTACCATGATTTCAGTCAATATTGGATTGTGACTGTGTAATCAAAGTTATTAAGAGGTATATAATCACGTTATATACCTCTCATTTTCAGACACAGTATTTTGTTTTAAAATCTTAATCATGCGGTTATGGTAGAATGGAGATAAACGTACTGTGATAATCAGAGGTATGTAACGAAAATATAATACCTCTAAATTTTTCATTTAATACCCCACGGTATGCGATCAGTTTTAAATTAAATTTAGAGCTATTATAATTTCGTCATATATTTGGTTATATATTAAAACCGAACGAAAAGCGTGAGGTTTTAAGTGAAAAATTTAGAGCTGTTATAATTTTAATATATACCTCTGGTTTTCAAACCTCCTAAATATCTCATACTCATTTTGGTACTGTGAATTCGTAAAGCTGTGTAACGACCATGTGCAAATGTGATGGTCTGTAATTCACCAGAAATTGTTGTCCTCAACGATACTACACCTGAAGATCTTGTAGATCGAAATAACTGTTGGTCGGCATAAATAACGTAATGATTGGACACTCATCACCTGCAAGCTGTTTCAGTATGATTACATTACATCCTTAATATCCCATGATAGCCCATGATAGCCCATGATAATCTGTGTTAGTAGTTGTCTTGGGCAATCCAATCTTGTCAGAACTAGGGGTGGGTATTGCAGAGAATTGTCATACTGCGATTCGAAAGCACATATTGCGATACGTACTGCAATATATTGTAAGAATATTTTTCTCACAAAAAATACTTAACATCGAGCAAAAATGCAACAAAGCCACTATGCTTGGTTAGACTTTAATAAAAACTTTTAATCATGTCTAAAATGAAAGAAACTAGGAAAAGAACAATTTAACATCAACACAGCGGTTTCTCCACTTTAAGAAACCAACTTAACGTGGTCAGGACATTTCTGAGATCACTGAGCATTAATGAGGAAATATTCATAACATCCAGATCCAAAATATTGAACAAAAATTAAGAACACTTTGAACCGAACTTAACTTGCTTTCTCGGTGAAGGAACGGACATATCCGAAGATTTCCGAGGTGTTACGACGTTTTCCGAATTTATATGGAGAAACCGGTTTTCGATCAGGGAATCGTAATACGTGACTATTTTATGTCTGAATCGGTATATACCGGTAAACCCTATTTTATTGCGCAACCCTAGACTGAGGTGTATGTTACATTCATATACAGAAAATACATACAGCACACGTTACCATGTTCCACACACCTACCCTCCTTGACGTAAACCATTATTTGTACAGTGACTGTCTTAGTAAAAGCAGTGTGTTGAGTGGCAACAATGAAACACAATATGGATATATCATTACGATGATTGACACAAAGAAAAGAGTCCATCAATAATTATGTGTTACTCACCAAATACAACCTGTATCCAGCAAGCTGATGTCACCAGGAAGACAGTTAATATCCACACAACCGCCATGTTGGACAACCAGGACGTTATACCGTCTTCACCGTAAAACTGGGACACACACAAACGGGTACATCTCATGCGGCTCTTCATCAAAATTCACACTGTATCCAATAGGTGGTGTTTGCTAACATACAGGGTAAATACCTGGAATGCATGCTGGTCTTTCTCCTATATCATATGACTTAACACTTTACGTGGTGCAGTGGTATTTACCTGTCAAAACATTTCGTAAGTTGAAATATATTTAAATAAATAAAGTGCACACGTTTAAGGCCACGTGTCGTTTTCTGATTGTGTGCAAAATGCCCGCAACCATAATTACTTACTTAATCACAACCAATTTCACATGATATACCAGTGAAAGTATAATTAATGTCAGTGAAAAGCATCTCCCTCACATACTAAGCATAGGATTTGTGCGGCGTCATTGGAGAAAATCATAACAAGTGTTATAAGGATTTGGATGGAGACTTTTGAAGCAAATATTTCACACTTCATTTCAGCGATACCTCCTTACTATCCAGACTGGACGACTAGCATCCATATCGGACATGATACATTGTACGGAATACTTTGTTTTTGTCTGACGGGATATTACTGAGATAAGATTCCAGATCCTTGCGTCAACTACAGTGAGGTGCAACTACAGTAACGTACAACTACAGTAAGGTGCAACTACAGTAAGGTGCAACTACAGTAAGGTCCTACTACAGTAAGGTCCTACTACAGTAAGGTGCAACTACAGTAAGGTGCACCTACAGTAAGGTGCAACTACAGTAAGGTACAACTACAGTAAGGTACAACTACAGTACGGTGCAACTACAGTAAGGTACAACTACAGTAAGGTACAACTACAGTAAGGTACAACTACAGTAAAGTGCATCCACAGTAAGGTGCAACAACAGTAAGGTCCTACTACAGTAAGGTACAGCTACAGTAAGGTGCAACTACAGTGAGGTACAACTACAGTAAGGTGCAACTACAGTAAGGTGCAACTACAGTAACGTACAACTACAGTAAAGTGCATCTACAGTAAGGTACAACTACAGTAAGGTACAACTACAGTAAGGTGCAACTACAGTAAGGTGCAACTACAGTAAGGTGCAACTACAGTAAGGTACAACTACAGTAAGGTACAACTACAGTAAGATGCAACTACTGTAAGGTGCAACTACAGTAAGGTGCAACTGCAGAAAGGTACAACTACAGTAAGGTACAAGTACAGTGAGGTGCAACTACAGTAAGGTACAACTACAGTAAGGTACAACTACAGTAAGATGCAACTACTGTAAGGTGCAACTACAGTAAGGTGCAACTGCAGAAAGGTACAACTACAGTAAGGTACAAGTACAGTGAGGTGCAACTACAGTACGGTACAACTACAGTAAGGTGCAACTACAGTAAGGTGCAACTACAGTAAGAAAACTAACACGGAGCTTATCAGAAAAAACAAATAACCCCCACGGAGTAGCACGTACGTGTATTCACCATGGATATTACAGCTTAGTACGTAATTGTGACGCCTCAAAGATCAGATACTATGTATTACCATACTTATGCATAAAAAGACAGAGTGCAATTGTGAACCCGTGTAAATCCTGTTTTAGCTATTAGTGTCTCAATGCGAGTTGTAAATGTATCTGGTTTTCAATGTAAAACGTGCAGACAAGTACGGTGCAATGGTAATTTCGTGATAAAATGTATATGACAAATGTTTCACGACAAAGTCATATAATTTACCATCAAATAGTAATTTGCAAAATGGTGACCATATCCCGCTCCACTAGTATGGCACCCGCCACACAATACTCAGGTCCATGGACACAACACGGGGACATAATCATGGTATAAGGCAAGTTTGGAAACTTGCCTTATTGGACAACATATAGGTCACTGAAGTTTCCAATTTGGAAATATCCTCCACATCTCCAAGAGCTCGAAGCGTTAGCCACAAACTCCTAACAAAATCCAAAATTAATCGATGAATTATCTCAGACGTAAAGCCGTTAACAATATTGGCCACTTGAAGTGAACAATGTTGAGGAAAGTTATCGACAGTTCTGGAAGACACTATCTTCGAAAGGGAAACATAATTAAATCAGAGACAGACACTTTAGGATATTGCATGATCATCTTCGATATCTCGACATTTCGCGCCTGCCATTTAGAAGCAATGAAAAACCATGAAACGTTTTTGAATTGTCAAATGTGCAATGACACAAAGAAATTTTGTAAATAACAATTCAGCAGATACATCACAGTCAGACACGCCTCTTATACATGCAACGTCCTCTAGTGACATGTTATCAATATGTCAACGTAAATATAATAGATCAAATTTGCATGCTCCGATTGAAAACGTTATCTAATCAAACAGTAATTACGTGAAAACTCGCATGTATCGATACGTGTTTATAGTATGGTATGACGTTAACATATGCCGTTATGAAAAATGCTTAGACGTGAAAGCATGACGTTTTGTCATCAGGAAAGGTTGTTCAACTTGACCTTCCTAAAACATATGCATGTCACATTCCAAAACTTTTATGTACACATGTAAAACCAAGAACGTGTATACAGTGATTAGTTATATTCTAAAATAAACTAGGTTTGCAAAATGAAAGAAGTCATAACACAACAATTACAGCAGTAATACACAATAACGATTTAGGTTAATATCTATTCCCTGTAGAAAGTCAGTCGCTTTGTAGAAATACGAAACCTTTTCCAAATACTACTCGTCGCTCAGCTAGAAATAATTCTACCTATCACCTATACCACACGTGACATATTAAGAGAGAGTCAAGGAGGTGAATTATGCCAAGGTATCAGCAGCGTCATTCAATCTCCCACTCTGAATATTGTTATTAATTCTTCTTATCTCCAACCAGTTTTACAAGTGACAACAAATAATGATCGTTTGTTAAACAAGATTTTCATTCGTATGTCTAAAATTATCAGACAAATCATCAGAGTTTCACGTGACAGTTCAAAAATATAAGTTTTTCTTGCAATTATTACATTTTGTGTTAGTGAGCAATTCAACGAGAAGGAACGTCAAATGCCAAATGATTCCTTTCTCTTTGAAGATTTGTTTCCCATCCTTCAGTGACTATTCGGAATGCGTATCATTGCAGCGAATTTAGCAGAAGGTGGGTCTGCAAACAGTGAAAGCCAACGGTATGGACAAGAGAGTACAGTTCTGGATATTGCTTTGGAATATTTGGCCAAACGAATACAGACTCTGCTAAATCACAAATCACACAAAGAATGCATGTTCCTTAAAGGTCACATATACTCTAATAGGGTATAAACGCAAAATCACTTGCTGACATCGTTATAAATAAAAACCCCGTCATCAAAAATGCTCATTTCGATCTTTAATTACCATAAATCGACCTTTTTGTCAACAGTGCACAATTCTCAGCCGCAAACGAAATTTCAACCAATCAGAGCGGCGCGTCTCCGTGACGTAATAGTGGGTATAGAAATGAGGGTCTGTGCAGTATTCATCTACATTTCATTCATGCAACGGTACAAGAATCTGTACCGAAACGTCGCTATAACGCAATAAAGAAGTTGTTATCCATACAAGTTATCCTATTTGTACACCTCAACTTCTAAAATGCCACTCAAACAAGTTACATTTCAGGGGTTAAACTATTTCGTTTACAGGTTTGTACAAATCTAAAAACGCGAAATCTGTTCAGAAAAATGAAAGCTATATGTTCTCACAATCTACTATCATTTAGTTTGTCTCCTGCTTTGCCTAGTTTTGGAGTTACAACCCTTGTTTTCATAGACGATACTGTCAAAAATACTTGGCGTCGCTAGGTTGTAATCCGTGTTGGGTGGTATAAACCTACATGTTATTTGTTATCATTCACTTGATGCTCAGTTAATGAATTTATAACAGGGATAATTAGTGGTAACGCCGCTTACATTACCCGACAAAGGCCCCCATTTGGCATTTCTTTTGTCTGGATCGATCAAAGGATTAACCGATAACACGCTTAATGATTAATTAGTTTTATGGGGATTTAAATGGGGGATTTGTCAAAAGGTAGTGTTTATGTATGTACATTTACTAATCTATACTGAATACACTTTGTCGTGTCTGTGTCTATGTAAAACAACACCCTTCTTTCAAAGGATTTACCGCCAATACGTTCATTGATTGCTCATTATTGGCTAACTAAATAACTTTTCAAAAAGAATGGCGCACATTATGCAATTAGTTGCCAGGTGTGCTATCTTGGGTAACCAGTGAAACTATACAGCAATGTGAAAAACCTGAAACGATACAACACGTTTTCGTATATTAGACTCTTAAAAGACACATCACTTGGGAAATCTGCAGATGAATTATATATCACTTGTTTTTGTGGATATTGATGAATACATTCCTCGAAGAAGGTAATAGCCTGACATTGCTCCTATAACTTTAATTTTAATATGTGCATTTTTGTTTTTAATAAGTTGTCGTAGATTTCAACAGAATCATTGTTTTCGTCGTTAAGTGTAATGATGCAGACGACATACGCTAGGGCGTGCGTGCGAATTATGATTCATATAGCAAAACTATGAAATGTTTACATATTACATTCCTGTTATACAGTCGCAGATCGCTTCTTTTTATTAAGTTTCAAAATGCATACAAGTATGACTATAAAGTAATTAGGATTATGAGACCAAGTATAAAAACGTATATTGACAAATGTCTACATACTGGTGAGTGAACGTTACAAACCATGTAAATCAGTAAGTGAAGAAATTTATCGCACAGTATTTTCACTTCGACCCCGACCTCGCATAGGTTATGTTACAGGTTGTGTCATGCAAATTCCTTTTGGTAATGATTCAAATACATATTTATGTAGTTTTGATTTTCTAACGTGATGAGAACAAACCATACATAATCTCATTAATTCAAATCGATTTGACTTCACGATTTTCAAAATGGCGGCGCCCTGTCTTGGGATGAATGGCATTTAAGTTTGTTTTCATTGACTTACAAAAGGACAATTACTTTCTACTGGTAGTAAAATATGTATTTTATTGATGGACAATAGGATTTTGCATGACATTTCTTATAACATAGCAATTTCACTCTTGGAAGTGAGGTGGATGTCAATATAACATTGCTTGCAATCTAAATGTCACTTCGACCCCCACCTTGCTTCCTTGGAAGAAGTCCTTATGTTAAAGGTTGTGTCATGTCATCCTTTTGGTCATGATTCAAATGCATATTTAACTATCAGTAAAAAGTAGTTTTGGTTTTCTTACTTGATGAGAACAAATCATAATCTCAATAACTCTAACGGACCTCAGGATTTTCAAAAATGGTGGCGCCCTGTCTGCGGACGAATGCTATTTTAGTTTGTTTTCACCGACTTACAAAATTAAAATTACTCTCTACTGGTAGTATGTATTAAAAATATGTATTAATTAAAATATGTATTTTATTGATTGACATTAGGATGTTACATGACATTGCTTATAACCTAACAAATTCACTCTTGGAATCGGTCAATATAAGGGGTCAATATAAGATTACTTACGATGATATTTTCACTTCGACCACAACCTCGTTTCCGAGGAAGAAAGCGTTATATCCATGCAAAATCATTTTGGTCAGCAATGTGTAGTAAGCAGTCTTAATTTTATAAACTCGATGAAACTTAAACTCCATTTTCTATCCCGGAAGCGTGGTAGGGGGCGAACCATCCGATTTAGTATACACCACAGGCTTTCACAAAGCTCACATCGCACACACTAACAACCCATTTTAGCACAAACTACGGTGGAAATCTGTGCATAGTGACACCATCACCCGACCCCAAGGAACAATTGACGGCAACATAACAATTCGGCATGTCTTTGGTGACGTCGAGAAATCAGCAAAATGACGAGGTTCCTACACATTTTCTATACATTCAACTGGAAACCGTTCCTTCTATGACGTCACTGTAGGGCTCTGGCGACAGAGTTACGTAACCTGTCTGCGGTTTCGTTTGCGGGCGAGAGAGAAGCAGACGGCTTTTTAGCAACTTTTAAGCGCTTGGTATTAATTAACCACAAGTTGTTGTTTTTTTTTAAAAAAAATGGTGTTTCGTTTATGACTAACCAAAAGTCTTTCATATGCAGTGATACAAAGAGTACCAAAAAATTGAGTTTAGTGGTCCTTTAAATTGCAAGTTGTTAACACGAACAATGATGCCTTAAGTATAAGTATCATTCTAAGACAAATAGTGATTTCAAGTGACCAACGATTTCCTGTTTCCTTTCAGGTTAGAATTTTGGAACATATTGAGGAATATAGGTTTGGCAACTCAGGATTTAAATTCAACAAGTTATGAAAGCTAAGACGCCTCGTACGGCTAACCACAGATGGCGTCTTCGATCGTGACAACAACCTTCTTCAGGTAAGATTCGGAACAAAATACCGGCAGCATTCGCCAACCAGTTCGGTCTTTCAGCCTAATGGTAATGGGTGATGTCCATGCATCTCACAAAAAGGACCAAAAGAGAATGGGAACCTGTTGAATTTCTTCCCGAAATTTAATCAGTGCTGGATGTTGTGATTGGTTGAATGTACAAAATGCAATTTTAAGATGAGACAGAAGAGGAATGTACCCATTCTGTCCCCACTAGTATCATTCAATGTTTGGCTGTCCTATATGAACAGGGTGCAGTTATCTCCATTGACATCGCCTCAGATAACATAATCATTATTACTTTAGGTGGTAATAGGTTTACCGAGGATGAATCTGAAAGAACAATCGCCAGTACCTGAAGTCTATAAACACTGTACAGGTCCAGTCTGGTTTGTACTGAATTCTTTTGATTATATAGCTCAATAACAAGTGCAAGTGTTTGTAGCTCTTAGCGAATATTTGTGGAACAGAGATTATGCATGTATTGCTTGGTCCCGCAACTTCATTCCTTGACAAGTATTAAGAATTGTGCATATATATAGTCATATATCTATATTAAATGTTTCAGGAAATTTGTCATGAAACGAAAGCTAATGTCATCTGAAGCGTACTGAAGGAATGTGAATTGCTGGACTTAGTCATTGATAACATCCATTTTAATATATTTGAGAGGTAAACCACTGAGACAATTACTTGTCATCCCAATGAGATTTGCTCTATTTGCTCCAAACATGGAGAGGGAGCAAATGTCATATCTCTCTCTCTCTCTCTCTCTCTCTCTCTCTCTCTATATATATATATATATATATATATATATATATTTGCATATATATATATATATATATATCGTGCTGATAGGCGGCCCATATTTGATATAACTGTTATGTAGAAACTGTGTATGCTTTTGTTCGTTACTAATTACTTTGTGCTAATTCTGTTTTTTATTACAATCACAATAATAATCGAAAAATTGTTCCAAAAGCTTTATTGTCGTCAAATCTAACACATCAAATACATGTAATCAGATTATTGCCATTCCTACACGTAAAAATGTTTTTGGTAAATATACTGAAGATATTACCGTACAGCAATGCACATCTAGAGTGGAGAGGACAGTTCATAATCTAGTTGTTTTACTGTCCCTCATCGACAGGTTTTTGTAATATTTATATATTCCATTTCTATGTCATATATTATCGTCACGATATGGTTGAAATATTGCCGATGTGACGTTAAATATTAACTCACTCACTCAAGAGTGTCGTATCGCGTTGACCTGTGCCGTAATGTCTTGACCTGAGTTTCTGACAGAGTGACGGGATAACCGATGACCTTTATGAAACTGGTTCTGATACAGAATAATGTCTTTACAACATATGTGCATTAATTATTTAAATTTCCGAAAACCACAAGCACTGTGTGTCATCAGTCATTCCTATTAAGATCAGATGGTGTACTCTCGTAAGCGAAATGAAGTAGTTGCAATAAATTCATTATCTCAGTGACCAAGTTCAGACAACGTTGGAGTTGGAGTTGCAAATTCGGTTAGATCTGGTTTTAGATCAATTGAACAGGGACCCTTGTTGACCAAATCGACCTGGGTAGAAAGTTAACATTTTAGTCTGGGACATTCCTGCTTCATAGGCAGCCACAGACTTTAAACATGAAGCGTAATGGCCACTGCATACTGACGCCTGCCAGTTTCCCGCATACTAACAGCCGTTGACGTAGCCGCCGTAGCTTACATACATAAACACCTTCATGATGAGCAATACACCTTTATGGAATCAGGTAACTGAATAATAAGCATTAAAAGTAATGTTGGCAGAAATAACGTCTAGAGAGGTAACTCGGCTTCCCAAAGAGTGTGAATATTAGTAATGAAACTTTTTCATGTTTGAAACACATCTGAGTTCAGATGCTGCAAACCATAGGTTATGATTTGGTGTTCAGTATTACAGACAAACTCCACTGAGCAGGATTTACAAATCATGTAAACGTCTTCTGTACACACATAGGTAGGTGAATATCATTATCGAAAATATTTCATGACTACACCACCAAATCAGTGATAGTCATATAGTCATATCGGCCGTATTTCAGCCATATAGTGACTTAAAAAATATTAGCTTATAATGCAGTTATATCATATAAACCTGCAAACTAATAAAACCAACAGGAATGTCACAGCATCAAAAATCAAAACTAGAATCTCTCTCTAAAAATTTTTTCAATTCCATCCAACGATGAGAATGGTACTTTTTAGTGATGGAACAAAAGAACATTCCTGATATGTGATCAGTTATATGGTGACTGTGATGTTACGTGACACAAGCCAAGGCAATCAGTCGATAGGTTCTGGGTTAAACTCACCCATTAAATGTAGTACCCAACACTCTGTCACCACCGTCCACAGTAGCAGTATCCTCACATCCGCCATGTTGGACAAGGAAGCCATATACCCGGGAGTGATTCATACAAGTCTGTTCCTACATAGGGAGAATTACTATGTTTTGACATTTCTTTCAGATCATCATGAATTCAACACTATACTTTAGTACTGTAATACATTGTTACCGGAGTACAACAAGAAATTTTCATAGGAGAGAGGTCGTTCGATGAATCCGATATGTTGGTACACAATAAGACCATCACAGTGGTTGAAACTGCCGTGTGCCGTCTAAAGAGAACAGCTGATTCCAATACCAATACAAATTAAGATGAACATATGTAATATCCTTAGTGAGTGGGTGAGTTATAATTTAACGTCACATCGGCAACATATCTGGGCCGTCACATATTCTTGATTTTGCGATGTCATGCCGTTCCCACATGGCAAATTTTATCCCGTGAACAGTTCTAACCAAATTTCAGCAACAATGTGCAAATTGTATAACGAGAGATATCAAGCTGGTGGTCTTGAGCAAAAATTTGTTTCAATCGCCGTACCGGCACATGTTCATTTTGACGTGTTAGTTTTCTAATTGTGTCCCTGACAAGCCTTTGATCAAAACTATCCAGTTTTAGTTTCCTACCAATTTTTGAGATGGTCCCTGGAGTGTCCGTTGACGAGGCATGGATACTTCGACTCAACACGCCCTTTGAGAGATCCAAGGCATGTTGGGTCTGTTTGAAATACTTTTCAGGAGCTACAGAAGATTGCTCCTTTCACTTTCTCGTTTGAAATAATTATAGATTTTTCTAATAATTGCTGTTGCGTCAGCCGAAAAATTGGATGTGGACATCTCTCTATGTGTAGACGCGTGTGCACGCGTCACGTAACGTGATCTGGCGAGCATAATGTAAGGATTTGACATGGGACCTGCCTATTTGCTTGACCGGGTAGCTGTTCCGGTAAGTAGCTCAACACTCTTGACATGTGAGGTGTTGTTGTGAATTGAAATAATGACAGCTTTTATAGACAACTTTCCTTTTATCGAGTGATAAATTACGACAATTAAAATCCGCGATGGTAGAAGCCTTATACCAAATTAGAAACGGATAGCAATTACAGTTTTAAAGTAAAGTTACCAAACACCGTACTGAAACATTTTCTGCCAGACTATACATTACAGTATCCTATATCCTATTATTATACAAGCAAGACGAATGATAGTCTAAATCACTTACTTTGTATACCCGTCCGACAAGTGTGGGTTCGATGAGCCTCAACCAAAACTTACTAAAATCTGTTTTTACCGAGAAAGAGTAATTCCACATATAACGTACGTTGTGGTAATGGCCTGTTGCTTCAACTTCCTTGTTGATAGGGGTGGATTCATCCAGAACGGTGGCTAAATTCATTGCAAAAACGCAATGCTTTTCACTAGAACGATATTGTGAGACATGATAACGTATTGTTCAAAATTATGTTTAATAAACAGAGATAAGAGGAAGCTATTTGAAGGTAAACGTCAGGAAATGTTAACAGTTAAACTCTATAAATACTTTGCTCGTTTGGGGAATCACCCCAAATGGCAAGATGAGCTTAACAGCGATACGCCTGCTATTAAAAGCGAAGACAATATGCATCCGTCGTGCTAGAGGCAACCATAAGTCGTATATATCGTGCTTATGTGAAAAGAGAAGAATATTCAATTATATGCATACTAAAAAGCCTCAGTGCAGTAACTGACACATCCAGGGCATTGGATATTTTGAAGCTGAATGAAACATCAACAAATGATGACGTTAAATGCGATGTGCATAGAAGCACATGGGTGGTATCAGCGTTGTATTTAGAACTATGCAAAACCTCAGAGAGACAGAAAACTCGCCTAAAGACGGTATGGCAAGAGATAAGGCTTCAGTATGACTGCTATATTCCTCTAGCCCAAGCCTTTGGTGTTAACATTTCTCAACGTCTGTGATACATTTTCACTGGCGTCGTGCGAGCCTTACTCAATTTTTTTCTCTTATTCATCAGGATCACAACTATCATGGACCTTTTAAGGAGATTTCCAGCCTTGACGAACTGGTGACAAAAGTTAATTACGTCAGATGAATTTGCTTGCTTTTTCCTTTTGTCATTAAAGAACATTAAAGATCATGACACATTCAGTGTTTACAACAACGATTGGCATACACAATTAATAGCCATTCAAAGTAACGTTAGAAACTTTCTGAATATACATTAATTTTGCAATTCGCCTGAAAATCATATTTCTCATGACGTTCTGTGGTCTTTTCTGTCAATTCCAGGTTTCAGCGTTTGTGTGATGTTGGCATTACCTCAGTAAATAAAGTCATATACTTTTCATCTTTTCATCTGTATGGTTTGTGCATCTCTGCCATCAACACCCTAACTGTTCATTGTGCAAACTGTGCTCAGTGTTTTAGCAGTGAGTGAGTAAGTTCATACTTAACGTCACATCGGCAATATTTCAGCCATATCGTGACGAGAACATTTAACACTAAAATGGAATATATGTACACTATAAAAACCTGTCGACAATGGACGGTAAAAATACTGGAATGTCACAGATATAAATATAAAACTAGCATGAAAAACTATAACACTGTAATTAAAGAAGACAATGCGTTATAAAACACGGGCTATAGATCGCCAACAACTGAAGGTAGATCACCATACTTCAGTACTAGCTTTTTTTGTCAATGAAGCAAACCACGGAAGCGCTATTACACTATTAACAATATTTGCACAAAGAACAATCATTATGTAATCTAGCCATTAAACACTCACCAACTATAAACTGAATCCAGCAAGCCGGCATGAGCACGAAGACAGTTGATATCCAAACAACCGCCATGTTAGACAACCAAGAAGTTATATGCACTTACCTGCACCTGCAACAAGGTACATCTAATGTTGCTCTGTAAGCAGGTTTTGCTTACATAGACTGTAAATCTTGTCACCGGGTCCTACGAACCACACTAGTCACGGTTTTTCCCTCTCACGTAATTGTCCACCTTCAGCACCGTTCTCTGGCTGTATAATCGCATACTTTGTATCCTGTATACGTAGTCCTATCTTTGTAGCTTTCATTTTCCCGCATTGGTGGCATTACCAGGCACTTGTATATGTCGTTCATGTGTGTTTACTGTTATATGTGCCACCTCAATACTTATACACAACGTATTGTTAATGTTTAGTGGTACGTGTAAATAGCTTATGTTATGTCATCCTTCTTTCACTGTTCGGGTATTCATGGTACAGTATTGTACGTGCTTTTTTTTACCTCTGCGCTCAACCACAGGCGTCATAAATGAACGCTTCACATTCACAAAAACAACATCAACTGTCAACAACCTGACTGTTCCACCAAGGTCAGCTCTACGCATCGTAAGACATCCTACTCCATTTGCTGGACTGCTACAACCACGATCAACAGTAAATATCGTAAGACATCCTACTCCATTTGCTAGTCTTCTGTCACCAAGATAACCCCAAACATCGTAATACATCCTGGTCCATAGTCTATATATATATTCTCCCTCATCTCCTATTGGTACCCAAACTTTGTCATCACCATCCCCTGTTATACGCATCAATCTAAGTAATTAGGTCTTACATCTGCACATGCAATCCAATCTCCTTAAATATCCAACTATTGAACACACGAGTCTTCGCCCGATCCCTCGAAGTGAAATATTCTCCATAAATGAATTCCCGCTGTGAATGACAGAAGAAAACGTACTTTACCGATTTGTCGATAATTGCTGCAGACAACGTCGCCTCGTGAAGAAACAGTTAAACACTTACAACAATACAAAATATTGGTGGACGCAAAAAATGATGTCAGGCACCTAAATGGTAGTGCTTTCAGGTAGTGATACGCTTGGGTTATGGGGCCACAATACACGGAAGAATATCAAACTAACACCGATCTCAGCCTATAATCACAGGCGTCAAAGAAACAATAAAAAGCAGTATCACTGAACGGCAAGGCATAAAACAAAAAGCAACAGTCCTCCTTTTAATTCACCCACCGTCATTTGAATCTTCGGTTTAACTTCGCCTGTCCAGAAAGAAACCCAATGTTACCTACGTCAACCCACGTGCCACAAGTTGGGATCACATCTACGTGGAATTAATTCTTACACATTGGAGCTTTTTCTGTATTATCTGCTATACCGCCACACAAACACTTGCCCCTTCAACAAACAAATACACATCATCAGACTAAAGAAAGGCATATAACAAACGAACCTCCCAGAACTAGTTACTGTCTCACCGGAGTGACATACGCTAACTGAACACTCAACTCCACCACAAGCTCCATAAGCGTTCTTCCTAAAGAATTCCGGTGATCTAACCAATGTAATACGACAATGTAGAGCTTTAACAAATAAACAGAGAAAAAGGTTATCAGGAAGAACACGTACACACTTCCTCGTGATAAATAGAGATTACACAGCTTGTGCGTGTGGGATATGGCATATATTCCAACGAGATATTGAAACGTTTTGATATATTCAGGAGCGAGAATTGACACATACAGTGTGGTTCAAAATTATTGAGAATAGCTAAAGCATTTCATATTATTAAACGAGAACAAATCAGATAAAATTGAATGTATTGTGAAGTGAACTGACGTTTTCATGTTGTGTAGGTAACAATTTAATATTTTATCAAGTCTCCTTGAGCTTCACGGCACAGTCTAAGACGGGTAGGCATACTTCCTATCAGAGAGGTTAGTGTCTCGTGAGTTATGCTGTCCCAGTATCGGACCACTTCTCTCTTCATGTCTTCAATTTTTGTCAACCCCTTTTGATTCACACATTCCTTCATCATCCCCCAAATGTTCTCAATGGGATTTAAGTCAGGACTATATGCAGGAAATGGTAATGCAGTCACATTTTTCTCCTGAAACCACTGCTTGGCATGTTTTGCGGTGTGTTTAGGATCATTATCTTGCTGCAAAATCCAGTCATTTCCATAAAACACATGTGCAGTTGGAAGGAGAAAATTATATAATATGTTAGTGTAGCGTTGACTTGTCAGATTTCCCTCAAACACACACAGCGGGGTCGTTCCTAATAAGGATATTCCTCCCCATACATGAAACTTTGGGCTGTATTTAGGTCGTCGATACAACGGTGCTGACGCAGACTTTGTCCATATTTTCACATTATTGGGATATACCCATATTGAGCTTTCATCAGTAAAAATCACATTTTCCCAGTCAAAGTTTTCATGTGCCAAACACCACTCAACACACCTGTCTTTATGTTCTTGTTTCATGAGAGAAGGAATTCCAGTCTTTTTCTCCCATCCAAGATCAATCAAATTTCTTCTAACTGTAGATTTTGATACAACTGTTGATCCCCTTTCTATCATTTCATACCTGATGTTGGAGATGCTTGCCCTTTGCTTTTTAGACGCTAAAATTCCCAGCCGGACGCGATCTGAGAAGTCCAATTTTCTGGGTCTCCCTGCTCCTTTCTGGTGCCCAAAATCCTTTCCCTCTTTAAAATTCTTCCTAATCCTATATACAGTAGAAAGAGGAGTTCCTGTTCTCTCTGCCAATGTATATTTACATCATCAATTCCTTGATTACACAACTCAGAAATCAACCTTCTTTTATCTTCAGCAGACATTGTTGACAGTGCTGAGGAAAATGACGTCTGCTACAAATTCAGGGGAGGTAACTCTAATTGTACTATACTCAGTAGGCCAAGATGAGTTACCTCCCTTATACCATTACTTAGTTTTAAGTATCAGTGAATCAGTTCATGTGTTAGGATAGCTCAAAGTAAGAAGAAAAATTCTCAATAATTATGAACCAGACTATATATTACACACGGGACAGGAAACAGTGTATTCAAACAGGAAACATTCTCACAAGTTATTGTTATAATGATTGCGAGAACTCCTTACAATACAATTAATGACAGTGAAGCACGCGACCTTTGTCGGTGTTTGTGTGGAAGCACTAGAGAATTTCGTAGCAAATGATAAACCATATACAAAAATGCTTTTGTTTGTCATTACCAAACGAAAAGCAAGAATTTTTTTACTTCGCCTTATTAGGTAATTGATAGACAACGTCGAAGAACACGGTGCTTACTTCAGTTATGTGACAGTCTTTCTTCATTGATATGGTGGCTGACTAAACAGCAACCGCATCGAGCATGACGCATTGAACTGAATATTTAGTATCTGAGAGAGGGGTACAGCTGAAACGAGACGCCTAGTGTAATCAAACAAAGTAGAACCCCATTAAACATATAGAGAAGAACGCTGTCAGAAAAAACAACTACATCAATAACTCCTAGTTATTAGTAAGTTAAGTATATATTTTAAGCTGTACATGAAATGATGCATGGTACACCATAATGTGATTTTTTCCCACTTTTTGGTTACATTTCCAACCACTTTATAGCAATACATACAGATGATATATATGTGCATATAGAGGATTGTGTCTCCTTTAGATATACTAAAGATGCTATATACAAGGACATCGTAAATGTACAGAAGGTTATGACTGATGTAAATATTATATATGCATTACACCAGGTTACTAAAAGTATATATAGAGAACAACGCCATAGATGTACACAGGATTGTCATTCATGTCAAAGACTTTATACAGGGCTACTACAAGCGTATGTAGAGACAAACATATATAGAGAGGCGACAAAGGACGCCATAGTTGTTAACAGGATTGTGATCACATTAAATATCACATTGATCATTGCACAGGATTCTGAAAAGTATATGAAAAGACGATCAAAAGGCGTGAAACCTTGCTTGTTTACATTTTGAGAATCCTGTAAAATGTGTTGCCTGGTAATGTCTATATATTTGCTCTTGTAAAACTTCCTTGCAAGCAATTCTGAAAGGTTTCTCCCTATGCTTTTAGCATATTGACAGGTTTATAAAACACGTACAATGGTTGCAAGTGAGTCATCACATAAAGAACATGCTGGGGATTCAACGAATCCCATCTTAAATATAAACTTACTGGTACTCAACATATTATGACTGATTTTAAACTGAAACCATCTGAATTCACTACTTTGTGTACATTGTTTTGCCAGGAGATGAATATTCTCCCACTCTATATCAGTATATTCTTTCTACAAATGATCTTCCCGTTTCAACAGTGTTTTAAACTTTGTAAATGTTGGAGCTAATAAACTCAAATAAGAACTTGAGGTAGCCTTGTTTATTGGTCGTTACTGACATGTTGTAAGGTGGAATGGGTCTAGAACTGAATTCAGCACAAGGACTGGTGTTACATAAAAGGGATGACAATGATTTCCTGACGCCCTCATAAGTCAGAAAGTCTGTTTTGATATTTTATCTATTTACTAAGTCATATATTTTTCGATTATCATCAATCTTACAAGCTTTCTTGCTATTGTTGTAGACAAATGGTTTCACTCCAAATTCTAAAAGCATTGTTATACCAAATGGATTTTGACATTATCTCTTCACCACTTCTGTTTTCAACATTGTCACAGCTATACAGGTCTGTTGACCATGAGGAGATTACCTCCTTCCAGGACCTGTTATGAATGTGGGAATAATGTTCCTCGTGATATAAATGGAATATTGCTCATGAATCTATGATATGTTCTGACTTGAACTTTGTGATGTCATTTGCTCTCACGGAATATCTAAAAGACCGAACACATGTCCCTGTGTCCTATGCATGTTATAGGTAATTGCCTGAAATGATGGTACTTGTGGTTACCTGCCTGATGCTAGAACAACGAGGATAAAGCAGGCGTGATCGTGTCGGAATTGGTATAAAGTGTCTAAGAGGGTGTCCGTATTTAGGTGCGTCTTGTTATTTCAGTTGCCTAATACTACAAATCTGCAAAATACGTGAAGACAATTGCAACATTCGAATACCATTAGGGTGAAGACGACGTCAAACTAGCTTTGATCTCGCCATTGTGGACGACTGGGAACTAGTTGTGTTCCACTTCATTGAAATAATCGAAGCTCGGTCGAAGTGAAACAATCGATCACGTTTTCTCATAATCGAACACAGATCTTTCGATCTGTTATTTTAGTCTCTGAAGCAAGTGCCGACGGAGCTTATCTTATGTTGTCAGGGCCTGAAAACGTTTGTATTTCTTAGAATCCTCATGACTGAATATTTCTCCAGGAAGTTTATGTTCATGATATCAGTCGTCATCACTTTAAAGAAGCAAGTTATGTCATGCTATACGTATCTTCAATAACAAGCTGGATAGGAAAATGTGAGAAATGACACTGACCATTTTTCTTCGCATATTTTTTGTTGGTAATACAAAATCACTCGTATAATCCCTTACAGGGTATGCATGGCGGATTCGATTCAAAAGCAATTGTGAATGTTATGGTTTAACTTGCAAACTGAAAGCTGTCCTTGTCCACACACTATTTGACTTTACACGGCTACTGGTCGAGTGGGTTGGGGATAGGGAGTTGGGGAATGGGCTGGTGATGTCAGATAAACTCCATTCCTAAAGAGGTTTAGATCAAGACTCTTCATAATTGATCAGTCAGTCATAAACGTACTTTTCACCACAAAAGATGATTGTGCGAGTGGTCACAACAAGACTCTAGGAACACATGACCTTAAAGCAGAAGCACTCGTTAGAGGTACAATGCCATCCTGAGAACTGTTGACAAAGATGGTGCTGCAGTGTTGGTTCTACTGGATCTGAATAGTAACGTCTTTACTACTGATCATACCATTCTAATGTTCACACTTGCGACCATGGCGGGTATTAGATGTTGCCTGGTTTGAGTCCTAGATATCAAGCAGGCATCAATCGGTGATCTCCAGCACCAGGGATGTTGCTCACGGCGTACCCTAAGGATCGGTTCTTGGACCTCTGTTGTTTCATTTACCCATCTGCGTATTCCTTTTTTCAAAAGTATCCACGGTGTGGCTCCTCGGTACCTCGGGTGAACGTGAAACCAGGGATGCAAGTGACTCCGCATAAAATGGTTTATATTTTGATCTATGCATAAAATTGCAGAGTGACAAGAAATGTTACATAAGACTGTGTACCAAAATTGATGATTTCAATTTTCCAGTAGTCAGCTTTCGTTTCATGTCAAGCAATATTTCAACAGCTCCAGGTTTTGGTGTTTACATTCCCAACGTCTGAGTCACAATCGAGTCTGAGGCACAATTCAGTAACCCATGCTTGTCGTGGACTAACGGGATCAGGTGGTCAGACTCGCTGACTTGGTTGACAAAATGTCATGTCATCGGTTCCTAATTACACAGAAGCTGTTGATCACTGGATTGTCTGGTTCAGACTCGATTATTTACAGACTGCCGCCACATAACTGGAATATTGCTGAGTGAGGCGTTAAGCTAAACAACCACAGCTGACAAGGCCTTAGGAAAGCCTTCGGTGATAAAAGCTCTATGTAAAACCAGAACATCATATCTGTTTTTAGAACAGTGATTTTATTTAATTTTCCAAAACCATCATGTTCTACCAATTACTAATAAATGCACCGCATGACATGTAAATCACACGTGTGTATCTATTTAGCAGTAACTGCTTAATTATCTGAATACAATAAGGCTTAAAGAACGGTGACCATTTGTATTCAGATCAGGATATTCAAGTCAAATTCCGATTTACATTACATCATTATTACAGCTAGAAGACATGCACAGTCAAATCTTCAACTTGAAAATAAAAAATATATATACAATTTAAGCGTTGGTGAATGTACCACTGCATTATACTTTCAAACTAAGCAGCATAGTATTTAGTTCTGACTGACCTGCACAATGTTATCTGGTTATCTGTATGAAGCGCAAACATACATCCAATAACATTTGAGTGAAGTCATGGACTCAAACAAATAAAACAAAAGAGTACATCATGATCGTGACAGGATGAGATGATAAGCTGTTTTAAACATACCATCGAGGGTATAAAAGTTGAAATTCAATACAATAGCCTATGTAAAATACCGGTATCATCTCTGTTTAGCTCAATGCATATGCGACCAATCGAACTTAGCAAAGGCATGTCTGAAAATAAAAAACTAATTAAATATGATATGATACTTTCATCACCATAAGCATTTTTATGCATACATGTTCGTCTTATACAACCCAACAGGCACTGTAGTTACATACTCTATAGTGCATGTGCGATTATCTGTGTCAGTAATTTTGATGAATAAATTCGCCTCACAAAACGGAAATACGGAAAATCAGTTTACCTAATAGTAAGTAAAATCCTCATAATTCTTTAATGTGAAAAGTTAATAAACGTTTGGTAGTACACGTACAAGTAGAACCATTAAAACCTTAAGTGCATCACTCATGAAGTCAGCTAGGTTCCCCCTATCTGACTGTATTCACAGTTCATTTCAAGAGATGTGTGGGGAATGGTTTCATACATCTGTGCTCCGACAGATTCGGACACATCCCGTGATATTGCTGCTGGGACTTCTGAACTTGTGTTGGCAGACTCTATGGTGCAATATGTCTCTCCTGTCATGTTGGCGTCATGTGGAGATTCAGCATGGAGACTGAGGTATGTCGTAGTTTCAGGGCCAACGTCACCACTTCGAACATACGATGGGTTGTTTGATTCAGAGGTCTCGTTAGGTCGTCTGGAATGTACGGATATTCCAACCTTACGTGCTTAATACAGATCTGCATTATTTCAAGGTAAGTCATGTTCATATAGGGTGTGATTCTATGTTTGGATTAAAGGAGTATATTACTTTTCTCTATTGCTTATGTATTTCTTTGAAAAATATAACGTGACTATAACCACTCATTTACCTCTTTCGTCTCCAGCAGACAACAGAAGAGACGACAGCACCAACTACAAATGCAGCCGCCACAGCAATAGCCAAATGAACAGTGTTATATCCGGGGCCGCCTTGAGGAAGCCTTGTCTCTTTTGAACACATTAGAAGCAATATCACTTTTGCATTTTTTTCAACATAATAAATGTGCTTTCATGATTGATAGGTTGTAAATTGTTTATGTCATAGGTTAGATTACTGTGGGATATTTGAGTGTAACGCTCATATATATAGACTGAGATGCTCTTCGCCTCTACAGTCTCTTCACCTCTACAGTCTCTTCACCTCTACAGTCTCTTCACCTCTGCTCATTCCCATCAACTACCCGAGAAGGTCGGTGTAGATGCGTAGATCGATGATCATGCTGTTGATCACTGGAGTGTCTGGTCCAGACTCGATTGTTACAGAAAGCCGCCGTATAGCGGGAATATTGCTAAGTGCGACGTAAAGCTAAACTCACTCACACACTCACTCACTCACTCACTCACAGAAACATAGAGTTGTTGACTGTCATGCTTCATAGATTTCATGTACCTATATTTGTACATCACAAACCTACATTTGTGAACTGATAAACCAAAAACAACCATCACCGTCCAATTGCTTGTACTCGAAAAACAGAGCAAGACTACTGTCAATGAAGCTACTGTAGTGTCAAAATATTTTAGTTAAAAACAAGCTTTGTTGTGTATGTATTGTTGTCCACAGTTTGGAGGGTGAAATCAATAGGAATCTTATTGATTCAAGTAAAGCACGTGAAAATGTGTAGATATATCTTGACTTGCCATTGATGTAGACACCACATCCTATTAGATTCCACCACCCTGGATGCACTTCATAACATGAACAATACAACATGTCATTTGGAATACAAAACTCACCTTCTTCCAGGCATAATGAAACAGGATTCATCGCCACCACTGTCAGTATTACTACCAATTCAATGATAGTCAAATAAACACAAATACTGGATCGACGCTTATAATATTTGAACCATTGCCATAATCATTAGCTATCTGTGCCCTAAGTAGTGGGCGCCGCCATATAGCTGGAAAATTGCCGAGTGCGGCGTAAAAACCTAAAGCCACACACTCTCCAAGTAGTGACTCCTTTGATTATAACTCATGTCAAAGAGTGAGGGTGTCAAATACGAGAAATAGCTACCCCCTGCCTGTACTCATCAGGCGCACGTACACAGGGAAGTCAAGAGTATGTTGTGACACCAAAGGCTGGATCGGCTGATAAATTGATCGAAAGTTATGAGATGTGTATTATTGCAGTGTTGTGGATATATTTTGTTACTCTGAATCTGGTGGCTCTACTGGTGTCCTATATTTCTTGCTGTTATCGGTAAGTGAGTATATAACGGCAAAGACCCACACAATGACTCACCTAGCCACACCTACAGAAGTCCAAATGTTTTCAATTCGCTTGTCCGGACAGTAATTCTGAAGTTACAAACTTAGTTCAGCTTGGCGAGGAGCACAATTGGTGCTCATACAATCAAAGAAATTCCATTTATCGCACAGAAGCCATTTAATGAACCTACTAATCTGTATGACATGTCTCGCTGCCATCCTGGTCCACATTCTCTAGGACACACCGCTAACTGAATATCCTCACCTGTAACACCTGCCTCCCTGAAACCCTTGTCTACAGTCTCCAGGACTCACACCACTTCATCCATAAAACCGGAATAACTGATTCATGCAGTATGCCTGTCCTTGGGTATTACCATACTTTGCATGCTGTGCTGCAGGACGATATTCATAATGAATGCTGAACAGGATACTGGCCTGGGCCCGCTTGCACAGAGTAATCTTAGTTACAATCAATCTTAGGCCCCTACAATCAACTTTACAATTACCATACAATTGCCCTAATCCACTTGCACAAAGACGATCTTAAGACAGCATGGATTTAAGATCGCGATCTTAACTAAGATCGAACTCTTCAAAGTTGGACGTAGAAATTTATTAAACTCGACTCTTGTCTACAGTTGTCTTCAAGTGCGCATAGCATGCAGCTCAAATACAACGTGGAACTGGTTACTGCCCACAAATGAAATTCATAATAACGTTGAAGAAGGAAGCGACAACGAAGAAGGTAACATGTATAATCACTCGTGCCTCAGGGGTTATTGTTTAATTTTTCTACATTCTATTTTTTTATGCAATAAACATGTGATACTGCAACCACAGTAATATCATGTTTCATGCAAATATTGTAATACAAACAAATACATTAACGGATTGAGTCTTGAGTTATTGACCTAATAATCAAGAAATTAAAAGATAACACATAAATAAAATTTCCTTATGATATAACACCTAAATGTACCATGATTTGTCAGTGGCTGTCAGTTGAACATAGTTTGGCATCGGTGTTATTTGGAGTAAAATCCCATATATATCCCACAAGCATTAGATTTGTAAAGATATGAAAGTGTGACATGACTGTGGGAGTGTTTCTTGATAATTATTTTTTTCGCTTTGTTTTATGCAAATTTCACATACCCCAGCTAGTGTATTTTTCCCGTTTGAAAAATACTTGTATTATAATTAAAATGCATAGATTAAAACTCTTGTCTCTCGTCAGATTCAATTTTTACAAGTAGAAAAAACATTATTTTGTACGTTATCCAACTGTAGATTATTTCAATGGCAAACTAAGACAAAATCATTAACCGAAAAGAAATATGTGGATATCTGTTCTGTCACAACAGAACATGCATTGTATTTGGGCATGGCAGATCTTACGGCAACGGCATAATCTGCAAAGGGAAACCACTCCCATCTTGCGTAAAAACTAAAATTAGCTGCCCTTGAGTTATTGAAAAGGTCATGGCCACTGCTAATCGCATGCAGACACCTTTCGTTTCTATCCTTTCCTTGTTTATCAAAAAGGTATGGTGTTCATACTTTTTCCAACACTGAATCGGGTGAGAATTGTACTCTATGATATCGACTCGATAATGATGTTGTTCACTACCGGTAACAACGATATTTCTGTCGTTAAATCGATGTTGCATTCTCCGTGTCGCTGAAGTGTCGAGGCGAATCATGCAGTTTTATGCAATATGAACTCAATCCCCAAACGTAAAGCTAATTATTTGCGTGAAATTGACACCAACTTGGACGCCGTTTTGCTACTGACGACAATGATCTTAGCTCCTTACAATTGGTTCCGACCAATTGTAAGTTTTGATTGTAACTTACAATGATTTTAGCCTACAATCGCTTTGTGCAAGTGGACGGCGTTTGTAGCCGAAACCTAAGATCACGATCTTAAGGATTTACATTAATTGTAGCTCTAACATCGTTTTGTGCAGGTGGGCCCTGATACTTTTGTCACTGTCAATGATGTTCGTTAGCTAATATTCACATGGGTAATGTCATGCTGCACTTTCACACTACACTGTATATGTGTGTTCTTAAGCCCTTACCTTCCGCACAATCTAGGCCCATCCATCCTGCTTTACATCCGGCCACACATGATCCAGTCACATGATCACATGACGAGTTTCCTGCACAGTTCCTGTCACCACACTGCTTGCTGCAGGTTTGTCCATAGGTCCCAGGAGAACATTCTGTGAAGAAATACACGATATCGGACACTTCGGCAATAACTAAAGCTACAACTTGATTACGGTGACTGTATAAGTACTAGTATATAGTGACGCACTGATCAACGTTATAATACTCCACGCAGATTCACTGGTCAAGAATATTGTAGTTCTTGCTATCTTGTGATAATACATGCTACTGACAGATTTTAGGCTGAGTTCAAGGGTAGAGTCAGAGACAATGTTGGTCTTTGGTTTAGTTGCCATTGCAAAGTGCAAATATGTAGACATATCACATCAATATCACTATGATTAAACAACGGTTCAACAAAATCGTGCTTCAACACTGTTTTATGTTTTATGATAGGGTATACCCTGTGTACAGTCCATCGTAGTCCATCCAGGGAGACACCAGGTGTCACATGACCCAGTATGCCGATCACATGTTGATTTATCAGCGGCACAATTCCTGCTTTCGCACGTCTTGTGACAGTTGACACCATAATGGTCTTGATCACACTCTGTAGCAGAAAGGCATCGCAATATTTTACGATTTTAATTAGGTTTCTGAATAATCTTGAACATTCTCTTTAACTGATGACGCAGAGGTAATAGAACAATAGTGAAACTTCATCCTTGAAAAGGATACTTGGCTAATCATGTTGTCACTGTCAGTAACAGAACTGACAATAACCTATGTCTTCAGCTGCGGGTACTTTCATTGCACACTCGGAATACCATGTGTGCATGATCCTACCCTCCAAACCCATCCACACCTGGTTCACATTCAGGCTGCCATAATGCATATCCTTTACGCCCTTACCATCCACACAATCTATACCCATCCATCCTGCCTTGCATCCGTTCACACATGATCCTGTCACATGATGACATGACGGGTCCCCAACACAGTTCCTGTCACCACATTGCTTGCTGCAGTTTTGTCCATAGGTTCCACGGAAGCATTCTGTAAAAGATATTGACACGTAAAGGGCGAGTCGACAGTACTACTCTCGCACCGCATTTTGTAAATAAACTCGACACAAATTACATTGGAATACAGATTCACTGCTGAAGAGTTGTACAGGCAGAAGTATTTTAGAGTAAAGTGACCATGGGAATAATAAAGCAAATAACTGAAAAAAAGCCTCAGTGAAGAGCTATAGACAAGGGTACATACTGGTACAGTTGTCAGTGGCCTCGTATACAAATACATGACTGAGGACATCTATCATTCATTATACTAGAATCTATTTGATTTCATGATAGGGGTTATATATTTTATGGGTATGGTTTACCTTGAGTACAGTCTACTGCAGTCCATCCCGGGAGACACCCGGTGTCACATGACCCAGTATGACGGTCACATGACGATGTATTCGCTGCACAGTTCCTGTTGCTACACGTCTCGTTACAGTTGACACCGTAATGGTCTTGATCACACCCTGTGAAAGAAAGGCGCTTTCTCATTAATGTATGCAACAGTTATGCACAATGTTATTCACAAGTTTTTCATCAAATGTTTCCTTTGCAGGTCAACTAAAGTTATGCTGGATCCTCACCTACAGAACAGTTTTGTCCCCGCCACCCTGACCTACAGTCACCACCACAGATCCCACTGGCATTGTAACAGGGCCCATCAGAGCAATGGCAGAAATGGTTGCAGTCTGTGCCGAAGGATCCTTGACTGCAAACTCAATAAAGAATCAAAGAGTTTACTCCGCTTCTGCGTGGTCCCAATATTGTACATTAACATCGCTTGTTGGTGATAAATGTAGAAACGGTGAATAAAGTTCCATTTAGAGCTGAAAGTGCCTTTACCTACTTACCTTGTCCAACAAACTACATTATGATAAAAGAGGAAAACAAGCACAGTTAACGAGATGTTAAGGTTATCTCTACACGGTGTGATTCATGCCGCTGTGGTGTACGTGTTGCACTCTTGTAGAGTCTAAAGAAACGGTTGACTCTCATTATATTGGTAAATGAGGATTATTTATTTTCCGGAGCAACTGTTCATGTAATCAGTTTAAAATGGATCATAGTTGTAGATCTTACTTGTTTCTTAGCCTTGAAACACTCTACAAATATACTGTACAAAATTAGTTCGGGTATATGTAAATTCTCAAATTATGAATAATGATCGATTATTTTATTGACACACTGATAAAGTATCAGTCCTAAAAAGACCAATATCCCCAACTTATTTTGTCCAGTATACTTGTTAAATTAAGGTGTCGACACTTTATTGCTATGTGGCACTACAGTCAAAATGTTGCTTCAATATATATTGTCATAAATAGTAACTGACAAATGGTTATCATCTCGGGAGAATTTACAGATCATTTAAAAGAAGACTTTCTAAGGGTGGATAAAAACAGCAGAGTGAGTCCATACCATATATCTCAACCTCGCAGAGATTCAGCTTCGCCCAGCCGTGGTAGATGGTGAAGAACTGTCCAGTCCCATCACAGATCACATCGTAGATAGAGTTGTCTGTTGCAGTGCTGCTGGTGAAGGTGTAGCAAGGTACGCCAGGTGTGGAGCTACTGGAGTTACTCAGAGAGAGGACAGCTGATTGGATTTTCCAAGCATCTGAAATAATGAAGGATGTATGCTTCTTGTAGGTGTAGTGGCATCATTAGGCTACCATCATTGTTTGTTGTTTTTACTTAGTATAAGTTTCCATTGAATATGTATTTTTGTGAATGATTATGAAAGGTGGACTACACAAATCTGACAATTTACATAACAAATTGTTCACACGTCCGGAAAGATAACAAATAACATGGTGGAAGCTTGCACCACGTTATGAACGATTGAAGACGCTAGCATAGCAAACATCACTTACTAAGCGATTACAACATAACTGTTCAAGTGACAAGAACATCGTTGCAAAATTATAAACATTGAATTTGACCCTGTAAAAGCAGGCCCACTGTCTTTATCTATTGGAAGTGGTGTCTGTGTGTTCATTGACAAACAGTGTTCTGATATTGTATTAGGCTCAGATTCACAGGCGAGATTGTTGATATCTTTCAACTGGAAGTGCAGACAGATCATACTAAAGAGGGCAGAGGTAACGCAAGTACTATTTTCAGACTCAAAGTCACATCAGGAGGCTTCTAGAGAGGGCAGAGGTATGGTAGTTGCTTTATTCAGTCTGTTAGTCAAAACGGCGAACACCTCAAATACTTGTAAAAGTAGCTTTCTGGGAAATCTTAACTATAAACTACAGTAAGGGTATTCAAAAGAAGAACTTGAAGATCTTTGCTGTGGACGGTTTCATAATTTCATCCTGCCGTCTTAAAGTAAACAAACTTAGAAATCTATATCTATCTCTATAGAAGAACTCAGAACAACTAATAATGGCTTTACGCGTAGTTGCCAACGGTAAACATTCGGGACAAAAATCAGTTCAGTTACTATCAGCTAATTCTATCAAATGATGGCAATAAAGACGACAAAACTCAATTGTCATGGATGAATTAAATAAGAGTAAATACACAGCCAGATTAGCTAAGTTCCTGCGTGACAGTAATAAATAGAGCCTCGTAAAATGAAGAGTAACAGAAATTGATGAGTTAAAGTGGTTGTACTACCAGGGAACAACGTATACATTCCTCGGTGAAAACATTCAGTAATGTTGACTCGAAGAGTTTGTATTTCAAGCTGGTGGTATTACCAGTCTTTTGGTCAAAAAACAGTCAAGCTACTTAACCATTACATCATGTTCAGTATACCTAATTTCATACTTATTTAGCAATATTTTCTGATTATTTAAAGATGAACTGATGGAGAATGGGAAGGATACGTACATCCATTACGGTTGTATATCCGGACGTCATATATCCTGTACTGCTGTCCCAGGTCCACTGTCCACACACTTGGATAGTCCGAGGCGTGGAAGCAGGAGTCACGTGTCAAAACCTGCTCCCGGTTCCCATCTACAGCTTTGTCTGCAGACCAGACAGACTTAGAGGACCCAGAAGATGTGGCATATTTCCTGTAGGCAATGTTTTCTGTTTGAAGAGATACATCACATGATCGAATGTTCACAGACAATAGGCACACATCCAACAATGATACGTCATCCAGAAACAACACGTATTTTAACTACATCCGCAAAACGTTTTAAATGTACTATTGTAATATTCACTTGTTCGCAATATACTACAACTTACTTATTTTTTCGGCAAAACCATCAACATTATGTTTATGTTTGGGTCTTGTCTCTTGAGGCTCTACACATGTAAACCACATGGCCACAACAAGCCCACGGTTCTAAATATGTTGCTGGTTTAATATGCTGAGTTTCCCGATTCACCTACCCAGCACGTAAATAGAACCGTTCTATAACCATCAGTCAAGTGGGTATAGGAGCAGTGTTTCGTTCTCTTATAACAAAGAAACACAGCTGCTTTGACATTTCTTTGAAACTAAGAAACACACCGATGTACAAAAGAAAGTGGTGTTATTATTATCCAAATTGAATAATTTAAGAGTGTTTAGACTGTCACATATAAGACACGAACATAACATACATGTTGCCAAAACATCACATTTATCATTTAGGGTGCTCTGAGTGCAATGTTCTGTCGAATCACACGTGCATGTTATCCGCCAACGTCAATTGAGTCAATTGAGGTTGTTAGTGGTAACAGCATTACAGGAATACATCAAAACAGTAGAGTGACAGTGTTCCAGATGGCGGCTTGAAACAGCCATACTGCCAGAGCATTTAGCTGTACAAGGCAGACCACTATCATACAAATGAAACGCTTCAGCCAGATGTGTCCCAGAAGTGGAAGACTAAGAGTGTCCATTCAGCAACATGACATTCCCCTGCGCATTTTCAATCTGCGCAACCGCATGCTGAAAGTGCCCTAGCAGCAACAGTGTTGAATCACTGCATCATCAGGAACATAGTGATGAGGCGACTGCGTGCTGTCGGGATTCCGGCCTTTCCTCATTAAGTGGAATGTCAAAAATCAGTCAACATCTACTGAATCGTACAAGTAGGGCTGGGGATGTGAGGCGCTTGCACTTGGTTACGATATCTGTCTTGTTTTGGAGTGACTGAGTGAGTTGAGTTTTACGCCGCACTCAGAAACATTCCAGCTGTATGGCGGCGGTCTGTAAACAATCGAGTCTGGACCAGACAATCCAGTGATCAACAACATGAGCATCGAATCGCGCATTTTGGAACCAATGACATGTGTCAACCAAGTCAGCTAGCCTGACCACCCGATCCCTTTAGTCGCCTCTTACAACAAGCTAGTCGTCTTTTATGGCAAGCATGGGTTGCTGAAGGCCTATTCTACCCCGGGACCTTCACGGGTCTGTCTTGTTTTGACAACACGTGCACGATGATGTACTTTTTAAATCAGAATCGAAACACTTTTTTCAATATATGTGGCCAGTTTAGAGAAATACAATTCTTAAAGTACTTTATCACCATACCTTTTTGACAGGTTCCACCACGTCCTCCAATCCAGCCTTCGTCACAGTCACCTCCACAGACTCCAGTTGTCTGGTTACAGGAGTGTCCACAGTGGCAGCTGTACCTACACGTATCTCCAAACTTCCCTGCTGGACAGGACCCTAATAAGGGGATAAATGTTAGTAGTCATGACCACAATCAACCTGACGGATCATTTTTCGTAGTTATTTTTAGAAGGTTGATTTGTCCACCAAAACCAACAGGCAACAATCCCTAATAAATGCTCCGAAGGGGCGGAAAATCATACTCTCCAATATCTTATGATGGCCACCTCAGATGTGTAAAATTTTGCTCATCAAAGCATATCATGTACTGCATCTCAGTCAAGATGCAAAACCCATTAGTCAGCATAAAAACGTTTTCTACAGGTGGAAATATCCCTGTCGGATAACAGTGAACACTTCATTTGCACTTTTAGCTTGAGTTGCACATAATGGTGTGGCACGCGGCACAGAAACCCAAACCAACACGGACACCTGAGCAATAATTCGCCGCCCGGATCCAACTGTAGTTTTAACAATTTGGCAAAAGAAGATGTCATATAGAGAATACTGGAATGCACTTACTCCAACATGCTTCACACAATATCTCAAACTGTTGGATCATGTTAAAATACGGCGAAGACGCCAATGTCCGGATGCAAGAGTAACCAAACGCTATATCAATGAATTCGAAGAGAGGGATCGTCCAAGACGCAGAAGACCATGGTCGACCAATGACAGTGATTCTTTTAATACCGCTGAATTTTTAATTCTGAATTTTTTAGTCTCATAATAGTTTTCATCTTCATCCGTGATGTTGAATTTTGCAAAGACACCTTATGCTCGCCACAGACAGCCAGCTGTTAGAACTAAGGAAGTCAAGACAATTGTTCCTGAATAGAACCTTCAAGGTGGTTAAACGGCCGTTTTACCAACTCCTCTCATGTGAAGATGACACCATTACCTTTTGCACCATCTGTGGAGTCTGTTGTCATCGATTTGTCATTGCCTCGTACATACCTTGTAGCCTTCTTCAGTAAACTACTCCATCGCACCCCGTTTCTTGGTTTCAGTTGCTTCAATCAGCTAACATTACTGGTGGAAACATAGCGTTATGTTTTTCCACGGATATAATGTCTTTGTTCGACTCACAATTAAACAGTTACACGTTTGCAGTGTTTACGTATATGTGAATCCCCCATATAAGGCAGTTATTTAAATTAACTTTTTGAGGACTTTGCGGACTTTATGTTGATAACTATCGTAGTGAGGGTGATTACACGGCTTACACCAAGAGGACATACTTATTTAATACGCGTGTAGTGTATTAGACATGATGAAGATTATCAAAATAAGTATAACTTTAGTTTTTAAAGAGAAGTAATTGTCCTAGGGCAGTTAATCACGTTCTGCTACTAAAACACTTCCAGTAACAATGGACCTAACTTTCCCTAGTGGTTTAAATTACCACAGTGACAGACAGACAGATGAAGTTTTATTCATAACATCGGCCTCGTGGCCTGTGGTACAGTTACAAACTTTGGCAGTTTCGTGGATAAGTGGTAATAAATTAAATATGCTAAATTGCTATATTGCATTCGTGGAACGTTGCATAACTAGTCAGCTTCTTGCGGATGCAATGGTCTAAACTGACGGATGTAGTAGGCGTTAATAAAGGTGAAATTAAAATATTTCATAGCAAGACATTTTTCTGGTAATGTGCTGCTTACATTCGGAAGGGGAGACACGCCAATAGAACAACACGTCAGTTAGCTGAACGATAATTGTTAATTTAGGTCACCGTCACCGTCTGATTTTTCTGTATCTTCTGTTCTAGATTAATTGCAATTAATCTTAGAATTATGAATGTGATATCCTAGTGAAGAAATACGGTTAGCCCTGCCACAAAAGATTGCGACTTTTTGTTTAATGGCTCGGAAATGCCAATCTTGTGACAAAGATGGTGAATGTTTAACGTCCAGTGGAAACATCGGTACGTCGCCGAATACTAAAAACACAACTGGCTAGCGCTCTGATGGTGCACATACTACCTACATCAAGATGAATTCGAATTAATCCTGGCGCTTTCAACAACCTATGTTGGTAATCCACACTCTGCTGCTAAAAAATGCCCAACAAATAATTTGTGAGCACGTGAATAAACATATTTGTGGTTGTCGTTGTGTTGTTGTTGTTGTTGTTGTTGTTGTAACAGTGTTGGCCTTCCTCAAGCCATGCATAAAAGAATCCAGATATACCACGTTTTCATATTTTTATATTCGTTCCACTCATATGATGACATTCTACCAAACCCTTCCGCGCTATCTCTCAAATATGTATACTTTAATACTGAATAATAACCATTATAAACACCAGATAACGTTTTACCCGAAATGCATTCAGTTGGTCGCTCAAAGCAAAGTAGCAATCAAAAAGATGAATACATAACTGAAATATCATTGTTCACGGCATACTGGTATATAACTGCGCTCCCTGCAACACAAACACTTGTGTATACTAGCGAAAAGTGATTTTGAAAAGTGATATATATGTTATTCCTTGTTATATCTCATACATGCAGAGGAAAGACGAGTTTATATCCTGTCAAATACTGAGTTAATGAGTGAGTTAATATTTATCGTTTCATCGGCAATATTGCAGCCATATGGTGAGGAGAACAATTAACAATTACGTTATATATCAAGAAAATTAGAAACTAAAATCCTTTTGACGAAGAACAACAACAAAAAACACTAGCATATCACAGATATCCATTTAAAACTTGTCCCTGAATCTCAAACAGTTTAACTATAGAAGATAATACAATTATAAAACGTTTGCCTCCTGCAAGGGCCCTAGCTGGATTTACACCATTACTTCAGCTGTTAGCGATTTGAACACATTTGTCATGCATTAAGAATACACACACTACGAATAAAAAATGGACAGTTTCAATTTACTTCGCACGTTTTGGGACTTACGTACCTGTCAAATATTGAATACCTTTTTTTTCATTTTATCAGTGCCATGCGGGTATTGGACTGTAGGTATTGTTGCACGGAATTACTTTAATGTTGAGTTTCAAACTGCCATCGAAGATAAATCATGTAGCTAGTCCGTGGGAACATAGTACTATTCTCTCTGTTCAACCATCACAAAGTTGAATACGAAGTCCTCGAATGCATTGAGTAAGACTCTCCAGACTGGTTGATAAATGTTTGTGGATCATAGTAGAATGTCAGTTACATAGTTTCTGCTTATCATACAGTTGTGATTTACTTGATGTCATTCATTGCTCGTTTATGCGAAGTGCGTTTGTACGGGCTATTGGCATGACTGAAGGTGACTGGCAGTATTGAGCCTAGACCTGCCCCTCTATGGACATGATATGGACTTGAGACTTAAGGACAAAGGCGCCAATACTTGGTTGTATTTGCAGCAAGACGGGCAACATCATGGCATTGCGTTAATTTAATATGCACCATACCTGGTCGAATAAATGAACGTGGACGGAAAGCCATTCAATAACCGTACAGCTTGAAATTTACAGATTTATCACTATCGTCCTTCAAGAGTGTAATAAGTGTGTATTTAAGGAGTCTATGGCAGGTATCGAGAGAGTGTATCTCAGCTAATATGTTGGAAAAAGTAAAGTCGGCACATGCCTACAGGGAATGGCTTTAAACGTTTAGTTCCTCTCCGAGCGTCACTGATATGACGTCACATAACTCATGGTGTCGCAAATACGGAGACCTTGGCATACAGACATGTACTCTGTCACATATAAAAGTATCATGTTTTTAATACTTCAAAATTTTAATTGACAGAGCAGAAAATTGACAGGGGAAAAGAAATTCATTAAATCATTTCAACCGCAGTGCTGTGTCAGCTGACCGAAAATAACCTACCAGCGATGAAACTGATGCTTATTTGTGGATATAAAAATGAGGAACATTCCTGATATTTGATTAGTTAAGTAAAGACACAGATGTTATATGAACGCCCCCTGGAAACAGGAAGACTGCATCAGTACAAAAGGTAGTGGTGTAAACTCACCCTGTATATACAGCATCCAACACTCTGCCACCACCGTCCACAGAAGCAGTGTCCTCACACCCGCCATGCTGGACAACAAGGAAGTGATATACCATGGGGATGATTCACATAAAGCATGTTTCTACTTGGGGAAAATTATTGTGTTTGGACAACCCCATCAATATATTAGAATTCAACACTATCCCGCTTTACTGTAACTCATTGTTAGGCGAGTTCAACTTGATGTTAAACTGTTTTGCAAGCTTTCACTGGATCCAAGAGAGGTCGTTTGACGTGTGTGTACATGTTTGTTACTGTACTCGATAGGAGCATCACATTCGTTGAAACTCCGCTGAAACTCGTTTAAAGTATTGCTTCCAGTGCCCGTACAAATGAACATGTCTTGTACTTAACAATATAGAGATGCTATTTAAAATTATTTGTGTCCGTTTTTCTTCACGTAACGTCTGTTCAGCTTGTGCCTCGATCGAGCAGAGCGCAAAGGGTAAATATATCTGCACCTGAAACCACCTGGTGCCACCAGTCGTCCCATGCAATCGCTGAAGATCATTTGTAACACAGATCTACACGGGTATAGGGTATCTTTCCCATATCAATATTCTGTAATATGTGGTATAGATATTGTTCAATCTTTAGAGAAAAATCCTCAGAACAACTATAATCAATGAATCATCTCTCATTTACACTCAACCCTGCCCCGAAGTACCGTTCACAACAACGTGAAATTCACGATTTCCAATGTCCCTTTCTGTAATAACTGCTACTCCGAAGACACCCATCTGCACAAAACACATGCCCCTCCAAAACAAATACACAAAAGAGCTGAAGAAAGACTGAAAACAAACGGACCTCACCATACAAGCTTGAGTCACACCGCAGTGGCTTCGAACAAATACACGTCGTCAGAACAGAGAAAGGCATAACACAAACGGACCTCCCTAAACAAGATATAGTCACACCACAGTCGCACACGCAAGCTTACGATTCAATAATCGACCACAAGCATTGAGAATTCAGATGGTTACTCAACGTACGTAACAAACAAACCAAAGTAAAACATAGGAAAAGACCATATGTAAAACTACTATTGTCAGGATAGTGCGTTATGAAAGCATGTGCTATTTCAGACTGATGCAGGTGAACTTGGAAAATCCTAATGCAAAGATGTGCATAATGTTATTTGGTCTTACTGAACATCAAAGAGAAATAACATACCTCATGGCTTTTCTGCGTCATACCTAACTAGATGAAAACATGCTTGTTTCTCTCCGTGGTGCTCGGCCGTAAGAGGATAAAACAAGACAGGTCGTCTTTGAGTCAGTGAAACGTCAGTATAAACTGGGATGTCAATAAACAGAGGAAAACACGGTTCTTGTCGTTTCTCGCCCTGGTGTTCGGACTTTCAGGGATAAAACAAAGACTGGTCGTCTTTGAGTACAAAACATGTTAGTACAAAAGGGGTTTTCATGTCAGTAGCTGCTTCTAAATACCGTATGTGAACGCGACGTCGAACCAATTTTCGTCTCTCCTCATGGTTTTATGGATTGTCAAAGAGTGAAAGACTCTAAAAGAACTATTTTAATGTAATAGTATTGAGTGTTTGTGTATGTGTTTTAAGTAATACGATATAATCTAGCTTCGACATAATTATTGCAGTCAGACGACTCATGGCTTTGTTCACTTGAAACGATGTTAGAATTCACACAACCATGCACATTTCTAGCAATCACAAGGCTATCACTGAGGGTGATTGTCGTTGTATTATTTGATACTCCACAGAACATACACGATACCTGCAGACAAAAAATACCATGCAGTAGGTCACAGCACACCCGCCTTTGTGGAATTCTGACTGGTTGTGCAAGGGTCAGTGTTCATTTCCATAGGATATTCACAACTGTATCTGTTTCTACAGAATACATGTATCCTGTTGACATCTGAATAGTTAACGACACCGCCCGTCAGAGGCTAGACCAACTGACAAAGCTTTAATGCGTGTATACACAACACTTCTTTTCAAACTCATGCATGTGTACATGTAAACTGAATCCATTTCAGAGACTTTACATCTTTGTGTGATTCACAGGCATTGACAAGCATGAATAATAACCTAACAAATATGTCGCATATGAACATTGTACTGCACCTAAAGCGCATTAATTCTTTGCCTTGGGGTAGAACTGAAAGTAAAGCAGAACTTTCCGATTTAGTTGGGAGAAAGGCGTCTACTGGAATGCAATAGATACTCCAATATTCATAACTAGGCGGAGCCGTCATTCCAGTGTGAGTGAGTGTAGCTGATTAGCTTTAAGCCGCACTCTACAATACTCCAGTTATATAGCTATGTAAATTAGACGAAAGTGGAGCCTATTTGCTGCAAAACCGTACCGATGGAAGGACACATCAATATACACTCGAAAGCAACAAATGGCATGAAAATTAGTGATTTGCCCATACCTATGTACAATACAGTTTCAGACATTGACACGAAGAAGTGGAAAAGTTGTTAAACAAACGATCATGTAAATGTTGTTGTTTTAATGACTGTTGTAACAATGGTGTATGAAGTGTATGTCTAACAGCCCACCATTTGCACGTTACAATCGTACGTGTTTTGCAGTTGTCTTTAACGAAGATGCAGCAATCTGAAAGACTTTTACAAACTGACAACCAATTGTCAAGCATCAAGGTGACATTGGCAACTGAGGTATCTTCCCATTATGACTATTGCCATTATGACTGATCCCAGTATGACTCCTCATCAACATACACATATAATGGAGCACCCTACACTTGAAAATGTACTGAACCTGTGTAGCTGATTATCCCTGCTTGACTACTCTTTGAAATAAACTATAAGGGAGACTCTCAGGGCCATCCTATAACGATTAGAAGCCTTGAGAATCGGGGATCTTGTACTGATTGTTGTTTTGATACTTAGAGACTCAGACTTAAATTTCGTAAGCGTACAGTACAGGAGAAAATAGGTTTTGGGGAAAATAAGAACCAATGCTAAGATCACCCATCTACTCTAAACATAGGTACAGATAATCATATACACTCATTGTTTTGGATAACTGGACATAATGCGACATATTTGGGGACCACTCCTCTACAACCCCAGCTAGGATAATCACTCTACTCTGATTAAAACTTAAAACGTTTTAACTGTTACATTTATCAACAAATATATAAACGTAGCCACAGAGATTTTGTGTTAGGTATGGCGGGTGCTCAGAGAGCAGAGTTTGTTGTATCTCGGAGAGGAGCTTGAGAAGTGCTGCATGCAGGATTTCGGTATAAGCTGGACAAGTCCGGTAATATGTCAGATTGCTGGAAGTATGTTGTTCCTGGACGTGGCAACAACTAGAGATTTCACAAGAACAGTTACTGGAGAGTACAATCAGGCCTGACAATCCAGCCAATCTAGTGCACACTGAGAAAAATAGCCAATGATGTAGAGCTTCGTCAACTGCTTGTTGATGACGACGCCGTTGTGCAACCTCTGTCCACTGTATAGTCCCCACTGCATAGACACAGACGTAAGACCACTCCTGCATTGTAGAGATATCACCCTTGATGGAAGATGGACCACTACATCTGATGAACGTCGGTTTCTTGCTGTTGAAGACGGAAACGGCGACAAGTTACTGTTTTATTTCTACGGAGGAACCACTCTCAACCGTGCAACGGGCTGATGTCCTGGTCATCAATGGAAAAAAATCAGGACCTTCAGACGTTGTGAGTGTGCGGGTACATCATGACGTACGTTTCCCCTTTCCCGTCTAGAGCCATTCCGAAACAGACGGCACATGAACAAATAATCATCTGGAAGGTTTTAACCACTCACTCCACGAAGCATCAGACACAGTCACCAAATTCATGGAGACAATCATGAGCATCGAGACAATGAACAGCAGATGAATTGCCCAGGTGCATTATGGAGATCCTGTACAACCCAGGAGAAGAGTGTACAGAGATTTAGATGCCCGAATCCGCCATTTGCAGGATTAGTTCCATTTACAACCCATTTAATTTGTTCATTCAACAGTCTATACTGCAAAAGAGTTTTTGTAAATACAAAATGGATACTGAAGAAGAGTGAGTGAGTGTAGGTTCACGCCGCACTCAGCAATATTCGAGCTATATTGCGGCGGTCTGCAAATAATCGAGTCTGGACCAGACAATCCCATGATCAACAACATGAGCATCGATCTGCGCAATTGGGAACCGATGATGTGTGTGTGTGTGTACGTGTGTGTGTGTGTGTGGGGGGGGGGACATTTGCGTACGATGAGCTAGTGAAGTTGACGGAACTTTCTCCTTGAACCCGGTAACAGGTGACTGTTTCGATGGTCATTCGTACACGAATGGTTGTGATGTAGTGATGTAACACTGTATATGGACGGACATTTCTTCTGGTAATGACATTGTGGATTTTGATGGTGGTTTTGACATTTTACGTACGCTGCTGCGTATGTTTTACTGACAAACACACGGAGAGAGAGAGAGAGAGAGAGTATAATCTTTATGTTAGTGCTCAATGTGTTGCAGATAATCCAAATCTTGAAACGTTCAATTGTCATGTTTCGAGGGTATATAGAAGCAGAACCCTTGTGACATAAGACGGTCTCTTGGTAAATGTGAAGTGCAAATATTGCGACTGTAAACCGACATTGTAAATGTGCATATTAACATATTTATATCTGGACACCTTCTTGTGTACATTAATCCACCATAGTAAACGAGCGAGCTGGGATTTTACGCAGTGTTTAGAAAAATCCCAGCAACATAACCAGAAACAGGTTTCATACATTGCACCCATGTGAGGAATAAAAACTGGGCCTTCGAGGTAATAAGCAAAATCTTTAGCTAATTGGCTACCTTACCACCCTATATCAGTGATGTTAAATCTTGTATAAACAGCACGCTGGTCAGATCTTCACTTAACAGGGATGAACAACAGACAGCCAACATCAAGCCTTAAAATAAAGAGTGATGTCACATCCTTGTTGTTACATCAAATCAGCAGAGTTATTCAAACTTGCCCAATTCACTATACTCGCCAGCCATGGCACGGGAGGTGCTGTCAAGCGTTTCATACGTCCGTGGTTTAACTGGCTCGTATATGTCTAGTTCTATGGCTTCCACAGACGCCCCATCGTCTGGTTCTGTCTTGCTCCTGCTTATGGTGCAGTGTGGCTCTCCGCACCACTGGTTGTCACGTAACTCAGCATTGCGATAATCATGCGCGCTCAAGTTAAGTTCACTTGCGTCGTTGTTTCGCGATGTTTTGGTTTGAACTTTCGACAGATGACTTGTGTTGTAGTACTCATAGGAATCAGGTTCCTTTTGTGGTGCTCTGGAACATATCGGCATGTGAACAGTCACTTGTAAAAGTGAGTGAGTTTAGTTTTACGCCACACTCAGCAATATTACAGCTATATTGCGGCGGTCTGTCAATAATCCAGTGATCAACAACATGAGCATCGGTCTGCGCAACTGGGAACTGATGACATATGTCAACCAAGTCAGCGAGCCTGACCACCCGATCCCGTTAGTCGCCTCTTACGACAAGCACAGTTGCCTTTCATGGCAAGCATGGGTTGCTGAAGGTCTATTCTACATACCAGATCTAAACAGGATAAGTACACATAGATTTATCGTATTACCTCGCCCACTTTGTCAGCGTGCATTGCAACTGTATTGAATGTTGGTAGAATATTAGTAAAATAACTACATTTTGGAATACGTATCGACTACCTTTGTCTCTTCCTCCTGATGAAGACAAAGACGATAACTGCTGCAACTAGGACAACGATTGCAGTCGCTGCCACTGCAGGTATTAGTATTCCATCGTCTCCGACAGATTCTGCAAAATACGTTAACATTTAGTGTCGTCATGACAACTTGGTGAAATCCAATCTCGGGGACACTTTCCAAACAAACAAAAATGGTTTAAAGTCTGCAATTTCGGCTACCGACGTAAATACCATGTCTGCCCTGACACATGACATATACGTGTAGCCTATATAATGTCCCAAGGTACTAATTTAGCCCCACATAGCGTGAGTTAATGAGCTTTGGCCCCGATGTCTTGAAACAAATATATATAAGTGTGAGTTTTGACTTAAGTTTGAGTTTTTACTCAAACTGGAGAAAACGCAGGAAAAGGTAGTTCCCAGAATGAAGTGAAATCTTTATCAAACTCAAACATAATAGAACATTTGAGTTTGGTGGATAAGATTCCTTACGTTGTTTGGGCTTTTTTCACTTTAATAATGCACCTGAGTTGAAAATTCAGATGTTCCAAATTGTCAAACAATTTAAAGTTGAGTAAGAATTCGAGAAACTGGGACCTGATATATCGTAGCGTCGACTTCCTTGAAGGTGTGATATTCAAGGAAGGTTTAATAACGAGTAATGTGATGAAGCATTTAGGTGAGAAGTAGATTAAAACTTTGCTATGAATTAAATATCACGTTGTACCTTGTGTACAATCCACATGTATCCAACCAGGAAGACATCCCTTGTCACATGACCCACTGTGACGATCGCAAGACGATTTGACATTAGAACACTTCCTGTTAGCACATGTCTTCATACAGTTGATTCCATAGTGATCAGCATCACATACTACAGTGAAGACAGAATGGATATTTTTAATCCTTATTTGCTCTCCGAAGATAAGCTACACAGTGGTGGATATATATGACAGTTATTGTAGAGAGATGCTATGGAAACATGTGATTACCTGATATTCTGTGAGTTAGACAAACAGCACGGATTTATCACTTCTCAATGAACAATTAGCCTTTCCGGGTATAAATGCAGTTCCTGAAATTCTCTATGTTCATTTGTATAACATACACAGAAATTTGCTTTGCACTCTTCCACCACCTCATGATCAATAATGATGGCATGCGCTCTACAACATTAAAATATTTCATTCTATATCTCTGACAACATTTACCTTTTTGATGCTTTACTCAAAATAAAACACAACAAATTCTGTTTCAGGAAAGTGGGTGATATTTTAACTTACAATTTTTACACAAAGGCACTCCAGAATGGTGCTACTGTCAGAATGACTAATGTCTAAAATGTCTATAACATGTAATAATATATATATTCTGCAAATAAATATATATTTGGAAGTGTGATATACAAACAAATTTATATTTGGAAGTGTGATATATTATGGTAAACTACCATCAACAACAAAAATATGAACACGTTTTAGAAAAAAGCAGCATGTAATGGAACATACTGGAGCTTTATTCTCTGACAGTCGAAGCCCGACTGATGCATCGCATTTCACCGTTAATTTTATTGTTCCTACATTCATTCTTTCAATGTATTTATATGTAAGGAGCTATACAAAGCTATGTATATGTCTAAGTGGACTACGTTATATCGTACCCTGGTTACAGTCTTCGCCCTTCCATCCAGACAAGCATCCAGATACACACGTTCCTCCCACATGGTCACAAGACGAATGTCCATTACATTTCCTTTCCGAGCATGCCATGCTGCAGTTCAGTCCGTAGGTTTCGTTGTTACATTCTGTGACGGAAATGTTGTCTCATTTGATATTATTAAACAATAGATACACAAGTCAATTACATGTTGAACGGATGCATCTCCGATGTGGAATGGGATGTACGATTAACATGAAACATGAAACTGATGAGCAGTGGCTTGGAGCTGACCACAGTGTAGTGATTATGAATTCTATTGAACATATGACATGCTGCACTCAGGTCCACTGACGCAGTTGTTGCATCCTGTGACGGAAACACTCTGTTGGAAATCATCTCACCTAACATAGACAAATTACACACATTCCCTCAATGGCTCACAGAGGTGCGAGAAGGGTAACAGAGAGTGATCACAATATGGGCCTTTGATTATACTGAACTGAACAATAAAGAATGGTTTAAAGTTTGCAATTTCGGCTACCGACGTAAATACCATGTCTGCCCTGACACATGACATATACGTGTAGCCTATATAATGTCCCAAGGTACTAATTTAGCCCCACATAGCGTAAGTTAATGAGCTTTGGCCCCGATGTCTTGAAACAAATATATATAAGTGTGAGTTTTGACTTAAGTTTGAGTTTTTACTCAAACTGGAGAAAACGCAGGAAAAGGTAGTTCCCAGAATGAAGTGAAATCTTTATCAAACTCAAACATAGTAGAGCATTTGAGTTTGGTGGATAAGATTCCTTACGTTGTTTGGGCTTTTCTTACTTCAATAATGCACTTGAGTTGAAAATTCAGCTGTTCCAAATTGCCAAGCAATTTTAATTTAAGTAAGAATTCGAGAAATTAGGACCTGACATTTCGTAGTGTCGAGTTCCTTGAAGGTGTAATTTTAAAGGAAGGTTTAATAACGAGTAATGTGATGAAGCATTTAGGTGAGAAGTAGATTAAAACTTTGCTATGAATTAAATATCACGTTGTACCTTGTGTACAGTCCACATCTATCCAACCAGGAAGACATCCCTTGTCACATGACCCACTGTGACGATCGCAAGACGATTTGACATCAGAACACTTCCTGTTAGCACATGTCTTCATACAGTTGATTCCATAGTGATCAGCATCGCATTCTACAGTGAAGACAGAATGAATATTTTTAATCCTTATTTCCTCTCCGAAGATAAGCTACACAGTGGTGGATATAGATGACAGTTATTGTAGAGACATGCTATGGAAACATGTATTTACCTGATATTGTGTGCGTTAGACAAACAGCACGGATTTATCACTTCTCAATGAACAATTAGCCTTTCCGGGTATAAATGCAGTTCCTGAAATTCTCTATGTTCATTTGCATAACATACACAGAAATTTGCTTTGCACTCTTCCGCCACCTCAAGATCAATAATGATGGCATGCGCTCTTCAACATTAAAATATTTCATTCTATATTTCTGACAACATTTAGCTTTCTGATGCTTTACTCAAAATAAAACACAACAAATTCTGTTTCAACTTTACCTGAAAGTGGGTGATATTTTAACTTACAATTATTACACAAAGGCACTCCAGAATGGTGCTACTGTCAGAATGACTAATGTCTAAAATGTCTATAACATGTAACAATATATATATATATTGTGCTAAGAAATATATATTTGGAAGTGTGATATACAAACAAATTTATATTTGGAAGTGTGATACATTATGGTAAACTACCATCAACAACAAAAATATGAACACATTTTAGAAAAAAGCAGCATGTAATGGAACATACTGGAGCTTTATTCTCTGACAGTCGAAGCCCGACTGATGCATCGCATTTCATCGTTAATTTTATTGTTCCTACATTCATTCTTTCAATGTATTTATATGTAAGGAGCTATACAAAGCTATGTATATGTCTAAGTGGACTACGTTATATCGTACCCTGGTTACAGTCTTCGCCCTTCCATCCAGACAAGCATCCAGATACACACGTTCCTCCCACATGGTCACAAGATGAATGTCCATTACATTTCCTTTCCGAGCATGCCATGCTGCAGTTCAGTCCGTAGGTTTCGTTGTTACATTCTGTGACGGAAATGTTGTCTCATTTGATATTATTAAACAATAGATACACAAGTCAATTACATGTTGAACGGATGCATCTCCGATGTGGAATGGGATGTACGATTAACATGAAACATGAAACTGATGAGCAGTGGCTTGGAGCTGACCACAGTGTAGTGATTATGAATTCTATTGAACATATGACATGCTGCACTCAGGTCCACTGACGCAGTTGTTGCATCCTGTGACGGAAACACTCTGTTGGAAATCATCTCACCTAACATAGACAAATTACACACATTCCCTCAATGGCTCACAGAGGTGCGAGAAGGGTAACAGAGAGTGATCACAATATGGGCCTTTGATTATACTGAACTGAACAATAAAGAATGGTTTAAAGTTTGCAATTTCGGCTACCGACGTAAATACCATGTCTGCCCTGACACATGACATATACGTGTAGCCTATATAATGTCCCAAGGTACTAATTTAGCCCACATAGCGTAAGTTAATGAGCTTTGGCCCCGATGTCTTGAAACAAATATATAAAAGTGTGAGTTTTGACTTAAGTTTGAGTTTTTACTCAAACTGGAGAAAACGCAGGAAAAGGTAGTTCCCAGAATGAAGTGAAATCTTTATCAAACTCAAACATAGTAGAGCATTTGAGTTTGGTGGATAAGATTCCTTACGTTGTTTGGGCTTTTTTTACTTCAATAATGCACTTGAGTTGAAAATTCAGCTGTTCCAAATTGCCAAGCAATTTTAATTTAAGTAAGAATTCGAGAAATTAGGACCTGACATTTCGTAGTGTCGACTTCCTTGAAGGTGTAATTTTAAAGGAAGGTTGAATAACGAGTAATGTGATGAAGCATTTAGGTGAGAAGTAGATTAAAACTTTGCTATGAATTAAATATCACGTTGTACCCTGTGTACAATCCACACCTATCCAACCAAGAAGACATCCCTTGTCACATGACCCACTGTGACGATCGCAAGACGATTTGACATCAGAACACTTCCTGTTGGCACATGTCTTCATACAGTTGATTCCATAGTGATCAGCATCGCATTCTACAGTGAAGACAGAATGAATATTTTTTTTAAATCCTTATTTGCTCTTTGAATGTAAACTACACTATGGCTATTGTAAAGAGAAGCTGTGGAACCAAGTGATTACTTGACATTAAGATATTTCATTATGTATCTTTGACACACTTAGCCTTTAGACGCATTACTCAAAATAAAACACAATGGCATTTAATAATCGAAGGGCCTATTCGATTATGCTAAATCAGTTTTGGTTTCTGAAAAAAACATGCAATCATTTATGCTGAAACCTAAAACTGGGTTCTGAAAATTCAAAACCACCATCGTGAGTTTTAGCATTTTCGGTTTCACCGTTCTGTCACAAGAAGCATGGCAGAAACGAGAGGAGAAGACAGGTAAGTAAACATTCATTGTTCTGAGAACTTGGAAAATATTATTTAAAACCCCAGTCTATTGGACATGATAATTTTATGGAAAATGTATACATATAATTACGTGTAGCAGTATGGTTACAAATACACAAATATCTGAACAAATATTTTGCTTTATTATTTGTTAATTCTCTGATAAAATGACAAAAAGTATTACCTTCGGCAATGCTGTCATCCAGTTCGTTCCTCATATATAGTAGTAGTCGAGACATTTGGGGTGTACGTTGTAAAATCGGATGGTGAAAACATCCACTCGTTTAGAAACTAGTTACACTTTGAAACCATGTATAAGAAGACCACGCACTCGTTTATAACAGGAGAAACCAGAAACCAAAACCGGTTTCGTAATGATCAAACAGGCTCTCAATGAGTAGAACTATTTTCATTTCTAATGTACATTCGGTGTCCCAGCTGTACTGTCCGCAGAACGGAAACCGCGGACTCGAGTTTCCACGACACACACCACTGACTGAATTTGACAACCCGCAGCACTCATGTTTCCTGCACCAGTGTGTACATTTTAAGAAACAGTGATTTGGTCCCCTCATCTGCATCACACCTGTCTCTCAACCATCTTGAATACGAACCACTGACTGGATCACCTCTAATGCATGACAATTGTCTCCTGGCCACCCTAGTCTACTGTTCCAAGGACACACACCACTGACTGAATCACCTCACCTGTATCACAGTTGTGTCCTGGCCACCGTGGTCTACAGTCTCCAGGACACACACCACTAGCTGAATCTCCTCACCTGCATCACACCTGTCTCCTTTCCACCCTGGTCTACAGTCTCCAGGACAGAAGCCCGTGACGGGATCACATACTGCTTGCAGGCAATGGCAGAAGTTTTCGCAGCCATCACCAAAGACTCCTGGACTACAAACTGGAAATTGGATGATATTTAACATTCTTGATTCTAAACGTTTTCCATGGCTGTGGTCACGATAGTATGACAGATTTATCACTTTTAACAACATCCAAACCAAGTGTAGGTAACATGGAATCCCCATTGATCCCTTTCCATGACTTTCACCGATCAGTAGATCTTTGAGGTTTTTGATGTGTGAATGCTTGCAAATGCTGGAAGATTTGCTTTTTCCACGACTTCGCCAATTTCCTTCCACATATTGAAAGTACTAGTGTGATCGTCTTATCCCTTTTTATTTAGAATCATGCATGTAGATTCAACTTCTAAAATGCCTCTTAAAGACGACATGCATAAAGATTCACAACATTCTCCTCGAGACTGTTAGACAAGAGGGTGACTTGCCACCGTCAAATTTTCCTTTTTCATAACAATATTTCTCCTACTGGAGCCTTTTGTGTTTACATTTTATCAAAGGACTGAGAAACAGTCCAAAGATTTCAAAGAGAGATGTAAGAGGCTTGCTCAGAAGTCGGGATTGCACCGGCTCTGTAAAGAATGTAAGCTTTATATGTACAGTTTCAACTTTGACGCTTCAGCGATGCATTGCCCTTTTTTAGACTTCGTGTTTAAAGATTAAAAAGTGCCTTACCCAACTACGTGTTTTAAATGGATGCCACAAGTGGGACATTGCATATTCCTATATTCACAAACACTTATATCATTACGGACGAAGTGATTCACAGACACATGTCCCTGGTTTTGTAATAAACTTTGCTTTTTCACAAGGATCCTTTCTTGATATGGGAATTGTTTTGAAAGACCCTAGCTGACTGGGTAAAAATACAGTTTGACGTGCAGATGTATCTAACATATCTTTTCTTTCAAGAAACTTGCTTTTGACATGCTCTTTATTCTTTATTCTCTTTATTCATTGAGGGCATATAACTGATTCAAACATGACATCATTACTCAACTGCATCAAAAAACCATCACTTTACCAAACTTCAAAACACGATTATCCAGAAAGTGTTTGGTAAAACAACATACGTCTATTAAAGTCTCATGATCAGAGTAAAATGTCAGAATCTGGTGGGGCCACCTTGAGCATCGATAACAGCTCGGCAGCGACTTTCCATACAAGAAGGGGGATGCCGAATGTTTTGATACTCTTGCTGAAGTGCAGTTCTTGTAGTGTCGGAGCTGGGGGATTACGCTGGCGCAAGCGTCGATCAAGAGCATCATCCCGATGTGCAGGGTGGGACAAATCAGGATATCAAGACGTCCGTGGTAACACCTGAAGGTTGTTTTGCTGGCGGAAGTCCTGGCAAACATGTACAAATTGAGCATTGTCATACTGGAAAGATCCACCGTTGACGCTGACGAAGGGAACAACGTGAGGTTTCAAGTAAGCAAGATCCATTCAATGTACCTGCCACGTGCACAATAGCTGTCTGGCCATTATGATGGATACCTGATCAAATCATGACACTTTCACTACAAAATCTATATCGACCTGCTATACACAGTTTTCATTGTCACGTTCGTTCCGACGTCTGTATACATGTGAACATCCATCACCACGTCTGAGACGAAACCGAGACTCAAAACAAAATTTTCCTCCGTCTTGCCCACGGCCATCTCGCTCGTTGTCTACAGCATTGTAGACGTTGATTGTAGACGTAGACTTGTCAAGACGTTACATCGAACTGGTCTTCTGGCAAAAAGTCCTGCTTCCCGTAGCCGATTGCTCACACTGGCTCATCCGGATGTAGTAATCCTGGACGGCGGTGGTAACACTAGATCGACATGGCTTGGACCTGTCATTAATACTCCAAGTATTGTTGTATCGGGTGCATAGGATTGAAATGGTTTACCTAAACATGCCGAAGTACGTTACCACCTCCTGCTGCGATGCCGCTCCTGGGATAGAGTTGTGTCGTTGAGCTTCTGTCAGTCTTGGCATTCTTTTGTCGTCTATCAAAGTGGCTTAAAGCAATGTATGTGGAGTACCGCTGATGTGTTTTTTTTAAAGCCTACAGTAATAGGATTCAGCTCTTAGTGGTACACAATCACGTAATGCAATCGCATGCTATGTAGAGTACGTCGTTGGCAACCATTCCTCCAAACGTTGGGATTCAGCATGGATTTGTTTGTATCAATAATTCCCTAAAATTCAAATTATCCCCATGTCAAGTTTATTTTGTTAGAGTATAGAGCATATGTTATATTTGGGATTACGCATCCTTAGTAAAGTACAAATTCTAGTACTTGTTTTAGTTGAGTCCCATTCGGGATTCGAAGCCACACCGTCAAAGTCAGGCACCTAATCGTCACTACACAAAGTAAGCCGCCTAACCCCTCTGACAAGTGTTAATTGGAGCGTATTTTCGAGTAATTGTAGAGTATTGGAAATTTAATTGTGTTAAAATTACAAAACAGGTAACTAACTATGCTTCGTAAATCCAACTATTGACATGTGAGAGAATGGTTATGGTTTCACAATAGCAGTTGCAGAGACCAGCAGAACACCATGACTATTCTTCACACATTTCGTCTTTTCGACAAGTTTTTTTTTGTTTTTGTTTTTTTTTTTTGTTGTTTTTTGTTTTGTTTTGTTTTTTGTTTGTTTTTGTGTGTGTGTGTGTGTGTTGATGTTCCTAAAACGGACAAGCAAAAAGCTAAAAGAGTATAATCATACCATAAATCTCCACTTCACACAGATTCAAGTGTGTGGGATCAGTGATGATGATGTGCCTCCCTATTCCATCACAGACCACGTCGTAGATGCCGTTGCCAGTGACTGAAGTGGTGGAGGGAAATGAGTAGCAGGGGACATTGGGTGTGACACTGGTGTTACTCAAGTAGATGACAGCTGTGCGGATTCTGGTGAGAACTGAAATGGTTCTCAAATAAAATACATGCATTTCTCATTCAATGGTAATTTTGATGAAGTAAAGAGACGAAAGCAAACAATTTATCGATATCCCTGAAACTGTGCCTGTGTTCCATTCCCGCCCAGCTAATTCAGTGGGTGACATTATATCAAATGTGAAATTCTGGAACGAATTTAAATCACTTAATACGATGATCCAAGCATTACATTCATAACAATTAATGGCTCTGTTCTAGAGCTGGTCATCACATGGGAAATATGACGTGTTACACACTGAGTGCTCATAAAATAATAAAACTGTATTTTGGTGACATCACTGTGTCACTGCGTAATATTCTTACGAGACTGCTGATGATATATCCTGATATCATGTATCCTGTAACTGTCTCCCATGTCCACTTTCCACACACTCGCAACGTTGTCAAGAGTGTTGAAACAGGAGCCATGGTATACATTCTGATCACGGTTCCCATCTACAGCTTTGTCTGCAGAATAGCTATTTGCCCACAGTCGTGTAGGGGAGGAGGTCTGTCTTCCATAGGCAACGTTTTCTGTTATTGGGATATATAATACTACATTATACTCTAAGGCGTTGGCAGTATGATTAGAAAAGAAGCACAATTCCAGGAAAACGGATAGCGTTTCAGTTTGAAGAGTTGCCTTAAAAAGACATTCATATAACTTCACTCAAACTTTCCCTCAGTTAACGAGAACGGAGATTACGTTCGAATAGGTGCGTAGTGCTCATAACGCTGGGTTACCTGCTTCACTGTTACAAAGCCATGCTTTAACTTTCAGAGGCGTATCTTCCATAGGCCATGTTTTCATATTTGATCCTAGTGTAGTCCCCAGATTGAACCACTGAGTTTCAACTGTCATGGGCATGTCGACAAACCTTGCTGAATCTCAGTTATGAATTCTCGACGAATTACTGACAAATGTGTATACCTGGATTACCTGGATAACTCGCTCATTCACTCACTCACTCACCAAATCTTTCGCTTCTACCATGTAGTGGTCGAACCAGTGTAACAAAACTCGCCCAATATCGTCCATCAACACCTCTCGTTAACCTAGCCATAGCTACTGTGTTCAGAAACCAAGATAAGGATTGTCACTCAAGCCGGCATGTATAATGCAAAGCACGTGCATCTCGATTTCAACGTTTGCTCTGTGCGAACTCTTCCCTTTCCACAAATAAAAGCATTTCTAACCTCAATGTCAACAATACTTTGTTAGGTAAAACAGGCTATACGACCACCATACATTTTTATCTCAACCTTAATTTCCTGTGTATGTTCTTAAAACATAGGTTCAAGTACTCCATTCATACTAAAGTATTATTCAAAATATTATGGCGTTTCTTTTGCCTTTCAGTATATTTAGAAAACATGACCTTATTCGTTCCATTTGATGACTATTTGATGTACCTTTTTGACAGGTTCCTCCTTTTCCTCCCACCCAGCCGCTGTCACAGGCACCTGCACAAACTCCGGTTGTCTGGTTACAGGAGTGTCCACAGTGACAGGAGTAGCCACACGAATCTCCAAACATTCCCGCAGGACACGACCCTGAGGAGACATACGAACAAATGAACAGTGGTAGAGGGACGAGCTGGGCGGGGGCTGTCGGGACGAACGAGCTGACTGAAGTTCAAAATCCGTGAACTTCATAAAGCCCATGAAAAGAAATCAACAGAGGTTAGGTGAGTTGAGGTGTTAGAGTAACACCAGGTACCATTTTGTATTTTCTTTCCGTGTGACGCTGCTGGATCAAACCCACAACATTCCCCTGTCCTGACAGACGTTTCAGCTCCCACCTTTTGGTCAAATGAGACGACATTACTAACAATTCTACCATGATTTCAGTCAATATTGGATTGTGACTGTGTAATCAAAGTTATTAAGAGGTATATAATCACGTTATATACCTCTCATTTTCAGACACAGTATTTTGTTTTAAAATCTTAATCATGCGGTTATGGTAGAATGGAGATAAACGTACTGTGATAATCAGAGGTATGTAACGAAAATATAATACCTCTAAATTTTTCATTTAATACCCCACGGTATGCGATCGGTTTTAAATTAAATTTAGAGCTATTATAATTTCGTCATATATTTGGTTATATATTAAAACCGAACGAAAAGCGTGAGGTTTTAAGTGAAAAATTTAGAGCTGTTATAATTTTAATATATACCTCTGGTTTTCAAACCTCCTAAATATCTCATACTCATTTTGGTACTGTGAATTCGTAAAGCTGTGTAACGACCATGTGCAAATGTGATGGTCTGTAATTCACCAGAAATTGTTGTCCTCAACGATACTACACCTGAAGATCTTGTAGATCGAAATAACTGTTGGTCGGCATAAATAACGTAATGATTGGACACTCATCACCTGCAAGCTGTTTCAGTATGATTACATTACATCCTTAATATCCCATGATAGCCCATGATAATCTGTGTTAGTAGTTGTCTTGGGCAATCCAATCTTGTCAGAACTAGGGGTGGGTATTGCAGAGAATTGTCATACTGCGATTCGAAAGCACATATTGCGATACGTACTGCAATATATTGTAAGAATATTTTTCTCACAAAAAATACTTAACATCGAGCAAAAATGCAACAAAGCCACTATGCTTGGTTAGACTTTAATAAAAACTTTTAATCATGTCTAAAATGAAAGAAACTAGGAAAAGAACAATTTAACATCAACACAGCGGTTTCTCCACTTTAAGAAACCAACTTAACGTGGTCAGGACATTTCTGAGATCACTGAGCATTAATGAGGAAATATTCATAACATCCAGATCCAAAATATTGAACAAAAATTAAGAACACTTTGAACCGAACTTAACTTGCTTTCTCGTGTGAAGGAACGGACATATCCGAAGATTTCCGAGGTGTTACGACGTTTTCCGAATTTATATGGAGAAACCGGTTTTCGATCAGGGAATCGTAATACGTGACTATTTTATGTCTGAATCGGTATATACCGGTAAACCCTATTTTATTGCGCAACCCTAGACTGAGGTGTATGTTACATTCATATACAGGAAATACATACAGCACACGTTACCATGTTCCACACACCTACCCTCCTTGACGTAAACCATTATTTGTACAGTGACTGTCTTAGGTAAAGCAGTGTGTTGAGTGGCAACAATGAAACACAATATGGATATATCATTACGATGATTGACACAAAGAAAAGAGTCCATCAATAATTATGTGTTACTCACCAAATACAACCTGTATCCAGCAAGCTGATGTCACCAGGAAGACAGTTAATATCCACACAACCGCCATGTTGGACAACCAGGACGTTATACCGTCTTCACCGTAAAACTGGGACACACACAAACGGGTACATCTCATGCGGCTCTTCGTCAAAATTCACACTGTATCCAATAGGTGGTGTTTGCTAACATACAGGGTAAATACCTGGAATGCATGCTGGTCTTTCTCCTATATCATATGACTTAACACTTTACGTGGTGCAGTGGTATTTACCTGTCAAAACATTTCGTAAGTTGAAATATATTTAAATAAATAAAGTGCACACGTTTAAGGCCACGTGTCGTTTTCTGATTGTGTGCAAAATGCCCGCAACCATAATTACTTACTTAATCACAACCAATTTCACATGATATACCAGTGAAAGTATAATTAATGTCAGTGAAAAGCATCTCCCTCACATACTAAGCATAGGATTTGTGCGGCGTCATTGGAGAAAATCATAACAAGTGTTATAAGGATTTGGATGGAGACTTTTGAAGCAAATATTTCACACTTCATTTCAGCGATACCTCCTTACTATCCAGACTGGACGACTAGCATCCATATCGGACATGATACATTGTACGGAATACTTTGTTTTTGCCTGACGGGATATTACTGAGATAAGATTCCAGATCCTTGCGTCAACTACAGTGAGGTGCAACTACAGTAACGTACAACTACAGTAAGGTGCAACTACAGTAAGGTGCAACTACAGTAAGGTCCTACTACAGTAAGGTCCTACTACAGTAAGGTGCAACTACAGTAAGGTGCACCTACAGTAAGGTGCAACTACAGTAAGGTACAACTACAGTAAGGTACAACTACAGTACGGTGCAACTACAGTAAGGTACAACTACAGTAAGGTACAACTACAGTAAGGTACAACTACAGTAAAGTGCATCCACAGTAAGGTGCAACAACAGTAAGGTCCTACTACAGTAAGGTACAGCTACAGTAAGGTGCAACTACAGTGAGGTACAACTACAGTAAGGTGCAACTACAGTAACGTACAACTACAGTAAAGTGCATCTACAGTAAGGTACAACTACAGTAAGGTACAACTACAGTAAGGTGCAACTACAGTAAGGTACAACTACAGTAAGGTGCAACTACAGTAAGGTACAACTACAGTAAGGTACAACTACAGTAAGATGCAACTACTGTAAGGTGCAACTACAGTAAGGTGCAACTGCAGAAAGGTACAACTACAGTAAGGTACAAGTACAGTGAGGTGCAACTACAGTAAGGTACAACTACAGTAAGGTACAACTACAGTAAGATGCAACTACTGTAAGGTGCAACTACAGTAAGGTGCAACTGCAGAAAGGTACAACTACAGTAAGGTACAAGTACAGTGAGGTGCAACTACAGTACGGTACAACTACAGTAAGGTGCAACTACAGTAAGGTGCAACTACAGTAAGAAAACTAACACGGAGCTTATCAGAAAAAACAAATAACCCCCACGGAGTAGCACGTACGTGTATTCACCATGGATATTACAGCTTAGTACGTAATTGTGACGCCTCAAAGATCAGATACTATGTATTACCATACTTATGCATAAAAAGACAGAGTGCAATTGTGAACCCGTGTAAATCCTGTTTTAGCTATTAGTGTCTCAATGCGAGTTGTAAATGTATCTGGTTTTCAATGTAAAACGTGCAGACAAGTACGGTGCAATGGTAATTTCGTGATAAAATGTATATGACAAATGTTTCACGACAAAGTCATATAATTTACCATCAAATAGTAATTTGCAAAATGGTGACCATATCCCGCTCCACTAGTATGGCACCCGCCACACAATACTCAGGTCCATGGACACAACACGGGGACATAATCATGGTATAAGGCAAGTTTGGAAACTTGCCTTATTGGACAACATATAGGTCACTGAAGTTTCCAATTTGGAAATATCCTCCACATCTCCAAGAGCTCGAAGCGTTAGCCACAAACTCCTAACAAAATCCAAAATTAATCGATGAATTATCTCAGACGTAAAGCCGTTAACAATATTGGCCACTTGAAGTGAACAATGTTGAGGAAAGTTATCGACAGTTCTGGAAGACACTATCTTCGAAAGGGAAACATAATTAAATCAGAGACAGACACTTTAGGATATTGCATGATCATCTTCGATATCTCGACATTTCGCGCCTGCCATTTAGAAGCAATGAAAAACCATGAAACGTTTTTGAATTGTCAAATGTGCAATGACACAAAGAAATTTTGTAAATAACAATTCAGCAGATACATCACAGTCAGACACGCCTCTTATACATGCAACGTCCTCTAGTGACATGTTATCAATATGTCAACGTAAATATAATAGATCAAATTTGCATGCTCCGATTGAAAACGTTATCTAATCAAACAGTAATTACGTGAAAACTCGCATGTATCGATACGTGTTTATAGTATGGTATGACGTTAACATATGCCGTTATGAAAAATGCTTAGACGTGAAAGCATGACGTTTTGTCATCAGGAAAGGTTGTTCAACTTGACCTTCCTAAAACATATGCATGTCACATTCCAAAACTTTTATGTACACATGTAAAACCAAGAACGTGTATACAGTGATTAGTTATATTCTAAAATAAACTAGGTTTGCAAAATGAAAGAAGTCATAACACAACAATTACAGCAGTAATACACAATAACGATTTAGGTTAATATCTATTCCCTGTAGAAAGTCAGTCGCTTTGTAGAAATACGAAACCTTTTCCAAATACTACTCGTCGCTCAGCTAGAAATAATCCTACCTATCACCTATACCACACGTGACATATTAAGAGAGAGTCAAGGAGGTGAATTATGCCAAGGTATCAGCAGCGTCATTCAATCTCCCACTCTGAATATTGTTATTAATTCTTCTTATCTCCAACCAGTTTTACAAGTGACAACAAATAATGATCGTTTGTTAAACAAGATTTTCATTCGTATGTCTAAAATTATCAGACAAATCATCAGAGTTTCACGTGACAGTTCAAAAATATAAGTTTTTCTTGCAATTATTACATTTTGTGTTAGTGAGCAATTCAACGAGAAGGAACGTCAAATGCCAAATGATTCCTTTCTCTTTGAAGATTTGTTTCCCATCCTTCAGTGACTATTCGGAATGCGTATCATTGCAGCGAATTTAGCAGAAGGTGGGTCTGCAAACAGTGAAAGCCAACGGTATGGACAAGAGAGTACAGTTCTGGATATTGCTTTGGAATATTTGGCCAAACGAATACAGACTCTGCTAAATCACAAATCACACAAAGAATGCATGTTCCTTAAAGGTCACATATACTCTAATAGGGTATAAACGCAAAATCACTTGCTGACATCGTTATAAATAAAAACCCCGTCATCAAAAATGCTCATTTCGATCTTTAATTACCATAAATCGACCTTTTTGTCAACAGTGCACAATTCTCAGCCGCAAACGAAATTTCAACCAATCAGAGCGGCGCGTCTCCGTGACGTAATAGTGGGTATAGAAATGAGGGTCTGTGCAGTATTCATCTACATTTCATTCATGCAACGGTACAAGAATCTGTACCGAAACGTCGCTATAACGCAATAAAGAAGTTGTTATCCATACAAGTTATCCTATTTGTACACCTCAACTTCTAAAATGCCACTCAAACAAGTTACATTTCAGGGGTTAAACTATTTCGTTTACAGGTTTGTACAAATCTAAAAACGCGAAATCTGTTCAGAAAAATGAAAGCTATATGTTCTCACAATCTACTATCATTTAGTTTGTCTCCTGCTTTGCCTAGTTTTGGAGTTACAACCCTTGTTTTCATAGACGATACTGTCAAAAATACTTGGCGTCGCTAGGTTGTAATCCGTGTTGGGTGGTATAAACCTACATGTTATTTGTTATCATTCACTTGATGCTCAGTTAATGAATTTATAACAGGGATAATTAGTGGTAACGCCGCTTACATTACCCGACAAAGGCCCCCATTTGGCATTTCTTTTGTCTGGATCGATCAAAGGATTAACCGATAACACGCTTAATGATTAATTAGTTTTATGGGGATTTAAATGGGGGATTTGTCAAAAGGTAGTGTTTATGTATGTACATTTACTAATCTATACTGAATACACTTTGTCGTGTCTGTGTCTATGTAAAACAACACCCTTCTTTCAAAGGATTTACCGCCAATACGTTCATTGATTGCTCATTATTGGCTAACTAAATAACTTTTCAAAAAGAATGGCGCACATTATGCAATTAGTTGCCAGGTGTGCTATCTTGGGTAACCAGTGAAACTATACAGCAATGTGAAAAACCTGAAACGATACAACACGTTTTCGTATATTAGACTCTTAAAAGACACATCACTTGGGATATCTGCAGATGAATTATATATCACTTGTTTTTGTGGATATTGATGAATACATTCCTCGAAGAAGGTAATAGCCTGACATTGCTCCTATAACTTTAATTTTAATATGTGCATTTTTGTTTTTAATAAGTTGTCGTAGATTTCAACAGAATCATTGTTTTCGTCGTTAAGTGTAATGATGCAGACGACATACGCTAGGGCGTGCGTGCGAATTATGATTCATATAGCAAAACTATGAAATGTTTACATATTACATTCCTGTTATACAGTCGCAGATCGCTTCTTTTTATTAAGTTTCAAAATGCATACAAGTATGACTATAAAGTAATTAGGATTATGAGACCAAGTATAAAAACGTATATTGACAAATGTCTACATACTGGTGAGTGAACGTTACAAACCATGTAAATCAGTAAGTGAAGAAATTTATCGCGCAGTATTTTCACTTCGACCCCGACCTCGCATAGGTTATGTTACAGGTTGTGTCATGCAAATTCCTTTTGGTAATGATTCAAATACATATTTATGTAGTTTTGATTTTCTAACGTGATGAGAACAAACCATACATAATCTCATTAATTCAAATCGATTTGACTTCACGATTTTCAAAATGGCGGCGCCCTGTCTTGGGATGAATGGCATTTAAGTTTGTTTTCATTGACTTACAAAAGGACAATTACTTTCTACTGGTAGTAAAATATGTATTTTATTGATGGACAATAGGATTTTGCATGACATTTCTTATAACATAGCAATTTCACTCTTGGAAGTGAGGTGGATGTCAATATAACATTGCTTGCAATCTAAATGTCACTTCGACCCCCACCTTGCTTCCTTGGAAGAAGTCCTTATGTTAAAGGTTGTGTCATGTCATCCTTTTGGTCATGATTCAAATGCATATTTAACTATCAGTAAAAAGTAGTTTTGGTTTTCTTACTTGATGAGAACAAATCATAATCTCAATAACTCTAACGGACCTCAGGATTTTCAAAAATGGTGGCGCCCTGTCTGCGGACGAATGCTATTTTAGTTTGTTTTCACCGACTTACAAAATTAAAATTACTCTCTACTGGTAGTATGTATTAAAAATATGTATTAATTAAAATATGTATTTTATTGATTGACATTAGGATGTTACATGACATTGCTTATAACCTAACAAATTCACTCTTGGAATCGGTCAATATAAGGGGTCAATATAAGATTACTTACGATGATATTTTCACTTCGACCACAACCTCGTTTCCGAGGAAGAAAGCGTTATATCCATGCAAAATCATTTTGGTCAGCAATGTGTAGTAAGCAGTCTTAATTTTATAAACTCGATGAAACTTAAACTCCATTTTCTATCCCGGAAGCGTGGTAGGGGGCGAACCATCCGATTTAGTATACACCACAGGCTTTCACAAAGCTCACATCGCACACACTAACAACCCATTTTAGCACAAACTACGGTGGAAATCTGTGCATAGTGACACCATCACCCGACCCCAAGGAACAATTGACGGCAACATAACAATTCGGCATGTCTTTGGTGACGTCGAGAAATCAGCAAAATGACGAGGTTCCTACACATTTTCTATACATTCAACTGGAAACCGTTCCTTCTATGACGTCACTGTAGGGCTCTGGCGACAGAGTTACGTAACCTGTCTGCGGTTTCGTTTGCGGGCGAGAGAGAAGCAGACGGCTTTTTAGCAACTTTTAAGCGCTTGGTATTAATTAACCACAAGTTGTTGTTTTTTTTTTAAAAAAATGGTGTTTCGTTTATGACTAACCAAAAGTCTTTCATATGCAGTGATACAAAGAGTACCAAAAAATTGAGTTTAGTGGTCCTTTAAATTGCAAGTTGTTAACACGAACAATGATGCCTTAAGTATAAGTATCATTCTAAGACAAATAGTGATTTCAAGTGACCAACGATTTCCTGTTTCCTTTCAGGTTAGAATTTTGGAACATATTGAGGAATATAGGTTTGGCAACTCAGGATATAAATTCAACAAGTTATGAAAGCTAAGACGCCTCGTACGGCTAACCACAGATGGCGTCTTCGATCGTGACAACAACCTTCTTCAGGTAAGATTCGGAACAAAATACCGGCAGCATTCGCCAACCAGTTCGGTCTTTCAGCCTAATGGTAATGGGTGATGTCCATGCATCTCACAAAAAGGACCAAAAGAGAATGGGAACCTGTTGAATTTCTTCCCGAAATTTAATCAGTGCTGGATGTTGTGATTGGTTGAATGTACAAAATGCAATTTTAAGATGAGACAGAAGAGGAATGTACCCATTCTGTCCCCACTAGTATCATTCAATGTTTGGCTGTCCTATATGAACAGGGTGCAGTTATCTCCATTGACATCGCCTCAGATAACATAATCATTATTACTTTAGGTGGTAATAGGTTTACCGAGGATGAATCTGAAAGAACAATCGCCAGTACCTGAAGTCTATAAACACTGTACAGGTCCAGTCTGGTTTGTACTGAATTCTTTTGATTATATAGCTCAATAACAAGTGCAAGTGTTTGTAGCTCTTAGCGAATATTTGTGGAACAGAGATTATGCATGTATTGCTTGGTCCCGCAACTTCATTCCTTGACAAGTATTAAGAATTGTGCATATATATAGTCATATATCTATATTAAATGTTTCAGGAAATTTGTCATGAAACGAAAGCTAATGTCATCTGAAGCGTACTGAAGGAATGTGAATTGCTGGACTTAGTCATTGATAACATCCATTTTAATATATTTGAGAGGTAAACCACTGAGACAATTACTTGTCATCCCAATGAGATTTGCTCTATTTGCTCCAAACATGGAGAGGGAGCAAATGTCATATCTCTCTCTCTCTCTCTCTCTCTCTCTCTCTATATATATATATATATATATATATATATTTGCATATATATATATATATATATCGTGCTGATAGGCGGCCCATATTTGATATAACTGTTATGTAGAAACTGTGTATGCTTTTGTTCGTTACTAATTACTTTGTGCTAATTCTGTTTTTTATTACAATCACAATAATAATCGAAAAATTGTTCCAAAAGCTTTATTGTCGTCAAATCTAACACATCAAATACATGTAATCAGATTATTGCCATTCCTACACGTAAAAATGTTTTTGGTAAATATACTGAAGATATTACCGTACAGCAATGCACATCTAGAGTGGAGAGGACAGTTCATAATCTAGTTGTTTTACTGTCCCTCATCGACAGGTTTTTGTAATATTTATATATTCCATTTCTATGTCATATATTATCGTCACGATATGGTTGAAATATTGCCGATGTGACGTTAAATATTAACTCACTCACTCAAGAGTGTCGTATCGCGTTGACCTGTGCCGTAATGTCTTGACCTGAGTTTCTGACAGAGTGACGGGATAACCGATGACCTTTATGAAACTGGTTCTGATACAGAATAATGTCTTTACAACATATGTGCATTAATTATTTAAATTTCCGAAAACCACAAGCACTGTGTGTCATCAGTCATTCCTATTAAGATCAGATGGTGTACTCTCGTAAGCGAAATGAAGTAGTTGCAATAAATTCATTATCTCAGTGACCAAGTTCAGACAACGTTGGAGTTGGAGTTGCAAATTCGGTTAGATCTGGTTTTAGATCAATTGAACAGGGACCCTTGTTGACCAAATCGACCTGGGTAGAAAGTTAACATTTTAGTCTGGGACATTCCTGCTTCATAGGCAGCCACAGACTTTAAACATGAAGCGTAATGGCCACTGCATACTGACGCCTGCCAGTTTCCCGCATACTAACAGCCGTTGACGTAGCCGCCGTAGCTTACATACATAAACACCTTCATGATGAGCAATACACCTTTATGGAATCAGGTAACTGAATAATAAGCATTAAAAGTAATGTTGGCAGAAATAACGTCTAGAGAGGTAACTCGGCTTCCCAAAGAGTGTGAATATTAGTAATGAAACTTTTTCATGTTTGAAACACATCTGAGTTCAGATGCTGCAAACCATAGGTTATGATTTGGTGTTCAGTATTACAGACAAACTCCACTGAGCAGGATTTACAAATCATGTAAACGTCTTCTGTACACACATAGGTAGGTGAATATCATTATCGAAAATATTTCATGACTACACCACCAAATCAGTGATAGTCATATAGTCATATCGGCCGTATTTCAGCCATATAGTGACTTAAAAAATATTAGCTTATAATGCAGTTATATCATATAAACCTGCAAACTAATAAAACCAACAGGAATGTCACAGCATCAAAAATCAAAACTAGAATCTCTCTCTAAAAATTTTTTCAATTCCATCCAACGATGAGAATGGTACTTTTTAGTGATGGAACAAAAGAACATTCCTGATATGTGATCAGTTATATGGTGACTGTGATGTTACGTGACACAAGCCAAGGCAATCAGTCGATAGGTTCTGGGTTAAACTCACCCATTAAATGTAGTACCCAACACTCTGTCACCACCGTCCACAGTAGCAGTATCCTCACATCCGCCATGTTGGACAAGGAAGCCATATACCCGGGAGTGATTCATACAAGTCTGTTCCTACATAGGGAGAATTACTATGTTTTGACATTTCTTTCAGATCATCATGAATTCAACACTATACTTTAGTACTGTAATACATTGTTACCGGAGTACAACAAGAAATTTTCATAGGAGAGAGGTCGTTCGATGAATCCGATATGTTGGTACACAATAAGACCATCACAGTGGTTGAAACTGCCGTGTGCCGTCTAAAGAGAACAGCTGATTCCAATACCAATACAAATTAAGATGAACATATGTAATATCCTTAGTGAGTGGGTGAGTTATAATTTAACGTCACATCGGCAACATATCTGGGCCGTCACATATTCTTGATTTTGCGATGTCATGCCGTTCCCACATGGCAAATTTTATCCCGTGAACAGTTCTAACCAAATTTCAGCAACAATGTGCAAATTGTATAACGAGAGATATCAAGCTGGTGGTCTTGAGCAAAAATTTGTTTCAATCGCCGTACCGGCACATGTTCATTTTGACGTGTTAGTTTTCTAATTGTGTCCCTGACAAGCCTTTGATCAAAACTATCCAGTTTTAGTTTCCTACCAATTTTTGAGATGGTCCCTGGAGTGTCCGTTGACGAGGCATGGATACTTCGACTCAACACGCCCTTTGAGAGATCCAAGGCATGTTGGGTCTGTTTGAAATACTTTTCAGGAGCTACAGAAGATTGCTCCTTTCACTTTCTCGTTTGAAATAATTATAGATTTTTCTAATAATTGCTGTTGCGTCAGCCGAAAAATTGGATGTGGACATCTCTCTATGTGTAGACGCGTGTGCACGCGTCACGTAACGTGATCTGGCGAGCATAATGTAAGGATTTGACATGGGACCTGCCTATTTGCTTGACCGGGTAGCTGTTCCGGTAAGTAGCTCAACACTCTTGACATGTGAGGTGTTGTTGTGAATTGAAATAATGACAGCTTTTATAGACAACTTTCCTTTTATCGAGTGATAAATTACGACAATTAAAATCCGCGATGGTAGAAGCCTTATACCAAATTAGAAACGGATAGCAATTACAGTTTTAAAGTAAAGTTACCAAACACCGTACTGAAACATTTTCTGCCAGACTATACATTACAGTATCCTATATCCTATTATTATACAAGCAAGACGAATGATAGTCTAAATCACTTACTTTGTATACCCGTCCGACAAGTGTGGGTTCGATGAGCCTCAACCAAAACTTACTAAAATCTGTTTTTACCGAGAAAGAGTAATTCCACATATAACGTACGTTGTGGTAATGGCCTGTTGCTTCAACTTCCTTGTTGATAGGGGTGGATTCATCCAGAACGGTGGCTAAATTCATTGCAAAAACGCAATGCTTTTCACTAGAACGATATTGTGAGACATGATAACGTATTGTTCAAAATTATGTTTAATAAACAGAGATAAGAGGAAGCTATTTGAAGGTAAACGTCAGGAAATGTTAACAGTTAAACTCTATAAATACTTTGCTCGTTTGGGGAATCACCCCAAATGGCAAGATGAGCTTAACAGCGATACGCCTGCTATTAAAAGCGAAGACAATATGCATCCGTCGTGCTAGAGGCAACCATAAGTCGTATATATCGTGCTTATGTGAAAAGAGAAGAATATTCAATTATATGCATACTAAAAAGCCTCAGTGCAGTAACTGACACATCCAGGGCATTGGATATTTTGAAGCTGAATGAAACATCAACAAATGATGACGTTAAATGCGATGTGCATAGAAGCACATGGGTGGTATCAGCGTTGTATTTAGAACTATGCAAAACCTCAGAGAGACAGAAAACTCGCCTAAAGACGGTATGGCAAGAGATAAGGCTTCAGTATGACTGCTATATTCCTCTAGCCCAAGCCTTTGGTGTTAACATTTCTCAACGTCTGTGATACATTTTCACTGGCGTCGTGCGAGCCTTACTCAATTTTTTTCTCTTATTCATCAGGATCACAACTATCATGGACCTTTTAAGGAGATTTCCAGCCTTGACGAACTGGTGACAAAAGTTAATTACGTCAGATGAATTTGCTTGCTTTTTCCTTTTGTCATTAAAGAACATTAAAGATCATGACACATTCAGTGTTTACAACAACGATTGGCATACACAATTAATAGCCATTCAAAGTAACGTTAGAAACTTTCTGAATATACATTAATTTTGCAATTCGCCTGAAAATCATATTTCTCATGACGTTCTGTGGTCTTTTCTGTCAATTCCAGGTTTCAGCGTTTGTGTGATGTTGGCATTACCTCAGTAAATAAAGTCATATACTTTTCATCTTTTCATCTGTATGGTTTGTGCATCTCTGCCATCAACACCCTAACTGTTCATTGTGCAAACTGTGCTCAGTGTTTTAGCAGTGAGTGAGTAAGTTCATACTTAACGTCACATCGGCAATATTTCAGCCATATCGTGACTTCAGTACTAGCTTTTTTTGTCAATGAAGCAAACCACGGAAGCGCTATTACACTATTAACAATATTTGCACAAAGAACAATCATTATGTAATCTAGCCATTAAACACTCACCAACTATAAACTGAATCCAGCAAGCCGGCATGAGCACGAAGACAGTTGATATCCAAACAACCGCCATGTTAGACAACCAAGAAGTTATATGCACTTACCTGCACCTGCAACAAGGTACATCTAATGTTGCTCTGTAAGCAGGTTTTGCTTACATAGACTGTAAATCTTGTCACCGGGTCCTACGAACCACACTAGTCACGGTTTTTCCCTCTCACGTAATTGTCCACCTTCAGCACCGTTCTCTGGCTGTATAATCGCATACTTTGTATCCTGTATACGTAGTCCTATCTTTGTAGCTTTCATTTTCCCGCATTGGTGGCATTACCAGGCACTTGTATATGTCGTTCATGTGTGTTTACTGTTATATGTGCCACCTCAATACTTATACACAACGTATTGTTAATGTTTAGTGGTACGTGTAAATAGCTTATGTTATGTCATCCTTCTTTCACTGTTCGGGTATTCATGGTACAGTATTGTACGTGCTTTTTTTTACCTCTGCGCTCAACCACAGGCGTCATAAATGAACGCTTCACATTCACAAAAACAACATCAACTGTCAACAACCTGACTGTTCCACCAAGGTCAGCTCTACGCATCGTAAGACATCCTACTCCATTTGCTGGACTGCTACAACCACGATCAACAGTAAATATCGTAAGACATCCTACTCCATTTGCTAGTCTTCTGTCACCAAGATAACCCCAAACATCGTAATACATCCTGGTCCATAGTCTATATATATATTCTCCCTCATCTCCTATTGGTACCCAAACTTTGTCATCACCATCCCCTGTTATACGCATCAATCTAAGTAATTAGGTCTTACATCTGCACATGCAATCCAATCTCCTTAAATATCCAACTATTGAACACACGAGTCTTCGCCCGATCCCTCGAAGTGAAATATTCTCCATAAATGAATTCCCGCTGTGAATGACAGAAGAAAACGTACTTTACCGATTTGTCGATAATTGCTGCAGACAACGTCGCCTCGTGAAGAAACAGTTAAACACTTACAACAATACAAAATATTGGTGGACGCAAAAAATGATGTCAGGCACCTAAATGGTAGTGCTTTCAGGTAGTGATACGCTTGGGTTATGGGGCCACAATACACGGAAGAATATCAAACTAACACCGATCTCAGCCTATAATCACAGGCGTCAAAGAAACAATAAAAAGCAGTATCACTGAACGGCAAGGCATAAAACAAAAAGCAACAGTCCTCCTTTTAATTCACCCACCGTCATTTGAATCTTCGGTTTAACTTCGCCTGTCCAGAAAGAAACCCAATGTTACCTACGTCAACCCACGTGCCACAAGTTGGGATCACATCTACGTGGAATTAATTCTTACACATTGGAGCTTTTTCTGTATTATCTGCTATACCGCCACACAAACACTTGCCCCTTCAACAAACAAATACACATCATCAGACTAAAGAAAGGCATATAACAAACGAACCTCCCAGAACTAGTTACTGTCTCACCGGAGTGACATACGCTAACTGAACACTCAACTCCACCACAAGCTCCATAAGCGTTCTTCCTAAAGAATTCCGGTGATCTAACCAATGTAATACGACAATGTAGAGCTTTAACAAATAAACAGAGAAAAAGGTTATCAGGAAGAACACGTACACACTTCCTCGTGATAAATAGAGATTACACAGCTTGTGCGTGTGGGATATGGCATATATTCCAACGAGATATTGAAACGTTTTGATATATTCAGGAGCGAGAATTGACACATACAGTGTGGTTCAAAATTATTGAGAATAGCTAAAGCATTTCATATTATTAAACGAGAACAAATCAGATAAAATTGAATGTATTGTGAAGTGAACTGACGTTTTCATGTTGTGTAGGTAACAATTTAATATTTTATCAAGTCTCCTTGAGCTTCACGGCACAGTCTAAGACGGGTAGGCATACTTCCTATCAGAGAGGTTAGTGTCTCGTGAGTTATGCTGTCCCAGTATCGGACCACTTCTCTCTTCATGTCTTCAATTTTTGTCAACCCCTTTTGATTCACACATTCCTTCATCATCCCCCAAATGTTCTCAATGGGATTTAAGTCAGGACTATATGCAGGAAATGGTAATGCAGTCACATTTTTCTCCTGAAACCACTGCTTGGCATGTTTTGCGGTGTGTTTAGGATCATTATCTTGCTGCAAAATCCAGTCATTTCCATAAAACACATGTGCACTTGGAAGGAGAAAATTATATAATATGTTAGTGTAGCGTTGACTTGTCAGATTTCCCTCAAACACACACAGCGGGGTCGTTCCTAATAAGGATATTCCTCCCCATACATGAAACTTTGGGCTGTATTTAGGTCGTCGATACAACGGTGCTGACGCAGACTTTGTCCATATTTTCACATTATTGGGATATACCCATATTGAGCTTTCATCAGTAAAAATCACATTTTCCCAGTCAAAGTTTTCATGTGCCAAACACCACTCAACACACCTGTCTTTATGTTCTTGTTTCATGAGAGAAGGAATTCCAGTCTTTTTCTCCCATCCAAGATCAATCAAATTTCTTCTAACTGTAGATTTTGATACAACTGTTGATCCCCTTTCTATCATTTCATACCTGATGTTGGAGATGCTTGCCCTTTGCTTTTTAGACGCTAAAATTCCCAGCCGGACGCGATCTGAGAAGTCCAATTTTCTGGGTCTCCCTGCTCCTTTCTGGTGCCCAAAATCCTTTCCCTCTTTAAAATTCTTCCTAATCCTATATACAGTAGAAAGAGGAGTTCCTGTTCTCTCTGCCAATGTATATTTACATCATCAATTCCTTGATTACACAACTCAGAAATCAACCTTCTTTTATCTTCAGCAGACATTGTTGACAGTGCTGAGGAAAATGACGTCTGCTACAAATTCAGGGGAGGTAACTCTAATTGTACTATACTCAGTAGGCCAAGATGAGTTACCTCCCTTATACCATTACTTAGTTTTAAGTATCAGTGAATCAGTTCATGTGTTAGGATAGCTCAAAGTAAGAAGAAAAATTCTCAATAATTATGAACCAGACTATATATTACACACGGGACAGGAAACAGTGTATTCAAACAGGAAACATTCTCACAAGTTATTGTTATAATGATTGCGAGAACTCCTTACAATACAATTAATGACAGTGAAGCACGCGACCTTTGTCGGTGTTTGTGTGGAAGCACTAGAGAATTTCGTAGCAAATGATAAACCATATACAAAAATGCTTTTGTTTGTCATTACCAAACGAAAAGCAAGAATTTTTTTACTTCGCCTTATTAGGTAATTGATAGACAACGTCGAAGAACACGGTGCTTACTTCAGTTATGTGACAGTCTTTCTTCATTGATATGGTGGCTGACTAAACAGCAACCGCATCGAGCATGACGCATTGAACTGAATATTTAGTATCTGAGAGAGGGGTACAGCTGAAACGAGACGCCTAGTGTAATCAAACAAAGTAGAACCCCATTAAACATATAGAGAAGAACGCTGTCAGAAAAAACAACTACATCAATAACTCCTAGTTATTAGTAAGTTAAGTATATATTTTAAGCTGTACATGAAATGATGCATGGTACACCATAATGTGATTTTTTCCCACTTTTTGGTTACATTTCCAACCACTTTATAGCAATACATACAGATGATATATATGTGCATATAGAGGATTGTGTCTCCTTTAGATATACTAAAGATGCTATATACAAGGACATCGTAAATGTACAGAAGGTTATGACTGATGTAAATATTATATATGCATTACACCAGGTTACTAAAAGTATATATAGAGAACAACGCCATAGATGTACACAGGATTGTCATTCATGTCAAAGACTTTATACAGGGCTACTACAAGCGTATGTAGAGACAAACATATATAGAGAGGCGACAAAGGACGCCATAGTTGTTAACAGGATTGTGATCACATTAAATATCACATTGATCATTGCACAGGATTCTGAAAAGTATATGAAAAGACGATCAAAAGGCGTGAAACCTTGCTTGTTTACATTTTGAGAATCCTGTAAAATGTGTTGCCTGGTAATGTCTATATATTTGCTCTTGTAAAACTTCCTTGCAAGCAATTCTGAAAGGTTTCTCCCTATGCTTTTAGCATATTGACAGGTTTATAAAACACGTACAATGGTTGCAAGTGAGTCATCACATAAAGAACATGCTGGGGATTCAACGAATCCCATCTTAAATATAAACTTACTGGTACTCAACATATTATGACTGATTTTAAACTGAAACCATCTGAATTCACTACTTTGTGTACATTGTTTTGCCAGGAGATGAATATTCTCCCACTCTATATCAGTATATTCTTTCTACAAATGATCTTCCCGTTTCAACAGTGTTTTAAACTTTGTAAATGTTGGAGCTAATAAACTCAAATAAGAACTTGAGGTAGCCTTGTTTATTGGTCGTTACTGACATGTTGTAAGGTGGAATGGGTCTAGAACTGAATTCAGCACAAGGACTGGTGTTACATAAAAGGGATGACAATGATTTCCTGACGCCCTCATAAGTCAGAAAGTCTGTTTTGATTATTTTATCTATTTACTAAGTCATATATTTTTCGATTATCATCAATCTTACAAGCTTTCTTGCTATTGTTGTAGACAAATGGTTTCACTCCAAATTCTAAAAGCATTGTTATACCAAATGGATTTTGACATTATCTCTTCACCACTTCTGTTTTCAACATTGTCACAGCTATACAGGTCTGTTGACCATGAGGAGATTACCTCCTTCCAGGACCTGTTATGAATGTGGGAATAATGTTCCTCGTGATATAAATGGAATATTGCTCATGAATCTATGATATGTTCTGACTTGAACTTTGTGATGTCATTTGCTCTCACGGAATATCTAAAAGACCGAACACATGTCCCTGTGTCCTATGCATGTTATAGGTAATTGCCTGAAATGATGGTACTTGTGGTTACCTGCCTGATGCTAGAACAACGAGGATAAAGCAGGCGTGATCGTGTCGGAATTGGTATAAAGTGTCTAAGAGGGTGTCCGTATTTAGGTGCGTCTTGTTATTTCAGTTGCCTAATACTACAAATCTGCAAAATACGTGAAGACAATTGCAACATTCGAATACCATTAGGGTGAAGACGACGTCAAACTAGCTTTGATCTCGCCATTGTGGACGACTGGGAACTAGTTGTGTTCCACTTCATTGAAATAATCGAAGCTCGGTCGAAGTGAAACAATCGATCACGTTTTCTCATAATCGAACACAGATCTTTCGATCTGTTATTTTAGTCTCTGAAGCAAGTGCCGACGGAGCTTATCTTATGTTGTCAGGGCCTGAAAACGTTTGTATTTCTTAGAATCCTCATGACTGAATATTTCTCCAGGAAGTTTATGTTCATGATATCAGTCGTCATCACTTTAAAGAAGCAAGTTATGTCATGCTATACGTATCTTCAATAACAAGCTGGATAGGAAAATGTGAGAAATGACACTGACCATTTTTCTTCGCATATTTTTTGTTGGTAATACAAAATCACTCGTATAATCCCTTACAGGGTATGCATGGCGGATTCGATTCAAAAGCAATTGTGAATGTTATGGTTTAACTTGCAAACTGAAAGCTGTCCTTGTCCACACACTATTTGACTTTACACGGCTACTGGTCGAGTGGGTTGGGGATAGGGAGTTGGGGAATGGGCTGGTGATGTCAGATAAACTCCATTCCTAAAGAGGTTTAGATCAAGACTCTTCATAATTGATCAGTCAGTCATAAACGTACTTTTCACCACAAAAGATGATTGTGCGAGTGGTCACAACAAGACTCTAGGAACACATGACCTTAAAGCAGAAGCACTCGTTAGAGGTACAATGCCATCCTGAGAACTGTTGACAAAGATGGTGCTGCAGTGTTGGTTCTACTGGATCTGAATAGTAACGTCTTTACTACTGATCATACCATTCTAATGTTCACACTTGCGACCATGGCGGGTATTAGATGTTGCCTGGTTTGAGTCCTAGATATCAAGCAGGCATCAATCGGTGATCTCCAGCACCAGGGATGTTGCTCACGGCGTACCCTAAGGATCGGTTCTTGGACCTCTGTTGTTTCATTTACCCATCTGCGTATTCCTTTTTTCAAAAGTATCCACGGTGTGGCTCCTCGGTACCTCGGGTGAACGTGAAACCAGGGATGCAAGTGACTCCGCATAAAATGGTTTATATTTTGATCTATGCATAAAATTGCAGAGTGACAAGAAATGTTACATAAGACTGTGTACCAAAATTGATGATTTCAATTTTCCAGTAGTCAGCTTTCGTTTCATGTCAAGCAATATTTCAACAGCTCCAGGTTTTGGTGTTTACATTCCCAACGTCTGAGTCACAATCGAGTCTGAGGCACAATTCAGTAACCCATGCTTGTCGTGGACTAACGGGATCAGGTGGTCAGACTCGCTGACTTGGTTGACAAAATGTCATGTCATCGGTTCCTAATTACACAGAAGCTGTTGATCACTGGATTGTCTGGTTCAGACTCGATTATTTACAGACTGCCGCCACATAACTGGAATATTGCTGAGTGAGGCGTTAAGCTAAACAACCACAGCTGACAAGGCCTTAGGAAAGCCTTCGGTGATAAAAGCTCTATGTAAAACCAGAACATCATATCTGTTTTTAGAACAGTGATTTTATTTAATTTTCCAAAACCATCATGTTCTACCAATTACTAATAAATGCACCGCATGACATGTAAATCACACGTGTGTATCTATTTAGCAGTAACTGCTTAATTATCTGAATACAATAAGGCTTAAAGAACGGTGACCATTTGTATTCAGATCAGGATATTCAAGTCAAATTCCGATTTACATTACATCATTATTACAGCTAGAAGACATGCACAGTCAAATCTTCAACTTGAAAATAAAAAATATATATACAATTTAAGCGTTGGTGAATGTACCACTGCATTATACTTTCAAACTAAGCAGCATAGTATTTAGTTCTGACTGACCTGCACAATGTTATCTGGTTATCTGTATGAAGCGCAAACATACATCCAATAACATTTGAGTGAAGTCATGGACTCAAACAAATAAAACAAAAGAGTACATCATGATCGTGACAGGATGAGATGATAAGCTGTTTTAAACATACCATCGAGGGTATAAAAGTTGAAATTCAATACAATAGCCTATGTAAAATACCGGTATCATCTCTGTTTAGCTCAATGCATATGCGACCAATCGAACTTAGCAAAGGCATGTCTGAAAATAAAAAACTAATTAAATATGATATGATACTTTCATCACCATAAGCATTTTTATGCATACATGTTCGTCTTATACAACCCAACAGGCACTGTAGTTACATACTCTATAGTGCATGTGCGATTATCTGTGTCAGTAATTTTGATGAATAAATTCGCCTCACAAAACGGAAATACGGAAAATCAGTTTACCTAATAGTAAGTAAAATCCTCATAATTCTTTAATGTGAAAAGTTAATAAACGTTTGGTAGTACACGTACAAGTAGAACCATTAAAACCTTAAGTGCATCACTCATGAAGTCAGCTAGGTTCCCCCTATCTGACTGTATTCACAGTTCATTTCAAGAGATGTGTGGGGAATGGTTTCATACATCTGTGCTCCGACAGATTCGGACACATCCCGTGATATTGCTGCTGGGACTTCTGAACTTGTGTTGGCAGACTCTATGGTGCAATATGTCTCTCCTGTCATGTTGGCGTCATGTGGAGATTCAGCATGGAGACTGAGGTATGTCGTAGTTTCAGGGCCAACGTCACCACTTCGAACATACGATGGGTTGTTTGATTCAGAGGTCTCGTTAGGTCGTCTGGAATGTACGGATATTCCAACCTTACGTGCTTAATACAGATCTGCATTATTTCAAGGTAAGTCATGTTCATATAGGGTGTGATTCTATGTTTGGATTAAAGGAGTATATTACTTTTCTCTATTGCTTATGTATTTCTTTGAAAAATATAACGTGACTATAACCACTCATTTACCTCTTTCGTCTCCAGCAGACAACAGAAGAGACGACAGCACCAACTACAAATGCAGCCGCCACAGCAATAGCCAAATGAACAGTGTTATATCCGGGGCCGCCTTGAGGAAGCCTTGTCTCTTTTGAACACATTAGAAGCAATATCACTTTTGCATTTTTTTCAACATAATAAATGTGCTTTCATGATTGATAGGTTGTAAATTGTTTATGTCATAGGTTAGATTACTGTGGGATATTTGAGTGTAACGCTCATATATATAGACTGAGATGCTCTTCGCCTCTACAGTCTCTTCACCTCTACAGTCTCTTCACCTCTACAGTCTCTTCACCTCTGCTCATTCCCATCAACTACCCGAGAAGGTCGGTGTAGATGCGTAGATCGATGATCATGCTGTTGATCACTGGAGTGTCTGGTCCAGACTCGATTGTTACAGAAAGCCGCCGTATAGCGGGAATATTGCTAAGTGCGACGTAAAGCTAAACTCACTCACACACTCACTCGTACACTCACTCACTCACAGAAACATAGAGTTGTTGACTGTCATGCTTCATAGACTTCATGTATCTATATTTGTACATCACAAACCTACATTTGTGAACTGATAAACCAAAAACAACCATCACCGTCCAATTGCTTGTACTCGAAAAACAGAGCAAGACTACTGTCAATGAAGCTACTGTAGTGTCAAAATATTTTAGTTAAAAACAAGCTTTGTTGTGTATGTATTGTTGTCCACAGTTTGGAGGGTGAAATCAATAGGAATCTTATTGATTCAAGTAAAGCACGTGAAAATGTGTAGATATATCTTGACTTGCCATTGATGTAGACACCACATCCTATTAGATTCCACCACCCTGGATGCACTTCATAACATGAACAATACAACATGTCATTTGGAATACAAAACTCACCTTCTTCCAGGCATAATGAAACAGGATTCATCGCCACCACTGTCAGTATTACTACCAATTCAATGATAGTCAAATAAACACAAATACTGGATCGACGCTTATAATATTTGAACCATTGCCATAATCATTAGCTCTCTGTGCCCTAAGTAGTGGGCGCCGCCATATAGCTGGAAAATTGCCGAGTGCGGCGTAAAAACCTAAAGCCACACACTCTCCAAGTAGTGACTCCTTTGATTATAACTCATGTCAAAGAGTGAGGGTGTCAAATACGAGAAATAGCTACCCCCTGCCTGTACTCATCAGGCGCACGTACACAGGGAAGTCAAGAGTATGTTGTGACACCAAAGGCTGGATCGGCTGATAAATTGATCGAAAGTTATGAGATGTGTATTATTGCAGTGTTGTGGATATATTTTGTTACTCTGAATCTGGTGGCTCTACTGGTGTCCTATATTTCTTGCTGTTATCGGTAAGTGAGTATATAACGGCAAAGACCCACACAATGACTCACCTAGCCACACCTACAGAAGTCCAAATGTTTTCAATTCGCTTGTCCGGACAGTAATTCTGAAGTTACAAACTTAGTTCAGCTTGGCGAGGAGCACAATTGGTGCTCATACAATCAAAGAAATTCCATTTATCGCACAGAAGCCATTTAATGAACCTACTAATCTGTATGACATGTCTCGCTGCCATCCTGGTCCACATTCTCTAGGACACACCGCTAACTGAATATCCTCACCTGTAACACCTGCCTCCCTGAAACCCTTGTCTACAGTCTCCAGGACTCACACCACTTCATCCATAAAACCGGAATAACTGATTCATGCAGTATGCCTGTCCTTGGGTATTACCATACTTTGCATGCTGTGCTGCAGGACGATATTCATAATGAATGCTGAACAGGATACTGGCCTGGGCCCGCTTGCACAGAGTAATCTTAGTTACAATCAATCTTAGGCCCCTACAATCAACTTTACAATTACCATACAATTGCCCTAATCCACTTGCACAAAGACGATCTTAAGACAGCATGGATTTAAGATCGCGATCTTAACTAAGATCGAACTCTTCAAAGTTGGACGTAGAAATTTATTAAACTCGACTCTTGTCTACAGTTGTCTTCAAGTGCGCATAGCATGCAGCTCAAATACAACGTGGAACTGGTTACTGCCCACAAATGAAATTCATAATAACGTTGAAGAAGGAAGCGACAACGAAGAAGGTAACATGTATAATCACTCGTGCCTCAGGGGTTATTGTTTAATTTTTCTACATTCTATTTTTTTATGCAATAAACATGTGATACTGCAACCACAGTAATATCATGTTTCATGCAAATATTGTAATACAAACAAATACATTAACGGATTGAGTCTTGAGTTATTGACCTAATAATCAAGAAATTAAAAGATAACACATAAATAAAATTTCCTTATGATATAACACCTAAATGTACCATGATTTGTCAGTGGCTGTCAGTTGAACATAGTTTGGCATCGGTGTTATTTGGAGTAAAATCCCATATATATCCCACAAGCATTAGATTTGTAAAGATATGAAAGTGTGACATGACTGTGGGAGTGTTTCTTGATAATTATTTTTTTCGCTTTGTTTTATGCAAATTTCACATACCCCAGCTAGTGTATTTTTCCCGTTTGAAAAATACTTGTATTATAATTAAAATGCATAGATTAAAACTCTTGTCTCTCGTCAGATTCAATTTTTACAAGTAGAAAAAACATTATTTTGTACGTTATCCAACTGTAGATTATTTCAATGGCAAACTAAGACAAAATCATTAACCGAAAAGAAATATGTGGATATCTGTTCTGTCACAACAGAACATGCATTGTATTTGGGCATGGCAGATCTTACGGCAACGGCATAATCTGCAAAGGGAAACCACTCCCATCTTGCGTAAAAACTAAAATTAGCTGCCCTTGAGTTATTGAAAAGGTCATGGCCACTGCTAATCGCATGCAGACACCTTTCGTTTCTATCCTTTCCTTGTTTATCAAAAAGGTATGGTGTTCATACTTTTTCCAACACTGAATCGGGTGAGAATTGTACTCTATGATATCGACTCGATAATGATGTTGTTCACTACCGGTAACAACGATATTTCTGTCGTTAAATCGATGTTGCATTCTCCGTGTCGCTGAAGTGTCGAGGCGAATCATGCAGTTTTATGCAATATGAACTCAATCCCCAAACGTAAAGCTAATTATTTGCGTGAAATTGACACCAACTTGGACGCCGTTTTGCTACTGACGACAATGATCTTAGCTCCTTACAATTGGTTCCGACCAATTGTAAGTTTTGATTGTAACTTACAATGATTTTAGCCTACAATCGCTTTGTGCAAGTGGACGGCGTTTGTAGCCGAAACCTAAGATCACGATCTTAAGGATTTACATTAATTGTAGCTCTAACATCGTTTTGTGCAGGTGGGCCCTGATACTTTTGTCACTGTCAATGATGTTCGTTAGCTAATATTCACATGGGTAATGTCATGCTGCACTTTCACACTACACTGTATATGTGTGTTCTTAAGCCCTTACCTTCCGCACAATCTAGGCCCATCCATCCTGCTTTACATCCGGCCACACATGATCCAGTCACATGATCACATGACGAGTTTCCTGCACAGTTCCTGTCACCACACTGCTTGCTGCAGGTTTGTCCATAGGTCCCAGGAGAACATTCTGTGAAGAAATACACGATATCGGACACTTCGGCAATAACTAAAGCTACAACTTGATTACGGTGACTGTATAAGTACTAGTATATAGTGACGCACTGATCAACGTTATAATACTCCACGCAGATTCACTGGTCAAGAATATTGTAGTTCTTGCTATCTTGTGATAATACATGCTACTGACAGATTTTAGGCTGAGTTCAAGGGTAGAGTCAGAGACAATGTTGGTCTTTGGTTTAGTTGCCATTGCAAAGTGCAAATATGTAGACATATCACATCAATATCACTATGATTAAACAACGATTCAACAAAATCGTGCTTCAACACTGTTTTATGTTTTATGATAGGGTATACCCTGTGTACAGTCCATCGTAGTCCATCCAGGGAGACACCAGGTGTCACATGACCCAGTATGCCGATCACATGTTGATTTATCAGCGGCACAATTCCTGCTTTCGCACGTCTTGTGACAGTTGACACCATAATGGTCTTGATCACACTCTGTAGCAGAAAGGCATCGCAATATTTTACGATTTTAATTAGGTTTCTGAATAATCTTGAACATTCTCTTTAACTGATGACGCAGAGGTAATAGAACAATAGTGAAACTTCATCCTTGAAAAGGATACTTGGCTAATCATGTTGTCACTGTCAGTAACAGAACTGACAATAACCTATGTCTTCAGCTGCGGGTACTTTCATTGCACACTCGGAATACCATGTGTGCATGATCCTACCCTCCAAACCTGGTTCACATTCAGGCTGCCATAATGCATATCCTTTACGCCCTTACCATCCACACAATCTATACCCATCCATCCTGCCTTGCATCCGTTCACACATGATCCTGTCACATGATGACATGACGGGTCCCCAACACAGTTCCTGTCACCACATTGCTTGCTGCAGTTTTGTCCATAGGTTCCACGGAAGCATTCTGTAAAAGATATTGACACGTAAAGGGCGAGTCGACAGTACTACTCTCGCACCGCATTTTGTAAATAAACTCGACACAAATTACATTGGAATACAGATTCACTGCTGAAGAGTTGTACAGGCAGAAGTATTTTAGAGTAAAGTGACCATGGGAATAATAAAGCAAATAACTGAAAAAAAGCCTCAGTGAAGAGCTATAGACAAGGGTACATACTGGTACAGTTGTCAGTGGCCTCGTATACAAATACATGACTGAGGACATCTATCATTCATTATACTAGAATCTATTTGATTTCATGATAGGGGTTATATATTTTATGGGTATGGTTTACCTTGAGTACAGTCTACTGCAGTCCATCCCGGGAGACACCCGGTGTCACATGACCCAGTATGACGGTCACATGACGATGTATTCGCTGCACAGTTCCTGTTGCTACACGTCTCGTTACAGTTGACACCGTAATGGTCTTGATCACACCCTGTGAAAGAAAGGCGCTTTCTCATTAATGTATGCAACAGTTATGCACAATGTTATTCACAAGTTTTTCATCAAATGTTTCCTTTGCAGGTCAACTAAAGTTATGCTGGATCCTCACCTACAGAACAGTTTTGTCCCCGCCACCCTGACCTACAGTCACCACCACAGATCCCACTGGCATTGTAACAGGGCCCATCAGAGCAATGGCAGAAATGGTTGCAGTCTGTGCCGAAGGATCCTTGACTGCAAACTCAATAAAGAATCAAAGAGTTTACTCCGCTTCTGCGTGGTCCCAATATTGTACATTAACATCGCTTGTTGGTGATAAATGTAGAAACGGTGAATAAAGTTCCATTTAGAGCTGAAAGTGCCTTTACCTACTTACCTTGTCCAACAAACTACATTATGATAAAAGAGGAAAACAAGCACAGTTAACGAGATGTTAAGGTTATCTCTACACGGTGTGATTCATGCCGCTGTGGTGTACGTGTTGCACTCTTGTAGAGTCTAAAGAAACGGTTGACTCTCATTATATTGGTAAATGAGGATTATTTATTTTCCGGAGCAACTGTTCATGTAATCAGTTTAAAATGGATCATAGTTGTAGATCTTACTTGTTTCTTAGCCTTGAAACACTCTACAAATATACTGTACAAAATTAGTTCGGGTATATGTAAATTCTCAAATTATGAATAATGATCGATTATTTTATTGACACACTGATAAAGTATCAGTCCTAAAAATACCAATATCCCCAACTTATTTTGTCCAGTATACTTGTTAAATTAAGGTGTCGACACTTTATTGCTATGTGGCACTACAGTCAAAATGTTGCTTCAATATATATTGTCATAAATAGTAACTGACAAATGGTTATCATCTCGGGAGAATTTACAGATCATTTAAAAGAAGACTTTCTAAGGGTGGATAAAAACAGCAGAGTGAGTCCATACCATATATCTCAACCTCGCAGAGATTCAGCTTCGCCCAGCCGTGGTAGATGGTGAAGAACTGTCCAGTCCCATCACAGATCACATCGTAGATAGAGTTGTCTGTTGCAGTGCTGCTGGTGAAGGTGTAGCAAGGTACGCCAGGTGTGGAGCTACTGGAGTTACTCAGAGAGAGGACAGCTGATTGGATTTTCCAAGCATCTGAAATAATGAAGGATGTATGCTTCTTGTAGGTGTAGTGGCATCATTAGGCTACCATCATTGTTTGTTGTTTTTACTTAGTATAAGTTTCCATTGAATATGTATTTTTGTGAATGATTATGAAAGGTGGACTACACAAATCTGACAATTTACATAACAAATTGTTCACACGTCCGGAAAGATAACAAATAACATGGTGGAAGCTTGCACCACGTTATGAACGATTGAAGACGCTAGCATAGCAAACATCACTTACTAAGCGATTACAACATAACTGTTCAAGTGACAAGAACATCGTTGCAAAATTATAAACATTGAATTTGACCCTGTAAAAGCAGGCCCACTGTCTTTATCTATTGGAAGTGGTGTCTGTGTGTTCATTGACAAACAGTGTTCTGATATTGTATTAGGCTCAGATTCACAGGCGAGATTGTTGATATCTTTCAACTGGAAGTGCAGACAGATCATACTAAAGAGGGCAGAGGTAACGCAAGTACTATTTTCAGACTCAAAGTCACATCAGGAGGCTTCTAGAGAGGGCAGAGGTATGGTAGTTGCTTTATTCAGTCTGTTAGTCAAAACGGCGAACACCTCAAATACTTGTAAAAGTAGCTTTCTGGGAAATCTTAACTATAAACTACAGTAAGGGTATTCAAAAGAAGAACTTGAAGATCTTTGCTGTGGACGGTTTCATAATTTCATCCTGCCGTCTTAAAGTAAACAAACTTAGAAATCTATATCTATCTCTATAGAAGAACTCAGAACAACTAATAATGGCTTTACGCGTAGTTGCCAACGGTAAACATTCGGGACAAAAATCAGTTCAGTTACTATCAGCTAATTCTATCAAATGATGGCAATAAAGACGACAAAACTCAATTGTCATGGATGAATTAAATAAGAGTAAATACACAGCCAGATTAGCTAAGTTCCTGCGTGACAGTAATAAATAGAGCCTCGTAAAATGAAGAGTAACAGAAATTGATGAGTTAAAGTGGTTGTACTACCAGGGAACAACGTATACATTCCTCGGTGAAAACATTCAGTAATGTTGACTCGAAGAGTTTGTATTTCAAGCTGGTGGTATTACCAGTCTTTTGGTCAAAAAACAGTCAAGCTACTTAACCATTACATCATGTTCAGTATACCTAATTTCATACTTATTTAGCAATATTTTCTGATTATTTAAAGATGAACTGATGGAGAATGGGAAGGATACGTACATCCGTTACGGTTGTATATCCGGACGTCATATATCCTGTACTGCTGTCCCAGGTCCACTGTCCACACACTTGGATAGTCCGAGGCGTGGAAGCAGGAGTCACGTGTCAAAACCTGCTCCCGGTTCCCATCTACAGCTTTGTCTGCAGACCAGACAGACTTAGAGGACCCAGAAGATGTGGCATATTTCCTGTAGGCAATGTTTTCTGTTTGAAGAGATACATCACATGATCGAATGTTCACAGACAATAGGCACACATCCAACAATGATACGTCATCCAGAAACAACACGTATTTTAACTACATCCGCAAAACGTTTTAAATGTACTATTGTAATATTCACTTGTTCGCAATATACTACAACTTACTTATTTTTTCGGCAAAACCATCAACATTATGTTTATGTTTGGGTCTTGTCTCTTGAGGCTCTACACATGTAAACCACATGGCCACAACAAGCCCACGGTTCTAAATATGTTGCTGGTTTAATATGCTGAGTTTCCCGATTCACCTACCCAGCACGTAAATAGAACCGTTCTATAACCATCAGTCAAGTGGGTATAGGAGCAGTGTTTCGTTCTCTTATAACAAAGAAACACAGCTGCTTTGACATTTCTTTGAAACTAAGAAACACACCGATGTACAAAAGAAAGTGGTGTTATTATTATCCAAATTGAATAATTTAAGAGTGTTTAGACTGTCACATATAAGACACGAACATAACATACATGTTGCCAAAACATCACATTTATCATTTAGGGTGCTCTGAGTGCAATGTTCTGTCGAATCACACGTGCATGTTATCCGCCAACGTCAATTGAGTCAATTGAGGTTGTTAGTGGTAACAGCATTACAGGAATACATCAAAACAGTAGAGTGACAGTGTTCCAGATGGCGGCTTGAAACAGCCATACTGCCAGAGCATTTAGCTGTACAAGGCAGACCACTATCATACAAATGAAACGCTTCAGCCAGATGTGTCCCAGAAGTGGAAGACTAAGAGTGTCCATTCAGCAACATGACATTCCCCTGCGCATTTTCAATCTGCGCAACCGCATGCTGAAAGTGCCCTAGCAGCAACAGTGTTGAATCACTGCATCATCAGGAACATAGTGATGAGGCGACTGCGTGCTGTCGGGATTCCGGCCTTTCCTCATTAAGTGGAATGTCAAAAATCAGTCAACATCTACTGAATCGTACAAGTAGGGCTGGGGATGTGAGGCGCTTGCACTTGGTTACGATATCTGTCTTGTTTTGGAGTGACTGAGTGAGTTGAGTTTTACGCCGCACTCAGAAACATTCCAGCTGTATGGCGGCGGTCTGTAAACAATCGAGTCTGGACCAGACAATCCAGTGATCAACAACATGAGCATCGAATCGCGCATTTTGGAACCAATGACATGTGTCAACCAAGTCAGCTAGCCTGACCACCCGATCCCTTTAGTCGCCTCTTACAACAAGCTAGTCGTCTTTTATGGCAAGCATGGGTTGCTGAAGGCCTATTCTACCCCGGGACCTTCACGGGTCTGTCTTGTTTTGACAACACGTGCACGATGATGTACTTTTTAAATCAGAATCGAAACACTTTTTTCAATATATGTGGCCAGTTTAGAGAAATACAATTCTTAAAGTACTTTATCACCATACCTTTTTGACAGGTTCCACCACGTCCTCCAATCCAGCCTTCGTCACAGTCACCTCCACAGACTCCAGTTGTCTGGTTACAGGAGTGTCCACAGTGGCAGCTGTACCTACACGTATCTCCAAACTTCCCTGCTGGACAGGACCCTAATAAGGGGATAAATGTTAGTAGTCATGACCACAATCAACCTGACGGATCATTTTTCGTAGTTATTTTTAGAAGGTTGATTTGTCCACCAAAACCAACAGGCAACAATCCCTAATAAATGCTCCGAAGGGGCGGAAAATCATACTCTCCAATATCTTATGATGGCCACCTCAGATGTGTAAAATTTTGCTCATCAAAGCATATCATGTACTGCATCTCAGTCAAGATGCAAAACCCATTAGTCAGCATAAAAACGTTTTCTACAGGTGGAAATATCCCTGTCGGATAACAGTGAACACTTCATTTGCACTTTTAGCTTGAGTTGCACATAATGGTGTGGCACGCGGCACAGAAACCCAAACCAACACGGACACCTGAGCAATAATTCGCCGCCCGGATCCAACTGTAGTTTTAACAATTTGGCAAAAGAAGATGTCATATAGAGAATACTGGAATGCACTTACTCCAACATGCTTCACACAATATCTCAAACTGTTGGATCATGTTAAAATACGGCGAAGACGCCAATGTCCGGATGCAAGAGTAACCAAACGCTATATCAATGAATTCGAAGAGAGGGATCGTCCAAGACGCAGAAGACCATGGTCGACCAATGACAGTGATTCTTTTAATACCGCTGAATTTTTAATTCTGAATTTTTTAGTCTCATAATAGTTTTCATCTTCATCCGTGATGTTGAATTTTGCAAAGACACCTTATGCTCGCCACAGACAGCCAGCTGTTAGAACTAAGGAAGTCAAGACAATTGTTCCTGAATAGAACCTTCAAGGTGGTTAAACGGCCGTTTTACCAACTCCTCTCATGTGAAGATGACACCATTACCTTTTGCACCATCTGTGGAGTCTGTTGTCATCGATTTGTCATTGCCTCGTACATACCTTGTAGCCTTCTTCAGTAAACTACTCCATCGCACCCCGTTTCTTGGTTTCAGTTGCTTCAATCAGCTAACATTACTGGTGGAAACATAGCGTTATGTTTTTCCACGGATATAATGTCTTTGTTCGACTCACAATTAAACAGTTACACGTTTGCAGTGTTTACGTATATGTGAATCCCCCATATAAGGCAGTTATTTAAATTAACTTTTTGAGGACTTTGCGGACTTTATGTTGATAACTATCGTAGTGAGGGTGATTACACGGCTTACACCAAGAGGACATACTTATTTAATACGCGTGTAATGTATTAGACATGATGAAGATTATCAAAATAAGTATAACTTTAGTTTTTAAAGAGAAGTAATTGTCCTAGGGCAGTTAATCACGTTCTGCTACTAAAACACTTCCAGTAACAATGGACCTAACTTTCCCTAGTGGTTTAAAATACCACAGTGACAGACAGACAGATGAAGTTTTATTCATAACATCGGCCTCGTGGCCTGTGGTACAGTTACAAACTTTGGCAGTTTCGTGGATAAGTGGTAATAAATTAAATATGCTAAATTGCTATATTGCATTCGTGGAACGTTGCATAACTAGTCAGCTTCTTGCGGATGCAATGGTCTAAACTGACGGATGTAGTAGGCGTTAATAAAGGTGAAATTAAAATATTTCATAGCAAGACATTTTTCTGGTAATGTGCTGCTTACATTCGGAAGGGGAGACACGCCAATAGAACAACACGTCAGTTAGCTGAACGATAATTGTTAATTTAGGTCACCGTCACCGTCTGATTTTTCTGTATCTTCTGTTCTAGATTAATTGCAATTAATCTTAGAATTATGAATGTGATATCCTAGTGAAGAAATACGGTTAGCCCTGCCACAAAAGATTGCGACTTTTTGTTTAATGGCTCGGAAATGCCAATCTTGTGACAAAGATGGTGAATGTTTAACGTCCAGTGGAAACATCGGTACGTCGCCGAATACTAAAAACACAACTGGCTAGCGCTCTGATGGTGCACATACTACCTACATCAAGATGAATTCGAATTAATCCTGGCGCTTTCAACAACCTATGTTGGTAATCCACACTCTGCTGCCCAACAAATAATTTGTGAGCACGTGAATAAACATATTTGTGGTTGTCGTTGTGTTGTTGTTGTTGTTGTTGTTGTTGTAACAGTGTTGGCCTTCCTCAAGCCATGCATAAAAGAATCCAGATATACCACGTTTTCATATTTTTATATTCGTTCCACTCATATGATGACATTCTACCAAACCCTTCCGCGCTATCTCTCAAATATGTATACTTTAATACTGAATAATAACCATTATAAACACCAGATAACGTTTTACCCGAAATGCATTCAGTTGGTCGCTCAAAGCAAAGTAGCAATCAAAAAGATGAATACATAACTGAAATATCATTGTTCACGGCATACTGGTGTATAACTGCGCTCCCTGCAACACAAACACTTGTGTATACTAGCGAAAAGTGATTTTGAAAAGTGATATATATGTTATTCCTTGTTATATCTCATACATGCAGAGGAATGACGAGTTTATATCCTGTCAAATACTGAGTTAATGAGTGAGTTAATATTTATCGTTTCATCGGCAATATTGCAACCATATCGTGAGGAGAACAATTAAAAATTACGTTATATATCAAGAAAATTAGAAACTAAAATCCTTTTGACGAAGAACAACAACAAAAAACACTAGTATATCACAGATATCCATTTAAAACTTGTCCCTGAATCTCAAACAGTTTAACTATAGAAGATAATACAATTATAAAACGTTTGCCTCCTGCAAGGGCCCTAGCTGGATTTACACCATTACTTCAGCAGTTAGTGATTTGAACACATTTGCCATGCATTAAGAATACACACACTACGAATAAAACAATGGACAGTTTCAATTTACTTCGCACGTTTTGGGACTTACGTACCTGTCAAATATTGAATACCCTTTTTTTTCATTTTATCAGTGCCATGCGGGTATTGGACTGTAGGTATTGTTGCACGGAATTACTTTAATGTTGAGTTTCAAACTGCCATCGAAGATAAATCATGTAGCTAGTCCGTGGGAACATAGTACTATTCTCTCTGTTCAACCATCACAAAGTTGAATACGAAGTCCTCGAATGCATTGAGTAAGACTCTCCAGACTGGTTGATAAATGTTTGTGGATCATAGTAGAATGTCAGTTACATAGTTTCTGCTTATCATACAGTTGTGATTTACTTGATGTCATTCATTGCTCGTTTATGCGAAGTGTGTTTGTACGGGCTATTGGCATGACTGAAGGTGACTGGCAGTATTGAGCCTAGACCTGCCCCTCTATGGACATGATATGGACTTGAGACTTAAGGACAAAGGCGCCAATACTTGGTTGTATTTGCAGCAAGACGGGCAACATCATGGCATTGCGTTAATTTAATATGCACCATACCTGGTCGAATAAATGGACGTGGACGGAAAGCCATTCAATAACCGTACAACTTGAAATTTACAGATTTATCACTATCGTCCTTCAAGAGTGTAATAAGTGTGTATTTAAGGAGTCTATGGCAGGTATCGAGAGAGTGTGTCTCAGCTAATATGTTGGAAAAAGTAAAGTCGGCACATGCCTACAGGGAATGGCTTTAAACGTTTAGTTCCTCTCCGAGCGTCACTGATATGACGTCACATAACTCATGGTGTCGCAAATACGGAGACCTTGGCATACAGACATGTACTCTGTCACATATAAAAGTATCATGTTTTTAATACTTCAAAATTTTAATTGACAGAGCAGAACATTGACAGGGGAAAAGAAATTCATTAAATCATTTCAACCGCAGTGCTGTGTCAGCTGACCGAAAATAACCTACCAGCGATGAAACTGATGCTTATTTGTGGATATAAAAAATGAGGAACATTCCTGATATTTGATTAGTTAAGTAAAGACACAGATGTTATATGAACGCCCCCTGGAAACAGGAAGACTGCATCAGTACAAAAGGTAGTGGTGTAAACTCACCCTGTATATACAGCATCCAACACTCTGCCACCACCGTCCACAGAAGCAGTGTCCTCACACCCGCCATGCTGGACAACAAGGAAGTGATATACCATGGGGATGATTCACATAAAGCATGTTTCTACTTGGGGAAAATTACTGTGTTTGGACAACCCCATCAATATATTAGAATTCAACACTATCCCGCTTTACTGTAACTCATTGTTAGGCGAGTTCAACTTGATGTTAAACTGTTTTGCAAGCTTTCACTGGATCCAAGAGAGGTCGTTTGACGTTTGTGTACATGTTTGTTACTGTACTCGATAGGAGCATCACATTCGTTGAAACTCCGCTGAAACTCGTTTAAAGTATTGCTTCCAGTGCCCGTACAAATGAACATGTCTTGTACTTAACAATATAGAGATGCTATTTAAAATTATTTGTGTCCGTTTTTCTTCACGTAACGTCTGTTCAGCTTGTGCCTCGATCGAGCAGAGCGCAAAGGGTAAATATATCTGCACCTGAAACCACCTGGTGCCACCAGTCGTCCCATGCAATCGCTGAAGATCATTTGTAACACAGATCTACACGGGTATAGGGTATCTTTCCCATATCAATATTCTGTAATATGTGGTATAGATATTGTTCAATCTTTAGAGAAAAATCCTCAGAACAACTATAATCAATGAATCATCTCTCATTTACACTCAACCCTGCCCCGAAGTACCGTTCACAACAACGTGAAATTCACGATTTCCAATGTCCCTTTCTGTAATAACTGCTACTCCGAAGACACCCATCTGCACAAAACACATGCCCCTCCAAAACAAATACACAAAAGAGCTGAAGAAAGACTGAAAACAAACGGACCTCACCATACAAGCTTGAGTCACACCGCAGTGGCTTCGAACAAATACACGTCGTCAGAACAGAGAAAGGCATAACACAAACGGACCTCCCTAAACAAGATATAGTCACACCACAGTCACACACGCAAGCTTAAGATTCAATAATCGACCACAAGCATTGAGAATTCAGATGGTTACTCAACGTACGTAACAAACAAACCAAAGTAAAACATAGGAAAAGACAATATGTAAAACTACTATTGTCAGGATAGTGCGATATGAAAGCATGTGCTACTTCAGACTGATGCAGGTGAACTTGGAAAATCCTAATGCAAAGATGTGCATAATGTTATTTGGTCTTACTGAACATCAAAGAGAAATAACATACCTCATGGCTTTTCTGCGTCATACCTAACTAGATGAAAACATGCTTGTTTCTCTCCGTAGTGCTCGGCCGTAAGATGATAAAACAAGACAGGTCGTCTTTGAGTCAGTGAAACGTCAGTATAAACTGGGATGTCAATAAACAGAGGAAAACACGGTTCTTGTCGTTTCTCGCCCTGGTGTTCGGACTTTCAGGGATAAAACAAAGACTGGTCGTCTTTGAGTACAAAACATGTTAGTACAAAAGTGGTATTCATGTCAGTAGCTGCTTCTAAATACCGTATGTGAACGCGACGTCGAACCAATTTTCGTCTCTCCTCATGGTTTTATGGATTGTCAAAGAGTGAAAGACTCTAAAAGAACTATTTTAATGTAATAGTATTGAGTGTTTGTGTATGTGTTTAAGTAATACGATATAATCTAGCTTCGACATAATTATTGCAGTCAGACGACTGTTGTCCTCATGGCTTTGTTCACTTGAAACGATGTTAGAATTCACACAACCATGCACATTTCTAGCAATCACAAGGCTATCACTGAGGGTGATTGTCGTTGTATTATTTGATACTCCACAGAACATACACGATACCTGCAGACAAAAAATACCATGCAGTAGGTCACAGCACACCCGCCTTTGTGGAATTCTGACTGGTTGTGCAAGGGTCAGTGTTCATTTCCATAGGATATTCACAACTGTATCTGTTTCTACAGAATACATGTATCCTGTTGACATCTGAAAAGTTAACGACACCGCCCGTCAGAGGCTAGACCAACTGACAAAGCTTTAATGCGTGTATACACAACACTTCTTTTCAAACTCATGCATGTGTACATGTAAACTGAATCCATTTCAGAGACTTTACATCTTTGTGTGATTCACAGGCATTGACAAGCATGAACAATAACCTAACAAATATGTCGCATATGAACATTGTACTGCACCTAAAGCGCATTAATTCTTTGCCTTGGGGTAGAACTGAAAGTAAAGCAGAACTTTCCGATTTAGTTGGGAGAAAGGCGTCTACTGGAATGCAATAGATACTCCAATATTCATAACTAGGCGGAGCCGTCATTCCAGTGTGAGTGAGTGTAGCTGATTAGCTTTAAGCCGCACTCTACAATACTCCAGTTATATAGCTATGTAAATTAGACGACTAGTCTACACGCCCAATGTCAAATCGTTGTTCTGACGAACGGCAGTAATACCTCTACATTATTATTTCACTGCTGAGAAAGTGGAGCCTATTTGCTGCAAAACCGTACCGATGGAAGGGCACATCAATATACACTCGAAAGCAACAAATGGCATGAAAATTAGTGATTTGCCCATACCTATGTACAATACAGTTTCAGACATTGACACGAAGAAGTGGAAAAGTTGTTAAACAAACGATCATGTAAATGTTGTTGTTTTAATGACTGTTGTAACAATGGTGTATGAAGTGTATGTCTAACAGCCCATCATTTGCACGTTACAATCGTACGTGTTTTGCAGTTGTCTTTAACGAAGATGCAGCAATCTGAAAGACTTTTACAAACTGACAACCAATTGTCAAGCATCAAGGTGACATTGGCAACTGAGGTATCTTCCATTATGACTATTGCCATTATGACTGATCCCAGTATGACTCCTTATCAACATACACATATAATGGAGCACCCTACACTTGAAAATGTACTGAACCTGTGTAGCTGATTATCCCTGCTTGACTACTCTTTGAAATAAACTATAAGGGAGACTCTCAGAGCCATCCTATAACGATTAGAAGCCTTGAGAATCGGGGATCTTGTACTGATTGTTGTTTTGATACTTAGAGACTCAGACTAAAATTTCGTAAGCGTACAGTACAGGAGAAAATAGGTTTTGGGGAAAATAAGAACCAATGCTAAGATCACCCATCTACTCTAAACATAGGTACAGATAATCATATACACTCATTTTTTTGGATAACTGGACATAATGCGACATATTTGGGGACCACTCCTCTACAACCCCAGCTAGGATAATCACTCTACTCTGATTAAAACTTAAAACGTTTTAACTGTTACATTTATCAACAAATATATAAACGTAGCCACAGAGATTTTGTGTTAGGTATGGCGGGTGCTCAGAGAGCAGAGTTTGTTGTATCTCGGAGAGGAGCTTGAGAAGTGCTGCATGCAGGATTTCGGTATAAGCTGGACAAGTCCGGTAATATGTCAGATTGCTGGAAGTATGTTGTTCCTGGACGTGTCAACAACTAGAGATTTCACAAGAACAGTTACTGGAGAGTACAATCAGGCCAATCCAGCCAATCTAGTGCACACGCCGTTGTGCAACCTCTGTCCACTGTATAGTCCCCACTGCATAGACACAGACGTAAGACCACTCCTGCATTGTAGAGATATCACCCTTGATGGAAGATGGACCACTACATCTGATGAACGTCGCTTTCTTGCTGTTGAAGACGGAAACGGCGACAAGTTACTGTTTTATTTCTACGGAGGAACCACTCTCAACTGTGCAACGGGCTGATGTCCTGGTCATCAATGGAAAAAAATCAGGACCTTCAGACGTTATGAGTGTGCGGGTACATCATGACGTACGTTTCCCCTTTCCCGTCTAGAGCCATTCCGAAGCAAACGGCACATGAACAAACAATCATCTGGAAGGTTTCAACCACTAACTGAACAAAGCATCAGACACAGTCACCAAATTCATGGAAACGATCATGAGCATCGAGACAATGAACAGCAGATGAATTGCCCAGGTGCATTGTGGAGATCCTGTACAACCCAGGAGAAGAAATGTACAGAGATTTAGATGCCCGAAACCGCCATTTGCAGGATTAGGTCCATTTACAACCCATTTAATTTGTTCATTCAACAGTCTATACTGCAAAAGAGCTTTTGTAAATACAAAATGGATACTGAAGTAGAGTGAGTCAGTGTACGCCGCACTCAGCAATATTCGAACTATATTGCGACGGTCTGTAAATAATCGAGTCTGGACCAGACAATCCCATGATCACCAACATGAGCATCGATCTGCGCAATTGGGAACCGATGACGTGTGTGTGTGTGTACGTGTGTGTGTGTGTGGGGGGGGACATTTGCGTACGATGAGCTAGTGAAGTTGACGGAACTTTCTCCTTGAACCCGGTAACAGGTGACTGTTTCGATGGTCATTCGTAGACGAATGGTTGTGATGTAGTGATGTAACACTGTATATGGACGGGCATTTCTTCTGGTAATGGATTTTGTGGATTTTGATGGTGGTTTTGACATTTTACGTACGCTGCTGCGTATGTTTTACTGACAAACACACGGAGAGAGAGAGAGAGTATAATCTTTATGTTAGTGCTCAATGTGTTGCAGATAATCCAAATCTTGAAACGTTCAATTGTCATGTTTCGAGGGTATTTAGAAGCAGAACCCTTGTGACATAAGACGGTCTCTTGGTAATTGTGAAGTGCAAATATTGCGACTGTAAACCGACATTGTAAATGTGCATATTAACATATTTATATCTGGACACCTTCTTGTGTACATTATTCCACCATAGTAAACGAGCGAGCTGGGATTTTACGCAGTGTTTAGAAAAATCCCAGCAACATAACCAGAAACAGGTTTCATACATTGCACCCATGTGAGGAATAAAAACTGGGCCTTCGAGGTAATAAGCAAAATCTTTAGCTAATTGGCTACCTTACCACCCTATATCAGTGATGTTAAATCTTGTATAAACAGCACGCTGGTCAGATCTTCACTTAACAGGGATGAACAACAGACAGCCAACATCAAGCCTTAAAATAAAGAGTGATGTCACATCCTTGTTGTTACATCAAATCAGCAGAGTTATTCAAACTTGCCAAATTCACTATACTCGCCAGCCATGGCACGGGAGGTGCTGTCAAGCGTTTCATACGTCCGTGGTTCAACTGGCTCGTATATGTCTACTTCTATGGCTTCCACAGACGCCCCATCGTCTGGTTCTGTCTTGCTCCTGCTGATGGTGCAGTGTGGCTCTCCGCACCACTGGTTGTCACGTAACTCAACATTGCGATAATCATGCGCGCTCAAGTTAAGTTCACTTGCGTCGTTGTTTCGCGATGTTTTGGTTTGAACTTTCGACAGATGACTTGTGTTGTAGTACTCATAGGAATCAGGTTCCTTTTGTGGTGCTCTGGAACATATCGGCATGTGAACAGTCACTGTATTAGTGAGTGAGTGAGTTTAGTTTTACGCCACACTCAGCAATATTCCAGCTATATGGCGGCGGTCTGTAAATAATCGAGTCTGGACCAGACAATCCAGTGACCAACAACATGAACATCGATCTGCGCAACTGGGAACTGATGATATGTGTCAACCAAGTCAGCGAGCCTGACCATCCGATCCTGTTAGTCGCCTCTTACGACAAGCACATTTGCCTTTATGGCAAGCACAGGTTGCTGAAGGCCTATTCTACATACCAGATCTAAACAAGATAAGTACATATAGATTTATCGTATTACCTCGATCACTTTGTCAGCGTGCATTGCAACTGTATTGACTGTTTGTAGAATATTAGTAAAATAACTACATTTTGGAATACGTATCGACTACCTTTGTCTCTTCCTCCTGATGAAGACAAAGACGATAACTGCTGCAACTAGGACAACGATTGCAGTCGCTGCCACTGCAGGTATTAGTATTCCATCGTCTCCGACAGACTCTGCGAAATACGTTAACATTTAGTGTCGTCATGACAACTTGGTGAAATCCAATCTCGGGGACACTTTCCAAACAATCTGACGTATTCCGGTTTTGATATTATGAGGTAAACGCTTAGTCTCTGAATATACATAATATGCAATGATAGTAACGAAGAAGCCCATTTGAATTATAAAGGGGAGCCCTGTGAGATGGGAGATTCAGAACTGAACCTGAGACACACTTGTGATCCCGTACCCTGATGCTACTGCAGCAGCCATGTAATGCAACCCAGAAACATTTACCCCTATTGGCAGAAACATAACTCGCATGGTAACACAGAGGGTTTTCTTGCAAGCTGTGATGCTGACCTTGACACCTGTGATCCTTGTTTCCCTCCAAACAAGCAAAGCGACAACTACCCGAACTCCGGTCACATGGGTGATTACCAGCACACTCCTCTTTACATTCGGTTCCAGGATGACTCAGACTGTATACTAGAAGGCCATCAAACGTGCATTTGGTTTAAAACACACATACAACTGAATCACTGCTTGTGGCAAACATCGATCACACATCGTTGATGCTTCAGAGTTTCGTGATTGTCAAACGCGACTCCAACTTTTAACTCAATCACACGTTTTCGTATTACCTGTGCAATCAGACTGTGTCCATCCTGCCTCACACCAATTGTCACATCCCCCTGTTGAGTTACATGAAGAGTTACCCTCACAGTGTCTGGAAGCACAGGTCTCCGTACAACCTGGAGCATACTGATGTGGTTCGCAAGCTGCAACGTGTATAAATGTAAAAGCATCATTATTTAGAACTGGTACCATAAACGACACAGTTTAACAAACACCGTTACCTGAGCAATCAGACTGCTCATCCTGCCTCACACCCATTGGCACATACCCCTGTTGAATAACACGAAGAGTTCCCCATACAGAGTTCCCCATACAGTGAGTGAACCGCACTCAGCACTGTTCAAGCTATACGGTCTGTAAATAATCGAGTCTGGACCAGACAAACCGGTGATCAACAGCATGAGCATCGATCTGCGCAATTGGGAACCGATGACATATGTCATCTAAGTCAGCAAAGCGTGACCACTAGATCCTGTCGGTCGCCTTTCATGGCCAGCATGGGTTGTTGAAGGCCTTATTCTACCCTGGACCTTGACGCGTCTCCCCATACAGTGTCTGGCGACACATTTTTCTGTACAGTGGCGGCTGCCACAGAATAACAACATACAAGTAAGACTATTAAACATTCCACAATATTACATAATACTTGTTGGCAATGTAACTGTCAATTTCGCTAATGGGACACATTTTCAACTTGTTTTTTTTTTCTTTCCAGTTTTCCAACAACACATCCAAACCATGCTATCGAGAACGTTAAAGGTGATGTACCTGTGGTGGCCTATCATGTCCGCAGGATACGCCATGGGTGAGTACAACCTATATTCTTCCATGGCTACGTGAAATGCTAAGCCTTGATTTTGATTGGTCAATCGATAAAAGTAGACGGTATCAATTTGAATTGAAAACGCGTCTGATTTCAGGGCGCTTCACTGCGCATGTATACAACACTGCTGCACTACTTCAGCTTGGCCACCAATTTGGCTAATATCAATCAACACAACAGACGTGATTTAAATGCTTGCAAAATACTTATTAAAATCGAAAAAATGCAACGTACGTACATCAAATCCGTTTGTAAGTACTCGTGCCATTCCGGCCAGCCGGATGACGTCTCGTACCCGACTCGTGGCCTGTCTAAGCGCAAACGGGCATGAAGATGAAAACAGTCTCGAGTCTATTATCAAGGAACGATAACTCTGAATTTCCAAACATGACTGTAAGAACATCGTACATCCCGTGAGCAAAACAGCGATACGGTCATTCCCTTTGCTAATCTGTTTCAGTGTTGAAAGTTGTTCATCCTTTAGCTCAAAGTTTAAATTGTGTTTGGTATAGCTTAGCTAAGTTTCAAAGTTCAACGGTTCCGCCATATTCATATTTTAAAATGCGTTTCAATACGCGCGATTTGATTGGTTTGCCACGATTCTTAGCAATAATGGCATACGAGAGGGGTGCTAGTCTCCTTGTAGGTCACGCAAACAGACGAGGAGTTACGAATGACGTGAAATCATGATCGACACTCGCCGGTCATAAAAAAAATACAGTTTTTTAAAAGAGATCGTAGGTCGATAAGAAAAGGATCTATTCTTCCATTCTGCAGGGTTCAGATTCGACAGCCAGTCATGGTTTTTCCACCGTCACTTCAAATTTCAAAATCTCAACACCGTCTGGACAGCCATTTCGAACTGTCGCGCTGTCAACAAGTGCTTCCACGAAAATAGGTAGGTCAGACGATTCCATTGTGTGGCCAGAGGGGTAGAGTACCACGGCACGATAAACAATAGGTTGGTTTCCAGTTGTGTAGAGTTGGAATTATATAAATAAAGTTCTCTGGTATTACTCTATTGCATTGAATAAACAGTAGTTTGTTTTCTTTGGACAAAATATTTTATATGTCGAAATGTTGAAAAAAAGTACAAACGCCACCTACCACAGACGAGTTCTGTTTGCCTCTCATCCCATGCCGGATTACGCAGTGTCTTCCGCAGACGGGAGGAGTTTAAAATTGGTTAGTGTAGAAAGGAGATAAACGTATACTTTGGGGAAATTACACGTTCGGTTCCAAATGAAATTTAGAGACTATTAATTCTGCATAACATTCATCAAATTTCCCAACACTAAATCTGTCCTATATATTAATATCTCTCATCGATATAATGACCACTTCTGACACCCTTCTTTTTTTTCGTTTGGGGGGAGGAGGGTGTTTTGGGGAGTTGTTTTGTTTTTTTTAATTAATGTATGCCTATACAACTGAAATGAAATAACCCCTGAATATTTTCAACGACTGATGTTTCAATAATGTGTACCCAACCAAACACGTGTCATTATTACGAACTTATGCCGAGAACATCTAATGCATAGCAAAGAAATTATGAAGCATTCAATCGACTTTGAGAACTCACCATCCTTACAGTCTAAACCCGTCCATCCTGCTTTACATCCGGGCACACACGATCCTGTCACATGATCACATGACGAGTTCCCTGCACAGTTCCTGTCAGTACATCGCTTGCTGCAGTTTTGTCCATAGGTTCCATGGAAACATTCTGTAAATGGACAAATGTGAAGGGTGAGTCGACAATAAAACTAGGTCACTGTTATTATACCATTTATGTATTGACGTACTGAATGACGTTAAGCGATCCTTGTCAGGACTTACACAGGGGTACAGGTAAAGTGCACAGGCATTAAGAGCGAGTGAGTTTAGTTTTACGCCGCACTCAGCAATATTCCAGTTATATGGCGCCGGTCTTTAAATAATCGAGTCTGGACCAGACAGACCAGTGATCAACAGCATGAGCATCGATCTGCGCAATTGGGAACCGATGACATGTGTCAACCAAGTCAGCGAGAATGACCACCCGATCCCGTTAGTCACTTACTATGACGAGCATAGTCGACATTTGTGGCAAGCATGGGTTGCTGAAGGCCTATTCTACCCCGGACCTTCACGGACATGCACAGGCATTACGTGTTTGGCAGAAACGTTGTCCTTGTGATAACAAAACATGATGCTGAAACTTTTTAGGTTGCGGTGAAGTGAAAAAAAAGAAATAATGTTACATATTGGCATAATCAAATATGTAGATACACCAAGCAGCCAACATCGATATACAAGTATCTATATGATGAAGTAAAGCTCAAACATGTAACGTGACATGGATCGGTTTGCTTGCTTAGTATGTTTATTGAAGACTTTATTGCTGCTACTTAAAAATCCTGTTCCAGTAATCGAATTTCATGAAAATTGTTCCTTAATCACCTGCAGCTTCACTGAATTGGAGAGTTATCGTTTATGTTTTGGGCGATGGAATTACAAGAGGTCTACTTTTCCCTACCCAAAGCGACTTGATTCTGATCAGAAGGACCTGAAACTGTTGGAACAGACTAATAGTATGAAACAGACTCCCTTAGTTTAGCTTGAGTTGACTGAGTACTCTTTTTCACCGGTGTAATATCAGACAAGACTGGACTGATTTGGTAAGAAATTTTCTTTGATCTGTCCTCTTCAATAGAAACGCATTCATCCAATTCCAGCCGCTGTTAGTTCAGTTCATAATAATAGAGACTTCACCAACCCAGTTCTCAACCCACCACGGGTTGTCACAAAGTCAGTGCGAAAGTGTATATTTATTAGGCAACACCAATGATTCTGTTACGGTATAACTTCAGCATTAGATTAGATGCAGTTAATCAAGCCATCAGACAGGTCCGTAAGCTACCGTCCTCTGGGCTTAAGACTACGTAAATTTCATGGCAGACCTTTTTCTAAGTCGTGTTATATGAATAAACGGGGCCAAGAGTTGAAGTGACTTTGACAACATAACTTCCGCAATAACTAAAAATCATGCTTTGTAAGCCGATTAACAGAACAAGGTCCAGTCTACCACAAAACAGTGTTGAGTAAAGAATTCACTGCCCTCAACCACACGAATGCCGTCCTCGGCCGACACAGGGGCGCAACCTACAGCAAAGTGGATACCGGATTTAATCGCCTTTTACGACACGCAAAGCGATGCTGAAGACAAATTCATCAAGTAATCCTCACGGGGCTCATGACTACAGTTTACCTTGTGTACAGTCCACTGTAGTCCATCCTGGGAGACAACCGGTGTCACATGACCCAGTATGACGGTCACATGACGATGTATTAGCAGCACAGTTCCTGTTGCCACACGTGTCGTTACAGTTGACTCCGTATTGGTCTTTGTCACAGTCTGTGAAAGTAGGATGTCATAATAGTGTAGACTTTCTTAGTGGTTCTAATTATTGTGCAGAATAATTGTGAATATAAGGTCAAAGGTTTTTTCATTGAGTCATTACGCAGTGGTATCCAAGCCTATTAATAGTTTGTCACCAAATCTAAATATCACTGACCTAAAGAACAATTTTGTCCATGCCACCCTGGTCTACAGTCACCAGCACAGATCCCACTGACTCTGTCACAGGGTCCATCAGAACAATGGCAGAAATGGCTGCAGTTTGCACCAAAGGTTCCTTGACTGCAGGCTTAAAATAGAATGAAACAAGTACAAACAATACTTAAATAACATTCGTATATGTATATGTGGGTAAAGCAACGGCCGTAAATTGCATGATCAGCGGATCTTAGAGAGGAGCATTGTTGACAGCAGCCTACAACACACTGGCCAACTGGTGTCATCACAGATGTATATTAAAATCAGTCTGTTTTAAAATGACTGAAACGAACAATCAAAATATTGAGGAGATTCAATACCAAGGCCACTTTTGAAGTAAGCCCTTCGAATGACCCATGGCACAAAAAGGTGCTCTTAGTAGAACATATCGCTGACGAGAATAAAGTTTCCTTATCGACTACTGACAGTTATCCCTAAATTACTGAAACTTAAGAAACATTCCAAGTTCAAAACTTTGCACAAAACATTATTTTCTGCATGGATTAGGGAAAGGTAGGTCAAAGAGCTAGAGTTGCTCGTCATGACAAAGACCGAATTCGATTCCCCACATGGGTACAGTGAAACCCATTTCTGGTGCCCCCCCCTCCCCCCCCCCCCCCCCCCCCCCACACACACACACACACACACCGGTTGGGTCTAGTGTTGAGAGTGGGTGCAACTTTGTCAACATGTCCGAACAGCCGAGACATGGTCGCCGTGTGACATCTCATTTTCTCGAAATCTTCAGCAGTGCCCTAACCTTCTTTTTAAAAAGCAGCTACATATGGTTTAATGTTCCGATTCGGGCTCTTAGGCAGCGAGCTGCAGCAGCAACTGCTGTTTCCAGTGATAAATGAACTGGATGTCGAGATAGCGAGTGTGCGTTGTATTGTTAGTAAAGGAGAATAGATATCATATGTAAGTACAGACAATACAATTAAAACATGCTTCCAACGAACACAACATCAATGACATTTTCTGCTGCCCTATTTACTGAAGTTAGATCGACCTCCTGTTTGTGCCATTTGACCCCCCTGTTGTCATCAAATGTGACGACCATATATACGTTTACATCTGTGTAGTTTGAGAGGTTCAGGGAGATTCGTCAAACGTGAAAGCAAATTCCTGAACGTTGCTAAAAGGCACTTGCTATCAAAATTTTGCATCGGACGTATTCCTTGGTTACATCCATGTATAATGCCGGTGTTAAGGTAATAAAACAGAGTGTGGACATTTCCAGGTGGCTTCAATTGCATATGAACCCTATTGTCAGCTCGGATTGGCAAAGCCATTCAAGGAAGAGATATCACATGTTCTGATATCGTTCAGTAACCAGAAACCCAGTTAGCTTTCACCGACTCAAAAATCTAAACTAAACACAATAAAGACCACGGAGATCGTCTCCACCGTTTCATACTTAGATCAATGAAGGGAACATCCTCTACAAGATGGTTGAGTTCAACGTACTCACAGTAAATTAGACCCATCCCTTTATGTCGGACAATACTCTTGCAAGTACAGTGTTACATGTCTACATTCTAATACCTTTAACGAACATTCGAGCTTGCTTTTTCTAAATAGATTTCAAAGAACGTTTAAAAGGTTTGGTGGAAGATATGTGGAGGGAACTAGTATATTTAGCGAAGCAATGACAAAATGGCCAACGCGATTCCCTGTTGGGATGAGCTAAGTCTAGATTTTCGTACTTGGTATCATCATTATTGGAAACTAATTCCTAAACATATGAACACGTATTCGGATTTGTCCCTTAATTGATACGAGCTAAGGATTATGTAATATTTGTAAAACTAAAAACAAAATATGACTTAAGGCAATCACAGGTTACAATAATTGACATGTTATTACAAGATCAAGACCATGACAAGCAGCTCTATTTTAGGGCAGAGTGACGACACAGAAGTATCAGGACTTGTAAATGTGAACAAAGGCCAAACAATGACTTCATACCATAGATCTCTACCTCACAGAGATTCAGAGCATTCCAGTTGTGTTTGATGGTAAAGAATCGTCCCCTTCCATCACAGATCACATCGTAGACAGAGCTGCCTGTTGCAGGGTTGTTAGGGAAGGTGTAGCAAGGTACGCCAGGTGTGGAGCTACTGGAGTTACTCAGACAGAGGACAGAGGGTCGGATTTGCCAAGGGCCTGAAAAGATTCTGTTCTATGAATGACAAAAACGTTTTGTATTTTAGTCAAATAATATTTTATACATTATTTTGATCTTTCGTATCTGCCACATGTAGTTTAGAAGAGAGTAAGCGCCCAATATCCATTACATTCCAATTCGCTCCTACATATGGAACGTATGTGGATTTAATGACGACCCCATGATCACCATTCTGTAATCGTAACGTTTATGAAGTATACACTGAATGGCCATGGAAAATTAGCTGGAAGTGAGTGCTATGACTTCACGCCACATTCCATTCTTATCAAGCCCACCGGGATTCACACATTTCACCCATATGGGAATCCCTGGGTCCTACGGAACGAACGAACGATCTAAATACAGAGTCGATACTGTCAAAAAAGAGAAGTACAAAATCCATCTACCGTCCTGTATAGCATGTACATATATACATACCTCTTGCACCGTGATATATCCTGACGTCGTGTATCCTGTATTGCTGTCCCAGGTCCACTGTCCACACGCTTGGTCGACTTTTGGAGGGAAAGCAGGAGTCAAGGTCCCGGTTCCCATCTACAGCTTTGCTTGCAGACCAGAAAGTTTGGTCTCCAGGTGAAGATACGGCATGTTTCCCGTAGGCAATGTTAGCTGTTGAAAATGAAACATCTTACTTATGCGAAAGATTGACAAATGTTAAATGTTGTTGCAACAGAAACTACAGCATTTAACACAGCACCTATATGGCAGATTGTTTGTGTCGGTAATATTACACTTAAAAAGAAACTGTTTATCCTAAAGATAATATTTCGGTTAACGTTCTGTTCTATTGTATAGTTCACACGAAAGCAATTCGTTTGTGAACTAGAATTGTGTACAGCATATATCAATTTGCGCTCATTTACGCCTTACTTTGAACTACATTTGGCTAAAGATAAGGCCTGATGTCGAGACTGACACACGAACCTATGCAGGATTCAACCACCAGAAAGCTGCGTTTGGTTATTGTAGGAAATTCTTACCGCAAACACCGGGTTTCCTCACTGAGTTTCGGTGATTTATTTTGTCACTATTTCGCCTTTTATGACCATTTGAATCTGGTTCAGCGGAAATTGGAAACCTCCCTCTTCTTAATGAACGTATGTACCCGATTTTGCAACACTTGGGATTGATGCCTTGACATGAACATGATTGTAAATACAGAAGTATGTGTAAAAAGTATGAAGTATGAAGTATGAAGTATGAAGTATGAGATAAAGATTACATAGGAGGTGATTCGTCACCAGCAGTGTCCATGAAGTTTCAGAGTATATGTGGGTAAAATTGGATTTGCTCAGAAAATTGTGCAAAATAGATATTCATATTGAAATGTGTTCCTAAGATTTAGATAGCATAACTTTAATCTTTCAAATTGATGAGCATTTGATCTACCTTTTTGACAGGTTCCTCCTTTTCCTCCCACCCAGCCGCGGTCACAGTCACCTTCACACATTCCGGTTGTCTGGTTACAGGAGTGACCACAGTGACAGGAGTAACTACATGAATCTCCAAACTTCCCTGCTGGACAAGACCCTGCGAGGAAGCGAAAAGACGATATAATTATGAAAACGAGGACAATTCATGGTTAATATTTCTTTTTACAATTATGTCAATATTTCGAACCAGATTAGGGTTCGATTAAATGGATTTATGGTCCGGACTTGGACTCTTTGTCCGTTACTGAACGAGGAAAACGTATGAGGCTGAAAATATAACTCAAAATACTTAAACATCGGAATCATATTTAACAGGTTCTGTCCTTGACATTTAGTCAATAAAAATTTGACAGTGGTGTTACATAAACACAAGGCAAGAAGACTTCATACTACATTGGTAATTAGTAAGTGAGTAAACTATCAACTCACCAGACATAAAATGTATCCAACACTCTCCCAGTACTGCTAATACAAGAAGTGTCCTCCCAGCCGCCATTTTGACAACAAAGAAGTGAAAATCCTCCAATGAGAGTCAGGTGTATGGGGTAAAAATATTCTTGTTCCGAGTTCAGTTATTCTTTCAATACTGTATCACGATGTGCTAATCCAGTCACACACACGTGACACAGACAGTCGGAATACCGGACCTCCGGACCTATATATATATATAGGGGACCAATAAAGACCATAAATGTCATATACAGTAAATAATGGGAGTGACAAAGAGAAACAAGGTAGTTGAAAAAAAACAATGTATGCTATGGTAGTGATAAAAATTAAGAATGCAGATTAAATAATAACAAATAAGTCTCGTATTGTGTTGTATGTACGGGACAAAGGATCAACTGTGATGGTGAAGGGCGTTATGATCCTAACAGGCGGATGAAGGAAAACGCGCTATGTGATCTTATTTGAATCTTTTGTTCCGGACAGAGGCCTCAGTGTAAAGTAGTTCCTCTTTGGGTCATAGCGACATCCTTGTTACGATCTTTTAACAAAAGGTTGAGCCTATCAGGATGGGAAATACACATGCAGGAAAAACGCAAGCAATATTGTAATCAATGCCACAATGTTTTCATGCAGCGCGTTGGTGACATCCTTGACCCCGATGAAGTGTTTGAGTGGATTATTGTTTAGCGTCACATTGGCAACATATCATCGACATCGTTACGAAAAATTGAATGGGAACTTTTGATATGAATAGTGTGAATAAAGATAACCCTGCCATGAACAGAAGCATGACTAGATTACCACATGTTCACCAGTTCCACTAATTTAGAATAATAATTTAGAAGCATTTAGAATAATACATTATTAACCTGGTGGACAACTAGATTCGGCTAAAGATCGCCAGTTACAAAGGGTGGGTCACCATGCTTGGGACTATTTGAACTAACAGTACATTTACTACCCGCATGGACCCAAGCTGGATTGACCACATCCCCAAAATCACCGGCGATAACTGACAAGTTTCTTCCAGAGATCACAGTGAAGGATAAACAACCTTTAAAGGTCTAACATGTAAAATGATACTTCAAACAAGGAGGAACATCCATGCCGTCTTGATACACATATTTTCCCCAACTTCAACTACCTCTCAGGGGAGTTGCTAGCAGCTAATTATCAGAATTACCAGTGTATATAATAATACTACTATGTACATCATAACTTATCAGTCAGTTCAATCTAAAAGCCCACGAATCTAATGAGGGCTAATGTTGTTGCAAAGACCCATCGTGGTTGACACTTTGAAATAGTTATTACTTGGGATAAATCTCAACAGTCATGTGCCAGTATGTGTATCGGCTTTTATGTATCTTCTTTTATTATTGTCTTCATTGCCGTCCTATTTTAGAGATGTATGCTAGTTTTATTTCTTGTTACTATGATATACTATTCTATACTATACTTTGCTGTCCTTCGTCGACAGGTCTTTACAATGTACCATGAATTACTATGTGTATAGTTAACTGTTCTCGTAGCGATACTGCTGAAATATTGCCGATGTGACGATAAATTTTAACTGACTGACTCACTCAGTATGTATAAGTGATAGCTGGTGGTCCACTTCTTTGTGTAACCTTCAGTCACTTTAAGATACTAGAGCTGTATCACGGATGTGTTGAATATTGATTGACGTCGGCCATTAGTTCCAGCGTGGTTGAGCAACTACCAGAAGACGATGTCGTATTGACCAGGGGCACGTTCGCTGTGCAAGTCATTAATTTCAGTTGTATGGCGATTTGCATACGACATGCTATTAAGGGGATGAGGGCACGAAAGAAAGTAAGAAAATATTAAAAGGTGTTCTATTGATACATTTCAAAACTGTCACAGTGGTGTTTGTTTCATCCGTAGAAATCATGCGACGATGTCGCATTGGATACACAAGATATACACATGGATATTTGCTTAAAGGTGAAGATCCTCCGTTTTGTATCCCTCGTGGTGAAAGAATCACGGTCAAGTATGTCTTGCTTGACTGTGTTGAATATTCCATCACAAGGGATAAACATTTTAAATCACGTAGTATGATGGATCTTTTCACTAATATCAGTTCTCATATAATTATAATTGCATTTTTAAAATAGCTGTATCTGCAAGAAGAATTGTAAATAGATATTGTTTAATTATTGGTAGTCTAGATTAGTAACTAAGATTGTTAGTGGCTGTAACCTCAAGGGGGGTTGAAGCATTGTAAAATTATTGTCCTCCTGAGAGAGTACGTAAGTCCCAAAACATTCAATTTAAATTTAAATCTACCGAGTTCTTAATCATAGTATTCATGTTATTTTAATTTTGGCTAGCATTTCGTACACTTGCCAACGACTGAACTGATGATGTAAAAATCCAGTTAGGCCTAGTTAGTTACCGAGTTCTTAATCATAGTATTCATGTTATTTTAATTTTGGCTAGCATTTCGTACACTTGCCAACGACTGAACTGATGATGTAAAAATCCAGTTAGGCCTGGGTTCATGCAGGTGGCAAAGGTACTGTAAGTCAACATGGTTCCTGGTATGGTGATCTACCTTCAGTTATTGGCAATCTATAGCCCGTATTTTATATTGTATTTTCTGCTTTAATTACTAGCATGTTTTACTTTCCCATGCTAGTTTTATACCCATATCTGTGATACCCTAGTATTTGTACTGTCCATCGTGACAGGTTTCATTCTCCAAAAAGTTTTCATTTTTCTCATATAAATTGTTTTCGTCGCGTTATGGCTGAAATATTGCCGATTTTCGTTAAATTTTACCTCACTCACTCACTCATCCATAGAAATGTAACGGTTGTTAGTTCACAGAGAGCTAGATGCGATGGCCAATCCTTGGATATATTTAAGAACAAAAGCAGTTAATAGATTTCTTGAATTTAGCAACGGTGTGATCTACCTGTGGCCGCATTAATTGAGGAAACGAAAGTTGGCACACAGGAAATATTTTGTACACATCCACAAAAAGAGGATTATAAGGGTTGAACTGATTAGTACACAGCTTTGCGGTTGTTATAATAATGCAGATCATTCGGCATGGTCATGTTACCTTGACAATGGTTAGGAACGTTTCAAGACGCATTATACACTGTATCAAGTAACAAATTATGCTAACAACAGTAAGTGGTACATGGATTGGAATGATAGCACGGGCGGACCCACTCTGCCGCCCATGCTTACGTCACAGGTAAATATAGGGTGGTACCCTCTTTGAAAGGCATTTAGAAGTTGGGCCAGCAAGGAAGGATGACAATATATAAACTTCTTTATTGCTACAAGAGCGAGGTTTCGGTGTAGGTTCTGTGTCTGTTATCAAGCAAGTGATGCACAGCATAAGGATAGAGGTATATATATACAAGTTAGAGAAGATGTTTGTACAGTACAATAGGAATAGGAAGCCAGACACTATACAACTAATCTGAACACCTTGTGCTACAAACCATACAGAACTCCACCACCAATACACAGAAATCCAACCGTCAACAGTCTGCACCTTTTGTCATCAGCCTGCCATATTACGGCTTTGTCAACCACAAAGTTCAGAGACGCCCAAAAAAGATCAGCATCCTCAACACCATCAAAGCGACTGGCAAACCATCTACCACCCAGAAACAAGAATCACTGGGGACAGTTTACCACGTTTCATGCGATTGCGGACAGACATTAAGACCTGTCAAAACACAAATCAAAAAGCACCAGACCTCGGTATCCAAACGTGACTCAAAACCATCTATAGCACCCATTTCTATTTATAATATTAATGTGTGCATGATTTTGTTAGCCACTCGGGCCCATCATATGTTGATTTCAAATATGCACGTGCCACGACGAGCATTACGTGCAAATAGAAAATATGTGCAAATATACCATGTGATATACCTGTGCACCATTTGTACACAATGTGAAATACCTGTGATATCTTTTAAAACTAAGTATTTATGTGTTAGAATGCTTTGCTTATGGAATGTCGTTCTAACTGCGTAAGGCAATCAATTACATACAAAACATTACTGTTTTAAAGCCATTTTGATATATCTTTGTCCTTTATCACCTACCATCTGAAAATGCCAAACACAATGTGACACAAACCAATTGTACACTGGGTACTTATACAAATATGTGCAAGAGCAGTAATGTTAAGAATGCCAACCCAACACTAACATCAGAGATGCTGCGTTGAAACATGGGTTTGTGTTATTTGTTATTATGACATTAGTTCATTCAGAACGACACTCTTGGGAATAAAGAGTTGGATCTCAAATGTCATGTAGCTGTAAGTTATAAGCTATTGGTCCCTAGTATGGTGATCTGCGTTCAGTTGTTTCCGATCAATAGACGGGTTTTATATTGTATTATATTATATTTTTATAGTGATACTAGTTTTAACCTTCCACGCTAGTTTATATTCTACTTGTGATATTCTAGTTGTTTTACTGTCCTTTATTGACAAGTTTTCATAATATATGACATACATGTGTTTCATTTCAATGTCAAATATAATTTTGTCACGATATAGCTGACATACTGTCGATGTGACGCTAAACATTAACTCATTCACTCACTATAACCTATTGACAAGGAAGCTGGAGAAGGTTTCCTTGTTTAGTATAATATCGTGTTTGATGTGATCGTGACAGCAAGACAAACATATATATATAATAGAGAGTTTTAAACAAAACCACTATTGTGAACTTGGTACAATGATGTGTGCCACGATAAATGCTGCATTGTCTCTAAAAAGGAACAAAATTGAGTGGATCACCTTCCCTAACACACGATATTAATAATCCTACTGACATGTCAATACAAACACAATACAAGTGACATTAAAATGACTAAAATATCCTTCTAAAATATTATTAAAGTGTACAAAACTGACTTCCTGTTTAAAAGTACCACTTTTTCATCAAAGAGCTTGATCTTTGAAGAGCAGTGAAGAACAGTGAGCAACAGTGTCAAGAATAAGATTCAGACGTGACATGGACATTGCCAACACACTTTTGTCTGGTAAATGCGAAATGAGCACCTTAATGTAAAATGTGCTTGACAGTAATAGCAATATCTCTTGGGATCCTCAAATGTTGATAAAATTGTCTAAAGAAATGGCTACTCCATTCACAACGTATTATGAATTTTGTGAATTTCTCGGTAGCGTATTTCATGATGCTGATGTGGACGTGGAAATTTACAAAGAAATGTTTCAGTGTGCTGCTGTATATTTAAGTGATAAAATCAGATTCAAAGGTAACTGGTATTGCCTTAAAGTCAGCTGCACGCTCTAGTTACTTTCAACGTATGGAACTTGGTTTTCTGGAGACCATTTATGTCTTTGACTGAGACAATGTTGTAACTGTCCTTCAAATATACTCACAAAATCACCTTGGAATGGTTTGTAAAATCAACAAATAACATCATCATCTAATCACATATCCGATTACAACAGTACCTGCACCATTTCTTAACGCGTCATCAGTACCTTACATTTCTTTCTCTAATGATACCCGTGAAGGTCCCGGGGTAGAATAGCCCTTCAGCAACCCATGCTTGCCATAAAAGGCGACTATGCTTGTCGTAAGAGGGGACTAACGGGATCGGGTGGTCAGGCTCACTGACTTGGTTGACACATGTCATCGGTTCCCAGTTGCGCAGCTCATGTTGTTGGTCACTGGATTGTCTGGCCCAGACTCAATTATTTACAGACCGCCACCATATAGCTGTAATATTGCTGAGTGCGGTGTAAAGCTAAACTCACTCACTCACTTCTCAAATGATATTGGCGAACAAGAAAACAAGGTTTTCTCACTTAGGGCAGGTTTTATTTCACAACAATACAGACTGGTTATCATATCTTCATTATCAATCGTATGATCAGTGTGATTGTGAATGTTGGGTGTTTGAGCATGGTGGTATGGTTTGCGTCTCATCTTCCTGGGTCCCATCCCGCGGCTCACCGTCAAAGTGACAAAAAGGACGAGGCCACATTCTTATTTTTGTGGGGCGCTTCCATCTGTTTATTCACTGTTTGAGATATAACGGTCACCTCTAAACCATGTTACTTTTAATGGGCACCAAACAGAGAAAAAGTAAAACATTCGAAGCTGAACCAATGTGTTCTATGCTGAATCGTTGATGATACAATCTGTAGAGGAAATGTTTTCTTACGTTAATTATGTTATAGTTCACCCTCCATCGTTGTCAAAGCTATGACACACCCGTGGCGAGCCACCTCCTCGTGGTGGGTGCTGGGTAACGATAAGCGCTCGCCAAACCCCCGTTGGGATATTTGGTCCACCAACCCGTTAGCCGTGGGTTGCGGCCCTGTGTTGGTGGAGGAAGGGATCCTGGTGGATGAGGGCAATAGGAGCCTGCAACCGTGTTCCCATTGCCTAACACACCACTTTGGCCCTGACTCCACCTAGACGGGTGGTAGAACTGGCCCGGTTCTATCAGTCGGCTGGTCACGCCATGCCCTGTGCATAGAATTAATTTTTGCACTTTTAACTTATTGGATATTGGTCCTTTTGATCTGAAATGTACACATATATCTTGACTTATTGGGTATTGGTCGTTTTGATTTAAAATGTACAAACATATATTGATGTATTACATCGCCTAGAGTCTTATACCAGAAGGCGGTGGGTCATGGGCCAATTTGGTAATATGGACCTCTGAAATCTGTGGTTCTTGGGAATGATTTCATGGGCCGAACCAGCCTGACATTTATTCTTTTTGTTTTCATAGCTTTTCATGTCCTAATTGCTGGAGTATAATATACCTGTAACCCTGGTGTTGCAGTTTGGTTTCCACTGCAATGTCGTTCTTGTTGACACTCGATGGCGGGTGGGGAGCAGGCATGTCGAATTTACTTCTCTACAACATGGCAAACCTACAATATGGTGGTTCAAATAAACGAGGACATGTAGAAACAGGCACAATTTCATCGTCAGATTATGAATGTCCTCAAGTTAACCATAATGCCTGGCCACGATTTCTGGTTGTGGAGGGAACTAACGGTACACCAGTAAAGATCAATCCGTTTGTTGTTTCAAAATCTATAGAGGGTATTTGTGGTACTGTGAAAAATGTCACTCGTCTCGTAGTGGTCGTCTGCTGGTCGAATGTGCCACGAAACAGCAGTCTGTGAACTTGCTTACTGCTCACTACTTTGCTGATACTGAGATCACTGTCTCTGCACGCAAATCACTAAACTCGTGTAAAGGCATTGTCCGGGATTGCTCAAAATGAGTGTCTGACATGTCAGAGGATGACATTGTTGCAGAACTCAAATCTGTTAAACGTTTTACAAGGAAAGATCATGATAAAAGTGTTTCTACAAATACTTACCTTTTGATATTTGCTCTCTCTAAACATCCAGATTCTATCAAAGCTGGATATTTCAACCGCCGTATAAAATTAACTTTACAATATGTAACAAAATTGTGTTCCAACAAATCAAACCCTGCATATATCTGTGTCTTTAATCCTTTGTATGAGGATTTGTATAACAAGACGTCTTCTCTTGTTCCGCCTCTTGGCACAAGAGTGAATCCTTTCCTTTCTGCTGCTGGCATTCAGCTAAAAAATATAGCTCCTTCCCGTTTACTTTCTTCTCCTCCTTGGCAACTGGTGAGGCCACAAGTTGACCTTACACTGACATTTTAAAAATCAGAGACTAATGAATTACAAATGACTATAAACACGAATTTAATCAATTAAAAAGTAAATACAATTCATATATATCCTTATTCACAGATGGATCCAAGGATGACGCTACAGTGGCTTGTTTCACAGTCATTGGGTCCAAAACAATCTCTTCCATATTACCGGACCACAGCTATATTTTCACAGCTGAGGCAAACGCCATATTAACAGCTCTTAAATATATTGAAAGCCACCCCATAAACAGTATGTAATCTATTCAGAGTCTCTTTCTTGCCTTCAGGCTATTAAAAATATTTCTTGCAAACATCCACTTTTAATAGAAATTATTGAACTGTGTAATAATCTTGCTACTGGCCAATACGACATCGTCTTTTGTTGTTACCTAGCCATGTTGGCATTTCTGTGAACACAAAGGCTGATCCAAGGCAGCACTCAACAAATCTGTACACCACTTCTCATTCCATACTCGGATTATGAAGCTACCATTAGATCTTACATCCGTGATCTGATTCAGAAGTGGGACACCCTGGTAGGTATTAATAAATTACACGCAATAAAACCATATGTCGGTTACACCTACTTGGGTTGTTGGTCCAGATATGAAGAGGTCATTATACGACGGTGTCGTATTGGCCACACCAGGTATACGCTTGAATATCTTTTGAAAGGCGACGATCCTCCGTTCTACATCCCTTGTGATGAAATAATCACGGTCAAGCATGTCTTGCTTGACTGCGTTGAATATTCCACCACAAGGGACAATTATTTCAAATCAAGAACTATTATGGATCTTTTTAGTAACGTAAGTTCTCATTTAATTATTGCATTTTAAAAGAATTAGATTTGTTTTCTGACTTGTAACTAAATAAGTATTTTATGATGGGAAGTTGAATTAGTAACTGAGATTGTTACTGGCTGTATCCTCGAGGTTGGTTGAAGTACCGTAAACTTTTTGTCCTCCTGAGAGGGTACGTAAGTCCCAAAACATTTGAGGTCAAATTTAATCTTCCATTTTTTGTAGCCGTAGTATTTCTGTCATTTTAATTTGTGGCTAATCTTGCATACAATCACCAGCAGCTGAGGGGATGGTGTAAATCCAGCTAGGGATCATGCAGGTAGCAGAAGTAAAGTAAGTCCCCATGGCCTCCAATATGGTGATCTACCTTCAGTTGTTGGCGATCTATGTGGCCTCTTTTTATTGTATTGTATACGATACGACAGCAATACTGCCGATGTGACGTTAAATATCAACTCACTCACTCACTCACTCACTCACTCAAAGCTATGAGGCTGAAATTATAGTCGAGTTTTAGGCTTCATTAACACACAAAAGTTGGTTCAAAGGTGACCTCTGGTTTCAGTTTCAAAGTCTGTAAAAAAACTCTGAACTACACCTAGCCTGAGTATCGTTCAGGGTAACACGTGTAAATGAAGAACTTCGTATTTGATCCAGTGTCCATTTAACCTTTCTTCTGGCCACACATGTTTATGATGGCGACAATAATGTGCAATATATCTGCGAACATACAAAGAACAAATGGTAACATGACACAAGAAATTGCAAGATAACCAATACTGGTTGATGATGTCCTCATGTCTGGTGCGCTTGTTTTCTTGCTGATAGAGCTCGTAAGATTACTTGTTTTCACCTGTAACCTTTGTTGGAGAAGCGCTTTCTGTTCAGAGACAGCGTGAGACGTCAGCACATCAAGCCGGTTTTCCGGTTTACAGAAGCATGTGCATTTCTCGCTCACTGTTCTCACTGGTTGTCCATTGTGGTCCAACAGAACTGTGGGTGCAGCAGACGTTGTACTTATGGTGACTGAGAATGTAGAAGACGAAGTAGTGATATCTGCAGGAGATGTATCCGGATCAATGGTAAAAGCTGAATCAGTGCTGTCGGTTTTGGGCTTGTGAGAGTAGCCCGTGGTTGAAGCTGTCGATGATACAGGAACCGATGACACTGTATAATTAGCAGTAGTCGACGTCGTTGTGGTCATTGCAGATTCTGGTATCGGAGTGGATGATGTTGTTGCCGAAACGGACACAATTGTAGACGAACTGGCATGTCTAGAAACTGTAGATAGTGCTGTAGAAGTGCTTGGTCTGTTGGTGTTTGGTGTACTCTCGAGGGCAAGATCTGTTGTGACAGAAATAGAAAATATTTGTTCATAAGTGCATTGTGATGTAAATTTCGTTGAGGTCCGCATGCTAGCAGACTGCAAATGATTACATGTTTCGAATGTTTTTACTTCTATATCAAAAGGTGAATATATGAATGACACATAGATAACAACAATTATGGGATTAGTCCCCATGAGCGTAGGTGCGGTAAAGAAAAAGCCAGGGCTCAAATAGGATTGTTGCCGAGAAAGGTAGGGCAAGCCCTCTGTTCTATCTGAATATAAGGCTTTGCAATCTATCAGGCTTACACTGAAAAAGTAGCTTGCAAGGCGCCTGGTCCCATAATATTTCATTCCCCTTTTAACAAGTCATGATTCACAAACTAATTACCGTTTCTAAAGCCACCGGAGTATCCCATTCCAAAGTAAACACCATGTCTGATGTATAATAGTCCAAACGGCGTTGAGCCCTGCAAGTCGATCATCGAGACAGTATTTGTCGTAAACTGCCATATTGTAAATCCACATGCTGACTGGGATTCTACTTTAGCCAGTCCTTTATCCAAAGCAAAGGACGCGATACTGGGATCGGTACTGACAAGAACAATTTTCACAATCGTCCATCCTGCATTCGGGTTTACTTCTGTATCCACTAAGTATGAAGTCATGAAATGATCTGGTGACTGAACAATGGCCATGAGATATTCAATGGACGAAGCATATTCGTTAAATGCTACCACAAGTACAGCCTCACTGGAATTGAAGCAAGCTGCATCAGACACTTGCATGTCAAGATAATCCCCCTCATGAATGGTGCCTTTAGCTTGACCAGCCAGTTCAATAGTGGTATTTCTATGCGCAGCAACAACCCGATACATCAATTTGTGCCTTGGAGCTAATGTGTACAATATGTATCTCTTCCTAAACATGGCAACAGGTATCAGCATTTCAGCAACCGGCTCTGTAGTAAAGGGAGATTTACCGCCATGGCAACCAGAAATCACAGCAGCAGGTTTTGAACTTCTTATGTATGTGCCAGTAAAATCTTCGACGCAATACATGCCGAAAACATCCATTATGTTGAGAGTAAGTTTGATATCCTGTCCATTGTTGTAATTAGAGCCCGAACATTTACTACCAGATGTCCTCACTGTAATGTTGATGTTGGTGTCATCATCAGCTGCTACTATCATGAGTTTGGAATATTCAAAAGCTGAGGGGCAGGACACTGCGACGTATTCTACTGACAATGGACTCAGTGGTAGAACCAGGTATGACTCGCCATTCCATACATCTTGCAGATTCACAGCAGACACGGATATACCATCAGTAGATTTTATTCTGAAACCTTTTCGGGCAACTTTATTGTTCTTCACGTCAAAGCAGTGTTTGGGATCCAGGTCAAGTGTTGCTGACAATTCACTGCCAATAGTAAGGTTAGTGAATGTGTTAATAGGTGCAGGACTCTCTACTTGGACAACTGTTCCCTCTTTACCAGTGAAATATAAGGACGGGTGGCATGTTTTCTCGTGAAGGAACACAGCCACAATAAAGTCTTCATTGTTGTTTTCCGAAGCTACCGTATAGCCTGCAATATAAGGACAGTGACTTAGACGAGAGGCAATACTGTAGTTTTGTGGGTTTTCACTGACACTTCTTGTCGAGTTAGGTCAATAAACCACACTTACCTTTTGCAGTTATTGCGATTCATTTCTTAAATGCTTGCGTTTCTCGTAATGCTACTCTTGGGGTTATTATATTAGCATAACTAAACGATACAGCACCATGTTATTCTGAAAGAATACATGTACCATGCATGCAATTATAACAATATTAATACAAGAGGGACAGCATGCATAGTAAAGCTTTATCACTAACGGAAATAGTTAAAGGGTGCCTAAAATCATGAAGTAGGAACCGGATTGTGGATTGCGGATTCGAATCCTGAAGCTGATTCTTTGTTCACATTCGGGATTCGAATATTCGAATCCCGAATCTTACTTAAAAGTCACATGGAACCAAAAAATCAAACATAATTGAAACACTGTTACTACTTGTTCATGATATATAAAATGCATTGGCGATTGTGAAGAAAACACATAAGCAAAATTATAAGCGTATAATCACAAATCAAAAGTGCAATATGTTGTACTTGGGTTTACCTCCCTCGAAACGAAGCAGCCGCAATACCGAACCCAGTCAGTGCCTCTGGTTGTGCAGTAACTGGGCTTTTTCATTGGACACTGGTTCATTTGCCGATACGCTTAGCCGGTTCTTTGTTTCTGCCTTGTAAGCCCGATCGGTGTTAATTTCAAATTGCAAATGGTCAGTAACTGAAGTTGTGCATTGCATATTGTCATCAGACAGGCAGACATATAGGTGTCAATAAACCAGACATTGAGTTTTCTATGTGACAGAGTCTGCTTATCTATTTTGTTATATAAAGATATTATTTACTTGTTTAGGTACACAATCAAAATTAGACAACTGCTCACGACCCCATACTCCGGACAGGCATACTGTTTCAAGCTCCGCGAACCTACTCCCTGCGCATGAGTTATGAGCGCAGTGCAGCATAGCCTTGAAACCACTTTTTGACACAGCGCTGGGGAAAAATTAGTGAATCGCTTTTTTCCATCGCGCTTTTTTCAAACTTTTTAGAGGTTGAAATGAATTGATGTTTTGTTTCGGTAAGTGCAGACCGAAAGGTATCAGAATCTGCAAAGTTGTGTTGCATTTGACCTTTAATATTGTTTTTATATTCCGGATTTTCCTTTTGCAGATTCACTCGGCATTCGGTATTTGAATTGTTTTTCTGGATTTCTTTTTTGCATTTGGAATTTAGGTCTTCAGCGTCCTTGTAACTATTCTCTTTGAACCTTCATCGGTCAAACTTATCTTACATCGACGTTGCCGTCAGCATCCTTGGAAACAATCAAATTGTCCCGAAGCTCTTTCCCGTGAAGGTCCGGAGTAGAATAGGCCTTCAGCAACCAATCAATGCTTGCTATAAAAGTCGACTAACGGGATCGGGCCGTCTAGGCTCTCTGACTTGGTTGACTCCTGTCATCTGCTCCCAACTGCGCAGATGCTCATGCTGTTGATCACTGAATTGCTTGGTCCTGACTCGATTATTTACTGACCGCCGCCATATAGCTGGAACACTGAGTGCGGCGTAAAACTAAACTCAGTCACTCATTCATTCACTTTCCTGCTTGCAGGCATCAACCCTCGAAGACAATCAAAGAAATACGAACAATGTCAATATCCATTATTTCATCCCACTTCTAATGTACTAGGTGCTCGTTGTATACCTGGATAACGTAACACATATACAACTAACTGACAGTTTGTGATATTTTAACCACAAATCCGAGTTTTTTAGCATTCGGGTTTTAGGATTTAATCACGACTCTGAATAATCTGTTCATTTTTTCTCTTTTTTCTCTATGGCAGATAAGCCACTGGCCATTCGGTATTCAGTATTTGAACACTTATTCAACATTAGTTTTACACATTTGGAATTTGGGACTTCAGCGGCCATATAACTGTACTCTTTGCACATTCACTCAGTTGGAATCCCGAACATGAATTGTTTGTTCAGAAACAGATTCGGCACTGGCGAATCTAATCTCGATTGTGAACGAAACCTTCAGATTCGAGAGTCGAATCCCCAATCAGAATCTGTTTCTAAACAAAACATTTAGATTCTGGAGTCTAATCACCAATCCCCAATCCGTTTTTGGCTTTATGTTGAATAGAATGGCAGAATTTTTCAACACGGTAATATTGTGTTTCTGTATATGCCAGACGCTAATGTCAAAAGAATTATTCCGGGATTATATCGGGGATGACAGAGAGTGTTTCTTTCAGACTCAATACACTATTTCATTTGATTCGAAAAGATCATTGTATATACAAAACGCAAATAAAAACTTTTTATCAAAATTAATATTATAATGGATAGTTAATTTCGGTATGCTGGGAGGGAATTTACTACAGTTGTACTTAGAAACACTTTGTTCACATTTTATGGCCTGACAATGTAATTGCAGTGGAGTAGTTAGAGTTATTATTATTTTGAGATCAATTTGTTGTACACGCGCATACAGGGCTATGGTTTCGGTCATCAACAGATCATATATTATTGAAGACGTTTCAGGGAGATCGGGATGTTTCCTGGTGCAAAACTAATAGTTGGTGATGCGGAAATTTCATCAAAACTGAAACATATCGGACAATTAAATGACTTCGCTTCATACGCTTCGCTGATAGAATTTTACGTTTACGCTAATTATGAATTCTTTAGTACACTTCAGAGAATTTAAATAATTTGCATCCCTTGTCAATAATGTCAATAAACCTACAAAAGTGGGAGAAATAGCTTCACTTGGGAAATACGTCAGAGGTAATAGGCATACACGCAAACATATAATAATCTATTCACGAGTTGTAGCGTATTTTAATAACAATAGTACCATGAGTCATTCAATCGGTGGTTATTCAATGTAAAGGTTAACCTGTAGTAGTCTATTAACGTAGGTGTAGCATTTGTAATAACAGTAGTATCAGGAGTTAGATAAATAGGTGGTTAATCGCTGTAAACGTTAACCTGCACTATTGTCTATTGTTTAAGTTACAGCATATTTTAATATCACTAGTATCGTGAGATGCATAAGTAGGTGGGTAATCGCTGTGAACGTTAACCTGCACTATTGTCTATTGTTTAAGTTACAGCATATTTTAATATCACTAGTATCATGAGATGCATAAGTAGGTGGGTAATCGCTGTAAAACTTTACTCTTAATAGTCCATTATGCCCAGGTCCCATTTACCTACTTTTTCACCGGCTGATGCGGGGGCATTTGTGGGTTTCACGGATGTTTCCCCCACAGATTTTCGCCCACATCTTTGTCGTTTGGGTGAAGATGTCACGATGCTAATGATGGTAGGGTATACACTTGGGAAATGGAAGTCTAAAATCGTCATGTGACTGAGAGGTCACGTGGTGGTAATCGGCCGTATATCTCCTGACACCCACTAGACGGTAACCATCTGATGTAATCGTTCTGTTCCTAACAGGCGCCAGTCGATGCTGGAATTAACATCGCTCGGTTCCAGTTCTATACAAACAAAACAAACCCTCGGTGCCCAGTCAGTTGGTGTTCGACACAATCCACTTTTCAGTAGCCATAAAGATACGAATCATTCTCGTACTCTGGCATCGGAGTCTCTAACTGGCCATATTCGGGACTCCGAAAGCGCCAACGCCGGATTTACCACCTCCGTTGACGCTTCTCTAGTCTTGCTACCCTCTCGTCTTCCTGCGACTGCGATGCTAGAATGACGTTCTGTCCAGTCTCGGCAAGTGTGCAGGGTCATGATCCTGATGACCTATGCAGTTCAACCCATTCAGTCCATTATTTATATCTCAGACCCAGCACATCAAATTACCTATGCTGCGCTTGCTTGACGCCTGCCCAGACTATGTGTGGTCACCTTCCTACAAAGTATAATTGTACAGTCTACGAACGGAAAGAATCCGAGTAATGGTTGACTGGCGGCAACCTTTCTGTTATCATCCGGTGACCATACACAACAGCGCAGTGATAAAATCGTTCGATTCCCTGTCGGTCTGGCTGGTGCCTGTTCGGTCTCTGGTGGGTTGCCGGAAGATGTGCCACAATGCTGTTACCGATGAGAGTGTGACCATCGGTCGCCGTAGGAGGTATTTTCTTCAAATTTCTACAATGTGTCAACGCGGTCTTTCCGGGGACTTTCCTATGTCAAAAACATAGCCAATGTCAATGGTTGATCGTCCATCTCCCTGCCGTGTATCTCTGAATTCTGACGAGTTCGGGCCCGGCATCGTAAGCTAATCATTCATGGCAAAGGTCGATGTGTGACCGAGTCATTAGCGAGAGTCGCGGGAAGCTCTTTAAATAAACTCACTAAAAATAATTTCCTTGGTAAAAATATATGGAACAGAACGTGAGGATAATGTACATGTTTTCAGGTACGGTACACCTCCAGAGAACACAAGAACTGTTTGAGAGGCATTCTAGACGTAACTGATAGGAGTGACACGTTTCTTGCAGTGATCATTCTTTATTGTACAAGGGCGACGACGTTTCGGTACTTCTCTCGTACACAAAACACATGTTGTACACTATCGGGAAATATGTATGCCAGTGTCAAAGGACGAGTTAGGCAATAGCGTTCGACGTTGCAAAAGGAGTGGACAAGATCCCCCAGATTGTCAGTGGTTATTTGGTCTATGACATAACGATGAAGGTTTGGGGACAATCATGGGACATGACCAGTTGCTGATCGAGTAATGCCAAACATATGTTTCTCTCTTACATATCCCTTATAGTCTTTCATGTGTATTTGCGCCAGTCACTGAAATGTGTTCTTGTCACCTTACCCCAAAGTCTCCCTTCGTCTCATCCATCGAGAACTATCCAACGCTTAACAACTCATTCATTTCGGTAGTCTTTTAATCGTCGGGGTGTTTTGTTTAGAGAGTATTCGTAATGGAAGAATATGAAACGATTTTTTAATTATTCGCCCAAACGTCGCATCTATTGTAATGAAGAAGTTGTCAAATCACAAACATTGTTCATCATCATACCAGCTTCTGCGTAGCACATTAAGGAGTTACTTTACTGCAGTATGATTGTATTGAAGATATGCTACAATTGCTGATTTTGTAACGTATATTTTTTGTTTGTTCCTTTTACTACGGATTGTATCAAGTACTAATTTCAAGGCTAACTAATAATTCGAAAATTGGCATGTAACATTATGCCGGCATGTAATCATGAACACGGAATGCATCTTCAGTTAATAAACAGGTAGAATTTGTCATCTTATCTCCGTAGATATTACAGATGTTCATCGAAAAAACGTGCAAAATACATAACTCCAGAGTTTTATAATCATTTCAACTTTATGAAATCTCAGAAATTGATAACGCCTCCATCAATTAAATGAGTCAACATACCTTTCCTTGCACACGGCACAACGACGAACAGAAGCAACGCCTGCACCTGAAACAATAAGTGAGTGAGTGAGTGAGTGAGTTAATATTTAACGTCACCTGAAACAATAAATCCATTTTAATGTAACCTTTGATTAGATGTGCTACTGATATGTATTTTTCAATATACTGTCCTATTCGTATATGGCAGTTCAAGAAGTGAGTAAAACAACAAACGAACAAGTAAACCCATGTGGCATTATAATTACTCGACAGTAATCAACATCCTTATAGATCAACTTATCAAGGCCAGTCAACACTAACCCTTCCCTACCCATTGTTCATCTGGTTTCATGTCTATCCCTTACAATCACAACATATATCAGCAATGGCATTACACTCTACATCAACATGTTCCTTTGTATTAACTTAAGTATCTATCATGTACATATTCTCTTTGTGCATAATTCTCTGTATCACTTGCTTGATAACGGGATTAGCATCTTCGCCGAAACGTCGCATCTATTGTAATAGAGAAGCTGTCGATTCACAAAAAATGTTCATCATCTTACCAACGTCTACGTGGCACTTTAAGGAGTTAGTAAGTAAGTGAGTGAGTTTAGTTTTACGCCGCACTCAGCAATATTCCAGTCATCTTTAAATTATTGAATCTGGACTAACAAATCCAGTGACCAACAACACAAGCATCGATCTGCGCAACTGGGAACTGATGACATGTGTCAACCAAGTCAGCGAGCCTTGACCACCCGATCCGCTTAGTCGCCTCTTACGAGAAGCATAGTCACCTTTTAAAGCAAGCATTGGTTGCTGAAGGCCTTATTCTACATCGGGACCTTCACGGGCCCTTTAAGGAGTTATTTTACTGCAGTATGATTCTATTGATTATACTTATACTACAATTGCTTATTGTGGAATGTGTATTTTTGTTCCTTGTTCCTTTTCGGACGAATATATATCAAGTACGAGATTAACTAATAATTCGAAAATTGGCACGTAACATTATGCCGGCATGTAATCATGAACACGGAATGCATCTTCAGTTAATAAAGAGGTACAATTTATCATCATTTTCTATGTAAATAATATTTCATTTTCTCAAATCAATATAAACAAACTGTTACTTACCACTTTCATAATGATACGGCTTGCTTCCATCATGTTGAAACGAAAGTTTCAGCTAACAGGACATTGTGTTCAAAAGACTGATGAGAGCTCTCTACACCTCTCCTACAAGACGTTGCAAACCTGTTTCAAAAGTCATTTTTAATGATGAACCATGAACCGTGAAATATATTGCAACATTCCCGTTCATAACAGAGTAGCCGTTTATAGATTTGCTTTCACTTTGGTTTCGGAATTTAGACACATTCCGTTTGAAGGCTTATAATCGATGAATGCCTCTCAGTGAAATAATTAACACTGAACAAAGACAAGGAAGTTTGAGAAAATAATGATGCTGGAAATGAGTCGTACAAAGTTGTTAATATGGGAGAATACAATAATGTTCAGGGCCTCCTTTCACAAAGCACAAAGGTGATCGTAAGTAAGTTAAAATTTAATGTCATATGGCAATATTACAGCAATATCATGACGAGGGTTGGAAAAACAATGACTGTAAGTCAATAAGGAAACCTTAGTACATTTTTTAAGGAATTGGGAGTTAAGGTTAAACTTAGTAAAGGTTGCTTTGTTGAAAGGAGTCCCAGGTTTAACCAGACGCATCCGCCTATTTCAACTGTGGTGAACAATAGTACGCCCTTTGTGAAAACGCGACACAGCACGTGTGCAGAGTCGCGTGGCCACAATTTCACGTGCCTTACCACCCTCCAGTGTGTAGAATATACTTGTGATTAGAAAACCCGCGTTATCAATCTTAGGAATAAAGAATTATTGACATGCTCCAGGCAATTATTGACGTCCAATTGACATGCTTCAATCTTGCCAGTCAGCCGTGGATGTTGTACGCTCCACGGCATGCAATAGTAGAACAATTCGCTAACTGAGGACACGTGTGCGTCAAACGACTATGACACTTGATTGCCCGAGATCAGAACGGCCACAATCTGCTACGTCAATTGCGTGACTGCAGCGTCAACATTTTTAGGTACCGTGTAACTTTCCAGATAAAATACCACCCGTTTGCACACCGCCCATCTTCGTGACCGAGATCCTTATGTTGGTGACATTTTGACACAATTTCACCTGCAGGTGGCTGAATTTCCTGCATATGAGTGGGTGTAGACGTCATGGAGTGGCCATCGAGATCACTTGAAATCAGTCCCATCGAACACGTATCGGATGCTCTTGAAAGAGCCTGCGTGCCTTAAGACGTTAGCACAGCAATGGCACAGGTTGCCTAATGATGTGTTCATCATGAGTGTTGGACAATGAGACAACGGTGACCTTGCGAGAGTGGGCATAGAAGTCACAATCCATATGGCTAGTCACTGAGGAATCACAGTGATCCCATCGTGCTACTTAATGCCTAATCCTGTTTTACTGTACGCGACCAAACACTACATTTATCCGCTGCCATCACTGTTTGTTCTATATGGATATGTTTAGGACATAAAGTAATACTTTAATGTGAACTTTCTTTTCTATTTAGTACAGTAAACGAATTTTAAGTTTGAGTGATCACAGTAACAACACAGAACGACATTTAGTATCAGCTAATATTTCTTGAGTTTTTGTACAAAGGCTTTTCTTCCAAGTGAATATTGTTGATCCAGTAAAGATCTACAACGAGTTGTGTTCATGAAATTGTTGAGCATGTCCATCCTAATTAATATGGCCACTTATATAAAGCTATAATTTTCCTCCAAAGGAAGCTTCTTCGTATAAAGACAAAGTTGAGGAACAGTTGGTTGGTCCCCCATTTTTCTATCTCAGTGGTGCATCCCATTAATTAAATCAAATTAATTAAAGAATTTAAGATATCATTTATAGTTGTGTTTTGTGTCCGTATAAATACAGCCTTTAGAAGCTTTAACTTGTGATTTGGTATTTGGTTCGGTCTTACAATAAGCATCACATTATGAAGGCAAATTATGGGAGCATAATTGTGCATTTAAACGTTCAACCCTCTTGTGCCCACTATAAGCACTATACATTGGATTATTAAAATATCTCTTTCAGTCATGTTTGAAGACATCTACAACGTTTTTCTTTCGTGAAATATCTGTACAATTCAGGAATTTAAAAAATGTATCATATATGATACAATGGGAATAATGATATTGTGTATCACATATGGTATAATATCATATAACGTGTAAATGTAAGTCCACATGGTCCCCAGTATGGTGATCTACCTTCAGGTGTTAGCAATCTATAGCCCGTTTTTACATTGTATTGTTCACTATAGTTAAACTGTTTTATATTTAATTACTAGTCTTAAATGGATATCTGTGATATATACTAGTTGTTTTACTGTTCTTCGTCACCAGGGTTTTAGTTTCTTATATTCATTCATTCTACAATGTCATGATTACTTGCTCCCGTCACGATATGGCTGCAATATTGCCGACATGACGATAAATATTAACTCACTCACTCACTCACTCACTCACTAATATCATATAAAAGTCAAAACTAACATATTTGTTTAAACAACTGTTTTGTTAACTGGTTTTGCTAATAACAATTTGAAAACACTTTGGGAAAATTGAGGCCAGCTGTTTTTTGTGAATAGAGACATTGTAAGAGTTTGCCTGTACGATATGGTAAAGTTGAATCTAAAGGGTCCTGATCATCAAAAGCTGAAATTACCACCCGTAGTACTTCAGCCGCATCGTGATAAGAAAAGTCATACATGCATAATAAGTACGTGTGGTTAGTACAAAATCCTGACATCGAAAGACACTAAATAACTCAGCTATCACAGATGTTTACAACCACTCAATGCCATGAGCTACATGCTCACCGTGTGAACTGAGTTCCAAAACAAAAACTTTTTTCTGAAGCCTCTATGTACTGAACATGAAATTGAATGTTAGCATTAAAATATATATCTGCCTGTTTTTTTGTCGTATTCGTGGAGGTGACACAGATTTCGAAACTAGTGAAGCCTCATTTTCCACCAAAGGAAATCGGTTAAATGAATATTAAAATATCTTCAAATATCAAATTAAAGGAAATGTGTAGTTAATGCTAATAAGCAGCCTTTGGCACAACTCGAGTTGTGCCATGACAAACTCTATAGCGATTTGTCACCCTCAAGAAGGATATATAATGGTGTTTTAAGACCAGAATTACTTCAAATAATAACTATTAGTAATACTTGTTCCAGAAGCACTCTCCCATTCCTGCTTTTAAAGAACAAACAATGATATTTTGTTGAAAACATACCATATTCAACGATTCTCTCCTGCTTGTTATCCTTCCAAATGTAATTTTCTAAACATGTCTTAAAAGTTTATAAAGAGGAAATTATGTCTGATAAGTGCAAATTAACTTCTTCAAATTTCCCTGACGTTTGAGAACTGCAAATGTTTCCTTGAATAGTCAGTTACATTAATATTTATAATCATATCATTTTTATGACCAGATGTAAAGACAATTTAATTTTGCTATTCCACTATTATGAACCAATTAAAGTTGTTTCATGCTGTTTTCAATAAATGGTTGGCCAGAAAATAATTATTGTGTTATTTTTTTATTAGTCAATCACAAGTCTATTCTATACAACATAAAAGTAAGATTTGAGAGATTCAATAAGAAAACAATATTAGAGTGATCTCCCCTAACAAATTGGCGTCTTTCCCGCTGTATCCTATATGACACACATCACTTGTCACACATAATAGTGTTAAACTAGTGTGGTTAATGTGTAAATAACATAATATATAGATGCATGTCAATTCATGAACACGAAAAATGCTAAAGATACCATTTTATTTCATCTGTACCAGCGAGTAATATAGAATCAATGTCTTATTGCACACGGACATGTGTTTTATTCCTGGAGATCACCGTCTTAGGTGATCTTTTTGCACAGAGCTAATATTTGTATGAAACTAATGAAAGACCAGCAAAACTGCATGGATCAAGGCCCAATAATGGCGATACCTTCAATTACGCTATGGGGAACACTACATAACAGAAAGTAAACGTATCATATATGAGGGCACTACAGGGTTAATGAGCCCCACCAGACATAATTGCATACGAATATCAGAGTCAAAACCTTCAAGTCATTTGTCACAAGAGTTCCAATGTCCTTTTTGCCCAGAGTAAAAGGGAATAGGACGGTACGTTATATTTGCATACATACTGTTACTGATACAAATGCATCCAAAAGACACTACCGTGGATTTTCTGTATATGAGATCATGCTTACAGTGTTACTCACCTTATTGGACATTCACTAATCACACAATTCAGGCCAGCAGCAACTATACACCAACTACACATAGTAAGCAGAATGGTTTTTACGAAACGTTAAGGCATGGCTCATTATGGATGTCAAACGGCAACTCCAGAAAGTACCCAGTCTTCATTACGTGCTTGAACCGATTCCATAAGACGTAAATAGCAAACTACAGATGTAAATATCCCACAACATTCATTTGTCATTCATCAGCAAAACAAACACAAAATGCCAATGGGTCCATATTGGGAAATAGTAGATGTGAGTGCGTATTCTAATACCAACACAGGTTGGAACGTTAACTTTATTATTGCTCGTGTTTGTAAAGGTCTGATAGAAATGTATCAATGTTGAATTCACATACCTGTGGTCTGAAGCAAGTGGTCAGGGTCAGTGATCTGTATATGTCAGACTTCTTACCTGCTATGTATGGACAATATTCCCGATGCCATTTGCTTCGCCAGCGCTCAATGACTCACCCATGGGCACCATTCATTCATTCATTCATTCATTCATTCATTCATTCCAATTCAGTTCCTTATATATATATTGTTACGGATGTGTAATCTTTCGCTTAACCTTGTTAAAGGAACCATTAATCAGAGTTATCACATCCTGCACGTTGATCTTGCAAGAGAATTCTTACATCAACATTATGAACACACCAACATTAGAGAGGATATAATATACTGTTTTGTTTTGGTTCCAGTATATTTTATACTCTGAAGATGAATTGTTAAATCTTACAAAACGTAAGCAAACACCCATATCATTTGCTTTCAAATTAGTGTAATGTTGAAACATAGATAATATGCATGTGCTCATAAATAAAGAATCCAAAATGTTGAAAACAAATCAATAACATCAGGCTGAGATTGCTGTTCATTGTTTTACAATTTCACTAACGTCACACACCACCATCTGAATCAATTACAGTTGAGTGATGGAGTGAGAAGCCCCTTTTATTACCGCCTACTCTGTCAGTTATAAACTGGATTACGAAGATCTTCTTGAACAAATTTGGAAATACGGGTAGCATCAGTGGTGTGCAAAACCAGTGAGTGAAAGCATGAATAACAATTGTCAGCAGTAGGAGTGCATGATGGATTTTCTTTGAAAACGACAACACGAGTAACAACGAGTGTGCCTAATGACTGTTGTTTCTGTATGCAGTCTTATGATAGACTAAATAGTGGATGGCAACACTGGTTCACTTACAAGATTTTAGTAACAGTATTTCGGAAGATACCTGCACGAGAGATAATAATGTAAGTCACATTCTGGCTCATCAAATTATGGAAGACGAGAAAGTGAATCAGTTGTGTACGTCTTATGCGTAGAATTAGAAATATCATAAGTACGTATGATGTAGCTATACATGTTTTCGTGAAGGTTTCATTACAGATATTGGGTCCTCCGTTGACGATGAGCTAGTCGTACAGACAGCCATTAACGATGTCGATGTCTTTGTCAAGGAGTTCTATGGTAATAGTCTGAAACTGTCTGTAGATGATATCCGTGCACTTGAGGTCATTGTTGTAGTTGCCAGTTTAGCCGAGACTGGTCACCAGACCCTGACTCGTGGTCAAGGTCGTCGAACAGTTCTCTGATGAAAAACGGTAGGTGGAGGTCAACAATTACCACAAAGAAAAGTCGCTACCACATTGAATCTTCCCCATCAGCGAGTATTGCAATGTTTCATTCTCAAACCAGATGTATTGTAACATTTAGAAGATTTAGAATTCTGTGTTTTCAATGTGCAGCTTCATTTCCAGTAAATTTAACAGCGCTAGGTACCATCATAAAACGAAACCATTTCATAAATGTTAACTTACCCTTTTTGCAGTCAAAGTTATTCTGACATTGTAATTTCTGACTGACCAATCAGAATCGAAAAATCTTCCATTTTATGGTAGATGACTCTTACATCTACTACGGTTCATCAAGAAGTACAGTCGTGAAACTAACCACCATTTTGATACCCTAAAACCATCTACATATCTCAAGGTTTGCAGCGTAGACGACCAGTTTATGACCGTTTTACGACCGGTTTTGGCTAACATGACGCCGTATTTCCCTAGTAACAGATCCCGAACTAATATATAAAAACAAGTACGTCAAAGTAAATTGACATTGTGTCATCTTAACCCCGTTGTTTGGGGTTTACCTGATGCACCAGCCATATCGGGGTAAGTGACCAGCAAAAGAAGAATCCACTCCGTTTGATCTCGCTGAATTTTGTAATAAAGAAAAATAAAATTCATCAATGGCGCTTTGGTGATTTACTGAGTACTTTTACACCAATAAAGGGTCAATCGCTTATTGAGATAAACAGATCAATATGTTATAGCATCTACAGACCCGTGCCAGTTATATTCGGACACTTGACGTATTTTCCATACACTTACATGTTAAATTAGTGTAGTATGAATGAATTTCATGAATGTAAGTTTCGTAAGATCCAACTCATTTTCTTTTACATTTGTGAGAAATCATCGTACCTACAATCACATAATTTCTGTTTAATTTTCCGTTGCATAGTTATCGAATGCCAACAAAGTTGATCGACAAATGCACAGTGCCGAAAACTCCTGTTCGGCCTGTGGGATTGTATTGTGGAACCATACGTAAGCTGATAAATGTGATGTCATTAGTTATGTACGAACTGTTATTAAGTGTGCAGAGCAAAGATGATTACACATATTGCCTTTCAAATTTTATGAACATCTATCCTGACTCATAACTATTTCTGAAATTATTTTGAAATGACATATAAATCTATGGAAATTACGGCAAGTGTCTGAATATAACTGGCACGGCCCTGAAGCATGTAGTCATAACTGAATAGTTTTGGGTTTTAACATTCACGTTAAACTACTGCTAGTAACTTTACACATTTCATTCAAACATCTGTACCTCGCACACTTGGCGATACTATGAGAGTGTTTCCTTATACCGGTAACCTGAGCATTCTTTTCCACTTTAACTAATTCAACAACTCGCAATCAACATAACACACACTATGTTGATTCTTCTATTGAGATCTCTAATTAGATGGCCATTTCGCTGGTGAGGATATTCCATGCCCAGTGTCTATCCTGACCACCAAATCACATTGTTACGCAAACAGTATAACTCTCAAGTACCAAAGTTCTAATTAAAGAAGGTTCTGTCACTCACATAGTACTCACCTGGTGTAGGTGGGGCTGAGAATCAATGACACCTTTAGGGCGGCAATCCTGGGTGTCATGAACACACGCTGGCAAATATGATAACAGTGTCCATAGTCTTGAAACATGAGGTATTTCATGACAGGCCAAAAATAATATGTGGTGGTTGTTTCAAAGTTGCTTTAATCACACGTGATGTATATAAGGAAAAATGACCGTGCGGATGTTAAACTCGAACTTTTAAATATACAGCTAAGTTTAGAAGGAGATGAAATTCAAAACTTGATTCACGACATACAGTTAGTGACGATTTCTGTGTTTAGATACAGGATAGTTCATGATGCAAATACATAATTCACATCATTATCGCACGTGTAAGAAACTCGAGAAAGATGTGTACATGTAATTCATTTGGTAATGGGTTACTACGCTTAGTGTTTAATCCTTTGGCCGGATCCAAATTCAGCAATGTCAAGCCTTTAGGGAACACGCGATATTAAATTGTTCCATAACGGTTTTTTATGACAGTCGAGCCATTATTCACTGATACACTTATCTGGTTAGACTTCCTTAAATTTATCATTTGACAATTAAGGAGGAAACGTGTTTATTTATAACAATGGGTATAGTACACATGCCATTAATACCGGCCAGTTGACATGTACAGGAAAATCCAGGTTTACAAGTTTCTACGATGAGGAAAGTGATAACTGAATTTTTCTGTCGTATGCAGATACCGTACCATACATCATATGCTTTCAGACATTGAATGATGATTAAAGCTATCTTTGTATCTAATTGTATCTCTAGTACACGCGACCCGAAAATTTTTCCAAGAATGGTCAAGACTGGGCATTCTTTCCTACTGACCCGACATATTTGCTTGACTTGGGACGATGTTTCTGGTGGTGAATGGAAAGCACCGGGTGTCACTGTAATTTTAATTACATTGAACTAAGTATCAATTACTTGATCCGAGACCTCAAATTCAATCCCCTTTGTGTTGTAAAAAGATTCTATTTGTAAAACGTTTTCCTTTACTTTTTGTAAGCAGGGGAATCTCTGAACGTCTGCACAGTAGCTGTAAGAAAAAATTAACAGCGGGGTTCTCTGGCTCATCGATATTTGCATTGTCTGGTTTGTTCACAGACCGTTTTGGGGTGATTTGAGTACTGCTATGTGGCTTTAACATACTTGTGTTTCAAGCAAACTCTGTGAATGGAGGGTGTTAGTGGTAGAGGATGACATACTCTCACCTACGTGGTGATATTTAATGGTTCTATCATTTGAATTTCACTGTTATTTTATTTTTCAAAAGACTGGATATTCCGTTGTGCTGACGCTGTATATCTTGCAGTATTTCAGTGAGAATTTCACTACTATACTCTCCGAAAATAGAAACGCACTGTTACTAATGGAAAGATGCTTTTTATTGATCTGAGAATTGGAGTTCAATTATGTTGCCGATTTAAAAACAACTACCCTTAATGTTACATGAAATGCAAAATGCACAGTCTTCAACTGCAATGTATTTCTGCTTTTATTCTCCCTGTCTAAAGCAGCGTAGATCTTCATGTAAATATTTACGCCTGTACTCAAACATTCAAGCATTACTTACATGCCGTTAAAGGGGTATCCTTCGCTCGTCGTTAGTGGCGATGGTCGTATGAGCTCGAACGTTCAGGAAATGACCGAATGTATATATATAAAAAGTAGTTGCCATGTTGTCGACACGGAAATACACACAGATTACTGGAGTATATATATCTTCCTGCCGCCGCCCACGCTTGATCTTCATAATCGCTGCCTGGCCGCTCGTTGTGTTACATTCTGCATAGCTGTTTCTCACTCTCATATTAAGACTTCGGTGAGTTGACACTATATCTGTGACCCATTATTTTAGAATTGACTCATTTGCATTGTATATGAAACCTCTCTTGTGAATCTGTATATTTTTGCCTTTTTTTGCTGAATACAAAACAAAATTATTGAAAATCACAGACTTGTCAGTGTTATATTTGCTGGTTCGGTGGGAATTTCTTACACATTTTAGTCACGGCAAATTTTTAAACGTAACACTTAGTATGGTGATCTACCTTCAGTTGTTGGCAATGTATAGCCTGTTTTTACCATGTGTTGTCATTCAAAGTTAGACTGTTTTATATCTAAGTACTAGTTTCAACATTATCCCAATGTTCAACAGAGCACCATGTTTTTCTTTGAGATAGGTATGAGGCATGAAACTGAACTTGTATGCGTAAGCGTAATAGCTTCAAATCCCAGATGTCTCTCACAAAGTAAATTTGTTTTCACGTTTGAGGAGTATGACATTTGAAGACAGGCACTGCATCATTGACATTAGTTTATTCCGAAACGTGTTACATAAAATAACAACTGCATTGTTGGTTCCATCTCAACTCAATCCTTCAGTGTGTTTTCTTTCTTTCACTAGATCTTATTACATTTCCATTACACAAATATGCAAACAAACACAAAGAAATATAGTTCTTCTGACACTTCTTGACAGCGAATGCTGTCACCTTGCAGTCACCAGAGAACAGTGATGACCGTCATTGCGATGCGTAAGTTTCTGTTCAAGATGTTTCGCCATACCGTTTTGTCGAAATAGAGAATGACTGAAAAGCAAGTAGTTTTTCTGACAATTCTCGACACCTGGATGTTTACAGTCAACAGTAATGACCGTCACTGGGACCGACATTTGAAGTGCTGAAATATAATTTAAATTTTAACTGCTGTTCTCCACATTATGTAACATGGTATGAAAAACTAAAACAAAGATAAACATATATTTACCAAATTACAAATAATGACAAATAAAATAAACAAAGTAACAACATCGATATACAATGAACAATAAGGCTACAGGTACTAGGTCCTCTAACCGCGCACCTGTGGACCTCACCTCTGGGTCCGCCAATGATTTCATAATAATGTTTATCGCTAACGATACTTTGTCCGTAGTGTGAAATTACGGCTGGATATATTGCATATACGTTTTGTTGCTTGAGTATTAATAGGTGGTTTTACAAACACATCTCTAAAAGGCAGTGAAAAGTTGTACATTCTTAGTGCAAGGGACGACACGCAACCACAAACTAGTGTTAGAATCTGTACTAGTGAAAGGGTAAGCACAAATATAACCCATGACACTTATCCCAGTATTATTTCTCATACACTTTGAAGTAGGTTTCCTACAGTATAAACATACTGTGTTCTAAATGTGTGCAAATGTAGACGATTAGAATGATACAAAGCTTCCTGCTTTTATTGGTTATATGTTAGTGCGTCTGGTGGCTCAGGTATTAAGGAGACCCGTGAAGGTCCCCGGGTAGAATATGCCTTCATCAACCCACACTTACTATAAAAGGCGACTATGGTTGTCGTAAGGGGCGACTAACGAGATCGTGTGATCAGACTCACTGACCTGGTTGACAAATGTCATCGGTTCCCCCTTGTACAGATAGATGCTTATCACTGGATTGTCTGGTCCAGACTCGATTATTTGCACACCGCCGCCATATAGCTGGAACGTTGCTGAGTGAGGCGTAAAACTAAACTCACTCACTCACTCACTCACTCAACTATTAAGGCTGGAGTGGGGAAGCAGTTAAGTTCTTCAGAAGTTCAGGAAGTACGAGACGCATGTACACTTGTCATGGGCGATTTACATCCACTGTGATCAAGACGGATGTAAATGTGATATGAATTGGTCACATTTCTCCACTTTCTTTTCTAATATGTATAAAGGGTGTCATATAATGTGTCATTCCTTGTAGAAACTGTCAGAGGTTGACGTAAACGTTGCTTGACTCCAGCTGCCGCTTGACGGACTCTAGACAGAATGAAACATCAGCCTGAAATCATAGAAGGTTACATCTATGGAAGGTAATAAGGAGGCTAGTGACACTCTCTTCGTCACCATTTTCCTATCTGATTCATAGTGAATGTATCAGTAAGAATCAGTTCGTAACTGGACAGGACGTGTGAAAGGAAGTATTCCAGAACGTTTACCAAGTCATTACTCCGGATAGTCCTGGGGATCTATAAGGCTAAACAGCCCGAGTCGGATTTTTTTAAATGGCACTGGTTCAACTGCCTCCGCTCCCTTTCTGCCCCTATCAGTGAATGTATTTAATTGCCTGTTCCACATATCTTTGATTGACAACTACTGCTCAGTAAGATGTCTTCCTTTTGAAGTCGTTAACCGTTTTCACCTCGATGTTGTACTCGAAGTCTATGTTGTACAACATGCTGTCACAATGACCAACTTACTAGTAACAATACCATCAGTGATAATGTGACTTGGGTTATAGACATTCTCCTCCGATTTAATACAGTACGATTTAATACGTTAAATACATATAATGGCGTAATGACAATTTACGTAATCAACATGCATAAACTATGCTAATGTTAGATTTTTACGTTAACGTTTAACTCGTTGAATCAGACATAACACATCTTTTGAATATATTGAAAATATCACTGCATCAAGGACAAGTAAGATAGTGAAGGACAATTACTTTTAACGAAAACCGCACACATTCTGTATCTACATATCTTAACGAGTGAACGTTCTAGACAGCCATGCACTGTTTGTACCGGGGCATTAGCTACCTCAGTAAAAGGCGGACCTCCAAAACGTGTGTATAGCTGTCGCATGTTGTTAATGACGTCCACTCTACCATCGTCCTGCAGTCTGCTAGAAATATTCACCAGGAGCACCAGAAGACGACAGTCTGTCAAAGAACTGGGACAAGAAAAAAATGGGTGAATCAGTATGCTTTTAGTGCTGCTTATTTCAACTAAACAGCTGTGAGAATTTTGACGACCAATCATGATGACATTACGTCATCCAAGTGTAAGAACAGCGTCTTAACGTTCACGTGTATATTTAAACCAATGATTTTACACACAATTGTGCAATAATGGCATACACGCATAGATAAGGTGGGGAAATTCAACCGTATAAATCTTTATTGATAGGTGTAATTATAAAAGAGATAATATTTTGTTTTATTTAATGGGAGATTGCAGCAGATGTACTTACTCAGAGATAATAGTGCAGGAACTTCGTTGTGGATCACTTGTCCATGTAAGGAAACTATCAATCATCAGGCTGATGTTCGGGACCCGTACACTTCCTGCGATGTGATAGTGCTGTACGCAGATGCTACTGTCACAGTCCTGGAATAATGAACATCAGGACTTGTTCAGTGTAAAACCTGAGCATTCACTTATGAAAGTTCCTTAGCTAAACGTACTAACTAATAATCCATTATTAAATCAAGTAACTCACACAAAAACAGAATATCTTTTGACTGACTTACCAGTAAATTGATGTCAATTGTATTCATCAGAATGTCACTGGACAAGGTTGTTGACCTGCCCATGCTCACTGCAAATCTCTTCGTGGTAATGGGATCATCAGCTGACGGTAGATATCTCTAAGAAGGGATAAACATGGCGAGCTATTGAAACTTTCGGCCATGCATTTGATTTGGTACCTGGTGTATTTTCGGACTGTGTTTAGTTTTAAATTATCCCAAGGACGGTTATACAAGACAACGTGAAACGCTTTTCCGTTGCCATGTGACACGGTTTTCAAGTCCTCGACATACCCGTGCAGTGTGTTTCGTCAAAATGTTTAACTGCTGCTCAAAACCGCGATATAAAAGTGACATTATTCAGTGACGTTAATTCAACCCTATCACTCGGTTGCTCACTGATAGTATTTTAAATGTTTCAGAGAGTAAAACCAACCAGATCACCGACAGCAAAGGTTATCAGACTGTACGAATCACTGTTGTAAACCTGATTCCACAGTTCCTCTCTGTCCGGATGTGACGTCATTATGAAGAATCCATTGCTCTTTGTGTAAGACTGTAGGTATAGAACACGAAAACTATTAATATGGTTAAATGAGTATTATTTTCAATACATTTCTTTGTGTATGTGTACAGAATTCAACAGTAGGGGTATGTAAACTGACACACGAAAATATAAACAAAAACGCATGATACAGATGTACATTTAAAGAGAATCTTCCCACTCACGTGAACGCTTCTGGGTCCGAAGCTCTCTGAGTTTTCTGAAACTGAACAAACAAATTTTAAATAACTCCACTTCAAAGAACTGACGATTAACATGAAGTAAAATATCCCAGTTTGTGGCTCATTGGATCATTATGCATTTACCTACGTGCCACAGATCAGAGTAAATATATACGGGCCGATACAAAGTGACATCGAGGTATAACACTACGGAAAACAGGGTAAGGTTTACATGAGTCCATATGGTTCTGCCGATTTAAACCCTTTTAAGAAAATACATAATCCATTTGGTTTCTGCAGAGATTGTTATGACTAATGGCTGATTAATGAGCCAATAAGGAAGCCAATATGCATCTTAAGGGATCATTGTTCTGACGTGTACTCACCTGGCTGTACATTCCTCAACGCCTGGGAAAATATACAATCAACATTTCAACATCACTCAGTAAGGAAACAGGTAATGAGCGGAACATGGCTTTTCTTTACCAACTGATACATATTTACTTACGGTTACTCGTGAAAGCACCCATTTAGTTGGGTGACTTGATGAGATGAATTTATACTTTGAAAACAACTTCTTCAAAATCCAAAATGTTTGAACGGTTAAGACCAACAGCTCGTCACGCCGAAAATACAGGTTACATTCCACACAAGGGCTCGGTGACTGTGGAAAATGTTGCACGCCGTGATATTCTGAAATATTGCTAAAAGCGATGTGAAGTCTCACATTCTCCAAATATGTAGAGTAATGGCGATAGTACTTGAGGTTTCCTGCTCACAACATGCATCGGTCTCCCTTTGTCATTGGCTAAAATGTTGCCGAGGTGACATTCAATTTTAGCTCACTCACTCCCTTTCCATATCTGTTAACATCTATATACACACCGCCAGATGTTCTCGCACAGTCCTGTTCCCAAAGGTTATATCAGACACGTAGTCCAGGTCCACCTGCCTTATGACGTCAACGTTCACTGACGTGTCACCGTCTGTCACCGCCTTCGCCACCGCCTGGTACACGAACATATACTGCTCCTACACACACACATAAAGACAAACAGGCATGAAACTACAATATTTATCAACAGTTTTAGTACTGTCGAATGTATTTGCACAATGATCTGTACCTTTGTCTGTATCATGTTCTTCCTCTGTCCTCTCATGTTGGAGACGAAGCTGACGACGTCCACAACGCCCTCTGCTTTTGCCTGCTCCACGAGGCTGTCGATGGTGATGTACGTCCCTGTCCTTCCAATACCAGCACTGAAGGGAGACGTAAGTATAGCCTTTCATGAAATATTTAAGTTTATTACCCACGAGGGAGGACATATCGGGTTCACATTATCCACATGATGCCCTCGGGCAAAATATCACTTTGTCATGGTAGAATGAGGTCATGAACAATGCCATGACCTCGCGTTTCTTCTGTGAAGTTTGCGTTCTACATGCGGCGACGATGGGTAGCCAGCCCATGGTTGAAAGTAGATTTTGGTTTATTTTCCTGAATTTAGCGACTTCGGTAATACACAGAATATCATATTCGTGCATATAACATACCATGTTTACGACACTCGTGCCTAAATATCGAGTGCTAAATACAACATTTAAGCCCTCGTGTTGGAAACATAGTATGATATGGGTTCTCCTATAACATCCTTTGTTTAATATCTGTTTCATTTTGACAATATGAAAGCAATGTAATTGAAGTTTTGTATCACACTTTAACTGAGACAACATGATGAGAGACTGAAATATAATGACTATGATATAGCTGAAAAGTTGGTCTTGTACAACTTTTAACGATGCACTGAGCCATCCATAAGGTGGCTGTCTAAAGATAACTGTCCATATCGTCGCCTTTCATTCAGGTAAAGGTTTCTGATATTCCAAAAGATGGAAAAGTGATAATATGCCTGCAGTGGACTATGATCGGCTGAGTCTGTTGTCCAGATATGCCCTTGACCCTCCACATGAAGTCCAGCAGGGCAGCAGTGTCCGGTACACCATGGTCTGGCCAGCTGGTGAAGTGGAGGTGGTTGACATCCCGCATGTTCCTTTCCTGGTCATAACAAATATATTCATGACACACGATTGAACGAGTGTTCATTACCACAGCATAACTGAACAAAACCCACTGGTAGGTAGGTAGGTATGCAGGTAAGTAGGTAGGTAGGTAGCTATAGGTAGGTAGGTTTGCAGGTAGGTATGCAGGTAGGTAGGTAGGTAGGTGGATACTTACATACGTATGTGTGAGATAACACGGTATAATACCTTTGCATTCTCCACACACAGGTTTGTTAATGTGAAGTTCGATAGCCGTGTTGCCGATACCATTGTAACCATAACATCGCCATACTTCTTTGTGCCTTTCTCAGGCCAGTATCGAAGACACTTCATCTGAAATAGAGATGAAAAATATGCAACAGTTCCATCCATCGTTGGTTTAGCAATTATGCTACGAATACCAGTGCATACAGACCCCATCTTTTCAATTACACTTTTTCACCATTGCAGTGTCCAAATATAGTTACCTTGCCCGCTTCAACGAGACCGGTTACCATGACAACAGTATTGCATTCCCTCTCCCAGATCATTCTCCAGAAGTCTACCACCACTTGATTGTTGTACGGGCCTGGAGAATACATTAGAGTTCAGAAGATAATCATCACATTGAAGGTATTTATTGAAATAGTTAGCAACTGAAAAATCGGTACCTAATATACGTTTGAAAAAACAGATTTGATATAAATCGCCACTTGTCCTTTATAACAACGCGTTTTTTTCTATTTGTTTGTTTGGGGTTTTTTTGTTTGTTTGTTTGCTTGTTTGTTTAACATCGCACTCGACATTAGTTCAGGTCATTCAACTGTTCATCAACAGTTCAGTTCATTTCAGTGTTAGTGTATTACATTGACATGACATTACATTGACAGTGCGCTGCACTGAAAGTGATGTATATTGACAGTGCTGTATACCGTGCACTGACATCACTGTGCATCGACAGAAATGCATTGATAGTGGTAATACGCTGACAAAGCAGTTCATTGACACCGTCGTCTTTGACAATTCCATAGACTGACAGTGCCCTATATTGACCGCGCACTAAATTTACAGTGCGGTACACTAATAGCGTAGTTTAGAGTGCTCTATTTTGCAAGTGCTCATCTTTGCAGGTTTGCGTCTCTTAACAAGTTACCTTGTGCTGCTATATAGCGCTTGTCCTTCTTGTAACCCTGAATGAAAAAATATGGCCATTATTGGTTAAGCACATCACTATTTCTGAAAGTTTCGCTGCAACACTTCAACTGAATTTGGTTCCAAAAGTGTACTAATACCGTGCCAAATGAGAGACCCGTGAAGGTCCGGGGTAGAATAGGCCTTCAGCAAACAAATGCCTGCCATAAACGGCGACTATGCCTGTTGCAAGGGGCGACTAAGGGAATCGGGTGGTCAGACTTGCTGACACGTGTCATCGGTTCCCACTTGTACAGATAGATGCTGATTGTCTAGTCCAGACTTGAATTATTTACATACCGCCACCACATACCTGGTATATTGCTCAGTGCGGCGTACAACCAAACGCAATTGCCAAAATGAAATATGTAATACACTTGGAACGCTTTTGCAACCGGTTCATAAACAAAACTCAAGAGGTACGTTATCTTCAGTTCCAGACTACTTCAAAATCAATACTAAACAGGTTTAAACCAGTGATAGTGATTCTCTCGCTCTAGGACTACACGTTGACTGATATTCTTCAAAGGCATTTAGAAGATGGTGAGGTAATACAAGACACGTCAGGTGGATAATGACGAAGGGGCAAGAATTAGCCTTGAAACGTCGTGTTAAAAGAATTAAAGAAGTTGTCATCCATAATAGTGTCTTGTATTACACGTTGACTTATCAAAATTCTCGGACACCCATGTCAGGTATGGAACATGGTCCAGAAAATTAAAGTTAAAGGTACTAAATCTAGTGCCCATCATCTTAAACATGGAGATCAATTACTTTCAAATAAATCAGATATTGCAATTAACTGGGTGAAAGCCTCGCTAAACTCTCTTCCTCTTCTAATTATGTACCCAAATTCCAACAGTATCAAAAGCAACAAGAAAAGAAAACTATCAATTTCAATTCAGATAACGGGGAAGGTTATAATGAAACATTTTCTATTCATGAACTCCATACTGCTCTTGATCAAGTTCATGACACTGCTACAGGAGCTGATAACATACATTATCAACTCCTGAAGCACTTACCAGAATCCTGTTTAGCGGCGTTCTTATATATTTTTCATGATATTTGGACTTCCGGGAAATTCCCTTCTTCATGGCGTAATGCTATAGTAGTACCAATACCTAAACCTGGACGTGATCATACGGACCATCCAATTATCGTCCTATTTCATTAGCTAGCTGTGTTTGCAAGACCATGGAACGCATGATAAATAATCGACTTCTTTGGTACTTGGAAACAAATAACCCCATAACACATATACAGTGTGGTTTCCGTAAATACAGAAGTACTGTCGATCACCTAGTGCGACTGGAATCATTTGTTAAAAACGCACTGATTAATAAACAACATGCTGTGTCTATCATTTTGATCTCGAAAAAACATATGACACAGCCTGGAAATATGGCATTTTAAGAGATTTACATGACTTGGGCTTGCGAGGTCGTTTGCCTGAATTCATAGCCAACTTTATAAATAACGGACAATTTCAATTCCGCGTGGGTTCTACCCACGCCTGATCATTACAATCAGGATCAGGGTCTTCCACAAGGCAGTATTTTGTCTGTCACACTTTTAGTATAAAGATAAACAGTTTATCAAATGTTTTAAACGATTCAATTGATGGATCGTTATTTGTGGATGGTTTTAGTATTTCTTCTCATGTTAAAAATATTGCAGTTGTGTTTAAACAAGAATGAGAATAACAATAAATGGTGTCTTCAAAACGGCTTTAAATTCTCTAAATCGAAAACTAACTGCATACATTTTTGTCGTAAATACAAACCACATAAAGGCCCTGAACTATCTCTAGATGGCACGCCAATTAAAGTTGTGAAGGAAGCTGAGTTCTTGGGTCTAATCTTTGATTCACACGTTTTTATTGCATATTAAATCCCTTAAAACTAAATGCCTGAAAGCACTTGACTTGTTGAAAGTGGTTTCAAATTCTAAATGGGGAGTCATCAAGCTACCCTTCTCCATCTATATCGATCACTCGTGAGTTCTAAACTTGATTAGCTTTACAGTATGTAACAAAACTATAGTCCAACCCTGCATATAAATGTGTTTTCAATGCTCTGTATGAGGCACAATAAGAAATCTTCTCTTGTTCCGCCGCTTGGTTTAAGAATTAAACCTCTTATTTATGCTGCCAGCATTGAGTTAGATAATATTGACCCTTCTGGTCTTCTTTCTTCTCCTCATTGGCAATTGGTTATGACCACAGTGGACCCAACATTGACCGCATTTGAAAAATCAGAAACTAATGAATTACGATATAAACAAGAATATAATCAGTTAAACATACCTATAGCAATTATAAATCCTTATTTACAGATCGGTCCAAGGACGGTTTCGCAGTGGCTTGTGCCACTGTCATTGGATCCAGAACAATATCTTCTAGATTACCGGATAACAGCTCTATTTTCCCTGCTGACGCTAACGCCATATTAACGGCTCTTAAATATATTCACACCCTAAACATAAACAGTATATAATCTCGATTTCTTGCCTTCAGGCCATTAAAAATATTTCTTGTAAACATCCACTTTTAATTGAAATTATTGAATTGTATGATAGTCTTGGTACTGGCCAATACGACATCGTCTACTGTTGGTTACCCAGTCACGTAGGCATTTCAGGTGACACAATGCCCGATCTTGCTGCTAAGGCAGTTCTTAACAAATCTGTGACACCGCTTCTTATTCCTTATTCTGACTACAAATCTAACATTAGAGCTTCCACTCGCGATCTGATGCATAAGAAGTGGGACACCCAAGTAGGTATAAATTAACTCCATGAAATAATACCCTACACTGGTTATACGTACTTGAGCTGTCAGTCCAGATTTGAAGAGGTTATTTTACGACGATGTCGTATTGGCCATACACGATATACTCATGCATACGTATTGAAAGGTGATGATCCTCCGTTTTGTATCCCTTGTGATGAAATAATCACAGTCAAGCATATCCTGTTTGACAGTGTGGAGTATTCCACAAGGAAAATTCACAAGGCATCAGTATTTTAATTCACGAACTATGAAGGATCTTTTTAATAACGTAAGTTCTCATTTAATCATTGCATTTTTAAAAGAATTAGATTTATTACCTGAATTGCAAATAGATAAATATTTTATTATTGGAAGTTTAAATTCTTAACTGTGCTTGTTAGTGGCTGTATCCTCAAGGGCTGTTGAAGTACTGTAAAACTATTGTCCTCCTGAGAGGGTATGTAAGTCCACAAACATTCAAAGTAAATTCTAAATTTCCAGGTTTTATAACAAGTGTCTTTTTATTGTATGGCTAGATTTCCCAAATTGCTGACGGCTGAGGGGATGAAGTAAATCCAGCTGGGGTCCATACAGGTAGCAAAAGTACTGTAAGTCCCCATGGCCCATAGTATGGTGATCTACCTTCAGTTGTTAGAAATCTATAGCACATTTTTATATTGTATTGTCCTCTATAGATAAATTGTTTTAGGTATGGTTACTAGTTTTACATTCTTTTCTGTGATATTCTAGTTGTTTTACTGTCCTTTGTTGACAGGTTTTTATAATACACATATATTCCATTTCAGTGTTATGTTCCCGTCACGATATGGCTGAAATATTGCCGATGTGACGTTAAATATTAACTCACTCACACGTTGACTGTTTCACTCCTTTTCAGTGATGAATGACATATACGGTACGTTTCCCAACTGAATATCAGTGATGTTTCGTTTCATTCAACTCACATCGATGTAGCTGGCGTTGATATAATCTCCCCCGCCATCGCCATCCTGGAGCAGAACGCGGTTGTAGTCATCTGTGGAAGCAGAGTATAGACCATAAGCATATATTTCATATCAAATCACAGTCTAGGTAAGAGTAGTTAAAAAGCAGCTACAAACTCGTTTCGTGATTCAGCTTACATGGGTAATATCCTTTAAATCGGTTCTTCCCATTGTTCTTTGGCATTTGTGATTCCTCATAAGGATGAATGAAGCCATCCGGTAGACCCTGTAAAAGAAGAATTAACTGAAATTCTCCATTTTGATGTTTCATTTTATGGTGAATTTGCATTTGACGTTAATAATCAAAAATAACCTTAAATTCATATTCAGCCAGTTCAGGTGTTTCTTCAAATTCTCGAGTTCTTGCTTGTAATGAAGACACCGGGAATACACGACCGACGTCAGTCTCATCTAGGTTGTAGTAGTTTCTGTCAGTGATTTCCGCTGCTTCCTCTCGTTGCGTTGTTGCCTCATAGTTCTCCTCTTCTTCCTCGTTTTCCATCTCCTCTTTCTTCTCCTCCTCTTCCGGCTCCATATTCTTCCTCTCCTCCTCGTGTGGGACATCAGGTTGAGCCTGTGTTAGTCTCTTTTTTGAAGCTGTTGCAGATTGCTTCTCTTTATCATGTCCAAAATTCATGTAGACATTCCCTGCATTGTTTTCAAAAAGAGATGTTACATAGTAATTAGGTCCATAAGTTTGGTTTATGAACTTAGGAGCACAGTCTGAACCTGTTTTTGATAGTTAAGGAGAAGTTTTTCATTTTTGGAACCCGAACTGCCCAAACCACGGCTATAGTCATCTGACATACCTTCATCTTGAGAGCTTTGTTCAATCTTCGAGACCAGTTCATCATTGCCATGCTTACTTTTCGAGAGTTTCCTTCGTCTGTGCAATGGAAATGGTTTTCTAGTATTCTCCATAGATTTTCATACATAATGAGCAAAGTCTTTATTCGGCTTAATTAAATGACGGTGTATCATCCATGTGTTATAACTGATACTAACCTGATGAAGACGACGATGAGAACCAGCGCGAGGCCAACAAGCACAACGCCCACCACTCCAGCATATGTTGGTAGAGAGGCAAGGGGATCAGATGACACGGCCTCTTGAAACACTTCTGATTTCATTTCACAAATGAAAGAATTTTCAGCAAATACGTATCGATTCCATAAAAAACACTTTACAATGCATGTTAAAACACCGACAAAAGGACACATACAGGAAATAGGGTAGATGCAGAAAGCAAGCTTGGAAATTCTACTTTTACTGCTATTGAGGACCGTTCGATACGCTGAATGAAGTGACATTTTGTAACCGCTTAATTATGAAATATATAAAAAGTTACATCAATAACTGAAAATGCATGACTATGATGTTATATACATGTATTCCCCAGCAGTAAGACCACTTAGCCCTCTAAAGTACTTAAGTCGGTTAGGCTATTATGTTATTCATTTATAAATCGTGAATAAATATTATGTATTGTCAATGGGCAATACAAAGAACACAGCTGACAGAGTCGTGTTGCCTAAATTCACAGATAAAGAAATTTAATATACACACGTGCGTTCGTTCACATAACGGATGGTATGTTTCCAACCAATGGCCTTAGTTCAGTTCCCTGTCCGAAAGACCCTCACAGAATGAAAGCGTATACCTATACAGTCTGATTATCAACTGTGACGTTTCTCTGACGACCTTGCAGGTTTGCATTGGAGATTTAAGTGCTCTTTCATAATTTTAGGTGAGTGCGTGAGTTATTAGATTTTACGGCGCTTTAGCAATATTCCAGGAATATCACGTCAGCAGACACCAGAGTCGGGCTTCACACATTGTATCCATGTGGCCTATCGAACCCGGACCTTCGGTGTGACGAGCAAACACTTTAACCACTGGGCTATCCCCGTTGCACATAGCAATGAGTTTCGAAACTAGTACGCTATTTATATAAAACTAATATATCAATTTAAATCTTCAACACTGTGCTTACATTTCACTCCTCCGTTTAAATTTTAGTCTGGGTTTCTGACCATAACCTGAAGATGGTTCAACACCCAACCGACCACACACGTATTCTTTCACATGTGGCTACAAGCGGTTATTATTGTGTGTGTGTGTGTGTGTGTGTGTGTGTGTGTGTGTGTGTGTGTGTGTGTGTGTGTGTGTGTTACGATGGTAATATGTATTGTAAACCTGGTCACTATGTAAAGTGTTATGTCACCAGTCACCAGTAAACCAACCACCACAAACACTGCAATTTTACCAGCACCGTTACCTGTGCAGTCAATCCCTGTCCAGCGTGTCACACCCAATGTCACAACCCCCTGTTGAGTTACAGGATGAGTTCCCCATACAGTGTCTGGAGGCGCAAGTCTCTCTACAGTTTGGACCATATCGATCATGTTCGCAACATGCAACACATGTCATAGCATCATTATGTAGAATTGGTACCAATGATGCATTTCAAAGCAATGAAAACTAATTAAGGACTCACCCTCCATACAATCTATACCCTTCCACCCTGCTTTACATCCGGGCACACAGGATCCCGTCACATGATCACATGATGAGTTTCCAGCACAGTTCCTGTCAGTACATTGTTTGCTACAGTTTTGTCCATAGGTCCGTCTGGAACACACTGAAAAGTTACAGCCAATACTAGGCACATGTAAAACCTTCCCTGATATCAGCAATAGGCTTGTTACTGCGCCTGTTACGTGTCTATATGGCCGAACTAGTTAGTATGTACAAGTCATGTACTGCTTTCATAATACCTACGAACAGATTCTGTTGCCAGTGAAATGCATAAGAATGTAATTTAGGAAAAAACACAATCCTGGTAGTAATAAAACGTGCCTTTGAACTTTCGGTTGGGTTCAATGACGAGTCAATGTTACATCTCCTCGAGATTGAATTGAGAGTGCCATAAATTGCATGAAATTTTCAAATGTCAACATGGAGATATGTTACACATTAACCCTCACTATAATGCATCTATGTGACGTAGCAACGCAATGGTATAGTTCGGTATAATCGACTTGCTATTGCGTACCTCCTTTACAGTCCACTTCTGTCCATCCAGGGAGACACCCTGTATCACATGAGCCAGAATGCCGGTCACATGACGATGTATTCGCTGCACAGTTCCTGTTGCTACACGTCTCGTTACAGTTGGCACCGTAATGGTCTTGATCACACTCTGTAAATGAAGGCCATCGTTTTGGTTTACGATTTCAGTATGGGTTCAAAGGATTTGCAGCTTGAATCAGCTTGAATATGGGGCAATGGAATAATCTTAATAATTAAAGTAGATTTGTGACATCGTTGCATTCTCTGCTCGCTCCATTACTTTTCAGGAATGGAGCAGTGTGTACCAGGTTCAAATTAAAGACTCCATTTTGTCATTTAATTTTAATAACAGAAATATTCCCAATACGTGGAATGTAATTTAAGTCGGGTAATATCCTCGTAACTCTCCATTTCTTAAAAATAATGTGCCTTGTTCGCACAGAGGTCTCGGCTCCATTATATTTAAAGAATGGAACGTTACTCGAACATTATCCTCTACTTCATGACACAGAAATACAACAAAATACTATACAATAAAAATGTATATAAAATGGCTAAGTTCGAAGTCCTCCTTTGCAGCGACTACTCACTGTTAGCAGTGTACATGGGTTCTCAGTAACCTGTGTATTTAGCAATGGAGACTTTCATGATGTACTTTCAGAGTATCACCTATATGTGTGTGCCTACCCTTCACACAGTCTGTGCCCATCCATCCTGCTCTACATCCGGAGACGCAAGATCCTGTCACATGATTACATGACGAGTTCCCTGAACAGTTCCTGTCAGTACATCGCTTGCTGCAGTTTTGTCCATAGGTTCCATGAGGACATTCTGTTAAAACATACCCGATACTGGGTCAATATAAAGACTGAGTACAATATAAACCTGTGTTACCGTATCGTGAAAGCGGCATTAACATATTGGCCGGTGGTGAAATACCCTTGTTAGCGATCACACACAGAAGGTCCATAGTAAAAGTAATCACACAGACAGAATGTATATATATATGTAAAGTAGTCCTTATGATGATATAGCACGTCACAGAAGGGACACAGTCAGACAATATTTCACAATGGCATAGTTACCATAGTTACCATGTACAACAAAAAGGATTTTAGCCGGTCCAGCGTTTGATATACCAGTATCTATATGACGAAGCATATCTTGATTCAGCGACTTATGAATACGGTATACCCTGTGTACAGTCTACTGCAGTCCATCCAGCAAGACATCCGGTGTCACATGACCCAGTATGCCGGTTACATGACGATATATTAGCAGCACACTTCCTGTGGCCACACTTTTCGCCACAGTTAACTCCATAATGGTCTGTGTCACACTCTGGAAACGAAAGATTCTATTCATACACGTATATATGCAGAACCATTCCTAGCATATCATCATGGATATATGAAACAGATATAACTATTTCAGAAGTTTGTCACCAAAAGTTTCTTTTGCATGTTAACGCTGTTTATGCTGGATCCTCACCTATTGAACAGTTTTGTCCCCGCCATCCTGGCCTACAATCGCCAGCACAAATACCACTGACTCCATCACAGGGTGCATCAGAACAATGGCAGAAATGGTTGCAGTCCGTGCCAAAGGATCCTTGACTGCAAACTTAAAGTAAAATTATTATTCCGCTTCTTCGTGGACCATGTCCATGAAAAATTCACGTTACTTTCAATATCGTCAGTTAAATATTGTTTTTGCTCGAGCTGACCATTATCGTGTTTGTGTATGATGTCTAACTATTATTAACTATTTGGCAGTCCTTCCAGATAAAATGTAATGTACATTGCGGCTGCAAGATCTGGATAGAAAATTAGTTTGTGGGAAATATTTGCACAATAAACCTCATTGTTTTCTCTGTGAAAACACCTTTTCACCTCTGTGTGGCGTACGTGTTGCAGGCCTGTGAAATGTAGAAAGCGGTCGATTCCCGTTATAAGACTTCATAGAACTATATGTCTTGCCAGCAGCTGGTTATGTACTTACTGTACCATGGATATAGTTATTGGATCATATACTATACTGAGTCCAAAAAGAAATTTCACATTCTTTCTTCGGGGCACTATCAAAGAACAAGAGATGGTAAGAAGGTAAGATTGTTCATTCCTGAGATCTGTGCGATGTACTCGATACACTAACAGTGCCACAATCAGTTCCATTAGGCTACACTGTCGTTCAAACACATGGGTATACAGAATGTCAAGTCACAATATCGACGTCGAGAATTGAGATTGTCAGCCCACACCGATTTCGAATGGTCTGTGAGGACAGTGGACCTCTAAACATCTCAGCCCTGGTTCGTGTAGCCGGCAGAAATCTGTCACGTAGGTGACGCAGGACGATTTGACGGTCTACTGCTCGTGACATCAAACGTGGACGACCGAATCTTGGGCGATCAGAAGTGGTGCCAGTCTGTTGTAGACGACACCGCAAGCCATACACAGTACGACGGCTGCATCCCATGGCTCTTGCGACGTCAATAACTGATCTTCTCGCTTGCAACATGCCAACGGTACGTTCACGTTGCACATTTGACAATCGTGTCATTTAAAGTACCGTTAGAACTGTGGTTTAAAATTGTTTTCTCAATTCTTGAGGCCAATCACGTGATCGACTGCACGTGCAAAACTTGATTTGGCACTAACGTCATTTGCACGACGAATGGATGGGTTTGAGTGGGTTTTGCTAATGTTTTTCTAGCATCGAACGATAGGATCCCATTTCGGATGCATAGATTTATCAACAGAGAAAATTATTCATTATTTTTAAAATTGCATTTTGTGAAGTTTCTTTTTTGACTCAGTATATTTACAGAGCCTTGAAAGGCTACATCTTAGTGTCATAACAATAAATTCGACAGGTTATTGTAGCTGAAAGATTTTACAATGTATCCGCCTAGCGGGGAAACTGAGGTCAACCCAAAACTGGGAGCTGCGGTTTAATAGGCTCCACTGCGGTGAAATGAAATGACCATAGTCGACAATTGCGTACAAATGTTGCAAGCATAATTTCCCAGAGTAAGCAACATGCAATTACAATATATACTTAAACCTGTTACATTATAAGTTTTAAATGTCCTTGTTAGGAACAGACGTGGATTAGACTAAAACGGTGTCAAATTTTGTTGGTACGGGAGTGGGTTTGTTGTGTGGGGAGGGGGTTTGTTGTGTGGGTTGTTACAAAGAGATTTCTTTTGGACTAGGGATTTCGGTCGTTCTCTTCTCTTCCGGTTTCGTATTCTTGGAGAAGCGTTAGTCGTGTCATGAACCTATTAATATTTGTATTAAGCATGTAATGTCTACTGTCAAAAGGAAGGTCCGAGAATACTTTATATTTCTGGGTAACGTGAGGAATATTTCTGAATGGTAAATACTGTGGAATTAGTCCAAAACCTTTCATGTCGAACCGACGACATCGATGAAAGGATAACAAGCATGAGTGTTGCAACTGTGTACATGTATAGTCATAATTATGTAAAAAGAGCAAAGAAAAGCACTGCACGAGGATCAACAACAAAACCTTTGTTATGTCTACAACAGTTGTTTCTGGATATTGCTATCAAACGTAAATGGCAAACAATTGCCATCTGGGGATAATTAACGAATCATAGATGTGTCATAGATGTGGTGAAAGCATTTGTAAAGGTGAATAAAGACAAATCAGCCCATACCATATACCTCCACCTCGCAGAGATTTAGAAGCTTCTGGCTGTTTGTGATGGTGAAGTATTGTCCCTTTCCATCACAGATCACATCGTACACGTCGTTCCCTTCTGTAATATTTGTGGGGAATGTGTAGCAAGGTGTCGAGCTGATGGAGTTACTCAGAGAGATAACAGCGGATTCGATTAAGCGAGCATCTGAAATAGTTATCGATGTACGTTTGTAGAAACTGGAGCGGAATCACCTGGCAGATCATCATTCGTTTAGACACATTTAGGATACCTTTTCACTAGGGCTGACTATTGAGTGACTATTGACACATCAGGTGTTCCTAACGAAGCTGCCTTAATGGCAATCTGCTTCGCCGCCTACATTGGACATGACAACGAAAGAGATGCAACACGACGTGTCATTAGTCTCCAGCAGACTGGGATGCCCAGATCCTGGTGGGCTCAACACCTTCGCCTGCATTTAATCTGTGCAAATTTCTGTAAACAGTGATCTGATGAAGCCCTGTTAAGCTACTGAGTTGCTTAACAGATGTGACACTATATTCATATAAAACGCGAAGTCTACTTTTGAGTTCAGCTTGTGACATCGCGTCTGATTGTTGTCGTCTGCTAGATAACAGGTCACATGACCAACCAGTGAAGGAAAATAACTCCATCCGCTTACAGATGCAGACGTAAAATACCACCATATGTGAGTGTGGGTCCAGGCACCACAAACCACGTTGGAGAATAGTACAGCTGGCTGAATAACATTGCTGGCCAGCCTCATCCTAATCTGTACAATCTTTTGTCTATTTTGCAGAATGGACAGGCCTATGTAGAGGCAAGAATTATTCAGCTGAATGTAAATGGTGTTATGAGACCAAGGAAGAAGAAGTACAGGCAACTTGATGACAGACTTGAGATGTTCGAGACAGAATTTCTTAAGCGGCAGATGGTGTTTGATGTCGTATGTTGAATGACGTTGAAAGGAGTCCGAACTGACAAAAATACATAGATATATGACATTCTTATGAATGCCTTCTTTGTTTGTGGTGATTTTGAAATAATACATTATGCACATTGTGACTTTTTGTCTTTATTAACCTTATATTCTTCTGCGAGGGTTAACGGCGACCCGAAGTCTGATACAAACTGTAGCTTAGTTGGCTATAGAAATGTCAGTTAACTGCATCGTTACACTCGACCAGAGATCCAGTGAACCATTTTTAGCCACCTGGGAACAAACCTATAAACAATTATCACCAAAGAAAGTTGGTATGCGAGAGAAAACTGCCCCATTACTACCAACTACTATCGCCTCGTAAACGGCCTCGCTATGCCCGAGAGTTACGACGTGAGATTTAGACATGGCTTTAAGGCCCTTATAGCCGTCATGGTAAAGAAAAACTGTGTTTCTAAACAATGAGGAAAACCCGAACTGTTACGGAAGATGATAATACCCGTAAAATCGTTGAGCATCCCGTAAAGAATTAAAAACAAAGTTACAAAACATTTTAAACATAGGAGTTAGGTGATATATATATATATATATATATATATATATATATATATATATATATATATATATATATATATATATATATATATATATATATATATATTGGTGGTGTATATATATATATATATATATATATATATATATATATATATATATATATATATATATATATATATATATATATATATATATATATATATATATATATATATACCACCAATACACCAATAAAACATACAAGTGCATACAAGTGGACTTTAATACACCATAGACGAAACTGATACTATCCGGGGGCTTATACCATGGAGATGAAACTCCCCGAAAAGCCCCTGAACGTAAGCCTCGGGTCGTTAGGTAACCAGTCTTGCCAAAATGGGGGCAGCGTAGTATTTACGTTTGAGTAGAATTTTTAAAAAGGACAGCAGATGTTAACACACATGTTCTCGCGATACGTTTGCGTTCTTTAACATGTTTTGGGAGGGAAGGCCGCGGTATATGGCCGCCACTGTGCAAATATTTACTGCCTCACGTTTAAATGCTCATACTGTGGGTGGTGCGTTTGCCTAGGTGGAAAGAGCATGGTAGCAACACATAGTGAAATAAAAATAGGTATATCCCAATTATTTTCAAGATTCAACCCAATATTCTATAGCTTCCGTAAGCTTGACGTCGTAAATGACCAAATTCATCCACAGCGATGGCAGAATCTGTTCTCTTTTCTGACTACTGCCCCTGATCACAATGAAAACAAATGAAAATAACAACCAGAATATTGTTAGCATGTGTATGCATACTACTTACATTTCACTGTCATGCATAACGTTGCCAGAAAAAACGAAAGGTTCCTTCCAAACGTACCTTCCTGCGTACTCGTGTCGTTCAGCACGCCATTTTGAGAAAATCACTTCTCAATGATTTCATGTGCACGTCAACATGGTTATACATATTTAACATTTGAAGTTATGAATGAAGTTATGAATGAAAATACACACGATTACTTCAGTCTTGTATCATGCATTTTGAATTGTAATGCTTCTTTCGTATTTTTACATCCGTGTTTTCGCGTGATTAATGTCAGTATATGTGCATCTTTTGGTCTTGGATCAACACTTGAGACGATTCTAAATCAACTGGCACCAATTACGTCAGAATCAAACGGCGTTAACTCTGGCAAGTTTAGACCAGGCATCATGATGGCATAATATTGTGAGGGTCATATTTTCATTGTAAGAAAAGAAATGAGCATGTATTTTCAAACATAAATATTAAGAAATTAAGAAAAACATTTTGGTTCCCATAAAGAAAAAACGTGATTTTTTGGTGTGCACATCCCCTTCAAATGATAGAGTTAGTTGGTAGTAATATCAGTCAATGTGTTGATGACAGAATGGAGTAGCTACTTAGTTATTAAATCATATTTTGTATACTTCACTTAATTAACAATTTGCTAATGTGAATATGATATGTTGATAAGGATACGTACACCTATTACGGTTGTATATCCTGACGTCGTGTATCCTGTATTGCTGTCCCAGGTCCACTGTCCACGTACTTGGAACACTTCCTGAGTGGTAACAGGAGTTGTGAAGCATTTCCTGGTCCCGGTTCCCATCTACAGCTTTGTCTGCTGACCAGGCAGTACTATAGATACCAGAAGATGTGGTGGCACGTTCCTTGTAGGCAATGTTTTCTGTTTGAAAAGAAAAAATTCTAATTTTCACAAAAAGTACCTAACTATCAATAATGATAAATGTAATCTCACACCAATATATATATAGTCATTTCAATTATATCCGTAATGTCTTTAAATGTAATTGCAATATTCATTTTCTCACAACTTAGTGCACCTGACATATTTTCAATATGAGCAAAACTATTAACAACATGGTGATTGTTTGGATCTTATCTGTGGAGGCCAATACGGCTTTCCACATGTCGTCCATAACAACCTCACACTTCCAAATATGTTGCTGTCTTAATATATGCCCATTATAACCGTTGAATCACTGCATCACCAGGAACACAGTGATGTGACGACTGCGTTCTGTTGGCATCCGGGCGTATAGGCAATTTGGTGGAATGTGAAGAAACTGTAAATATCAACTGTGTACTTGTAAGGTACAAACAACACAGTTTTTCACAACACAGTTTTCAATTTATTTGGATATCCGTTTAGATAAATGTCCAAATTTCGAAACATAATACCTTTTTGACACGTTCTCCCATGTCCTCCGACCCAGCCTTCATCACAGCCACCGCCACAAACTCCAGTTGTCTGGTTACAGGAGTGTCCACAGTGGCAGCTGTAGCTACACGAATCTCCAAACTTCCCTTCTGGACAGGAGCCTGACAGTTTATATTAAAATCACAATCAATTTGACGAATTATTTTCCAGCTGCTCTTTTTCGTAGGTAGGTTTGTCCACCAAGGACTAATTACCTAATACAACAAAACAGCAACACACAGTGTCTCGAAATCGTTTTCGTACAGCTAAGACGCCAAGGACATTTGTGTTTCTGAACTGCTTTCAAAGATGACAGTACCAAAAAGTAACTTTAATGGCATGCCAAGAGGTAGTCTTTTTCTCAAAATACACGATGGAAGATTAAAAGTATGTATGGCGGAGGTGTGTCCTGTCCTAACGTCGGTGTTAACATGAACATCAACCACTAGTGAGTCCTAATACGTTTACCAAGATCCAGTCCTCTGATCCATAGCGAGGAATTGCGCCAGCAACGGAGAGCACCATTGTAGGATTAGACGTCCTTTTCACATCCAGGCGACAGGCAGGAACGTTTTGGGTGGTGCCGATTCCGACAAAACTGTAACTTGAGCGCATGGTGTGCAGTTCATTTGTCTAAGTATAAGTCGGTATCTTCCACACGTTACCAACGACGTCGTAAGGAGAATAAAAAGCGTAGTGCCACAATTTGATTGCAATTCTCTTCTCAGTCGTCCAATACTCATGGGTGACAACGCTAGAACTCACTGCCCTCGAGCCATCATGGCATAAATCAAGCATAAAGCAGAACAACGCCGTCGAAATGTTGCATGGCCTGCAAGAAGCCAGATATGAGCCTGTGGTCCTATTTTGTTTGGTTCTTGTGGTTTTGTTATGTTTCTCATGTTTTTTTCTTTTGTTTTTTCGGTGTTTCTGTACTTACATTATAAAGTGGATCATCCTTGATTTGTACTCATTTATGTATCAAACTTAAACAGTACTTTGCAGCCTGCTCGATGTTGTCTCTGGTAGATATTTTGTGCAATTTGGATGTAGCCACACTGAGCTTTCATCTGAAAATTGATCATTATTCATTGGGTTTCTGTGCACCTAAAGCAGTTTGAAGGTCTTATTTATTGGTGAAACTATTTCTTCCTGCTCAATGCTCAATTCCATCTCCAATCTCAATATATCGCCGTAATTTTCTCTGTGATCATCTAGTTCCTTGATTGCATAATTCAGACATGATCTTTCCAACAATCTCTCGGTGGTCACGTTTGCCATTTGGGAGATTATTTACGAAGAGAGACAACTCTGGCACACTTCACAACTATGATTTGCGTAGTTGTCCTCCTCGAATTAAGGGTGGTATAACACGTTACAATTGGATTCTGCAAACTCATTTGTGCAGAAAGCTCCGCTGTGTTCAGTGTCTAACAAATGATTTTTAAAACCGTTGTTTTCATGGGTATTTTCTGAGGATGAGTTTATGAAATGGCCTTTTATTTGGAACAATAAAAATTCATATGGCCCATAGGTATGCCTGGAACGAGAATACCTTTCCTTGCCTAAACCTCCAGCTTTTCGGAGCTGCAACTATATAGAGCTGTGGCTATATGTAATATCACACATAATTCAACATCTTAGAGAGATTGATATATTTCGGCCAGGGGCAAAGACAGCTGACCAACGTGTTTAATGGGCATATTGTAGAAGTTGGTGAGTCACAGATGAAACATACAGTTTTATGGAATACAACTTCTTCTTTATTACGTTGAGGGACGTTTCAATGGAATTGGACGGAATTGTGTAAATAAAACAGTTTTAGACTTCGTGCTAGCTTCAGACACCAACTCTGATGCTGTAGGTATTTTACAGGCCTTCGATGACGTATTACGTAACAGCTTGTTTATACACAATACACAACTATTTACTGTGTATGCAAATCTTTTCTCGTCACTATATTGATGAACTATTGCCCAGGTTAAGTAGAATTTTAACTCACTCACTCACTCAAATCCATGAAGCGATTTTTCATTTAACAGACATTTAAACAAATACGTTCAATCGAGTCAGGATTTCTGTATTTAGACCTTATTGTTACGAACAGCCACAAAATGTGTTTAGTGTTTTCTTGAGCAGCAAAGCTGAAATGTTTTCGAATATTTTTCATCCTTATTCGTAGAAGTACCATTTTTTCAAGAAAAATATCGAACTGAAAGAGACCACTAATTCTTTATCGTTACAACCGTACATTCTTAAACGCAAAAAACACTTTCTGCACATATGTCAGTTCGCTTTGAATAACTATGAACGTTGTTTATCGTACAAATCATCCTTTGAAAATAAATTAGGTTTTGGAATGTGTCACACATACGATGACATTCAACCAAACTTGTTACCAACAACCTTATTATCATATTTAATAACGGTTTGCCGGAACCTACACGTTCAAAACATGTACTAACATGTTATATTTTCATTTCATGACCAGATTCTGCCAAGGTATCTCCTCGATATCTATGCCATAAGAATTAGGTACTGGCCATCATGTACGACAAAACCCTTTCCACATTCATGATAATCATCCGCCAAAGCAGAGTGGATTGAACAACCGTGGCTATATAACAAGTATTACTTCTTTCAGCAGTATAACAGCTGCACGATGTTGTTTGTAAACAAATCGTGGTCCACGCGATTCGATGCCAGAGCATGTTTTTTTTCATGAATCGCTATGAAATAGGGAAGATACCTGGTGTTCGCTAAAGCGTGACCGTATCCTGCCTCACCGATGGCAACCGTCATAAGCATATGCTACGTTTAGGCAATTGTTCACCTGAAATATTTCGTATTTCGGAACGTATGGTACAAGTCAGATAACAGACCTTTTTATCGCCGAAACGCCTTGAATTGGGCGTAGAAAGGAATGTGAACGCAAAAATATGTCAATGGATCACTGAAAATTAATGTTTACAAATTCTTTATCCACACTATAGGCATTCTGCAAACCAGGATATTTTAATTCCTGATACCCGTTTACACGTAAACACGGCGTTCACAGCACAGTCACCACAGGGGCTTTTATTTAAAAAGAAGAACCATTTTTTGCAAAAAAAAAAAGAAGAAACGTACGAAAAGGCATATCAAACGCTCATTAAAGGAATATTGATTTTTTCATTTTGATTAATGTCGTTTTATCAGCGATGGTTGGGGAAGGATAGTAATGGCACTGTTACGGCATAAATTGTAATAGATACAAATTGTAATAACCCTTGACGTAAATTGTAATATAATATTAACTAAATTGTAATACGCAAATTGTAATACAAATTGACGTAAATTGTTATAATTTTAGTTACCGTAAAATGTAATAAATATTTACGTAAATTGTAATAAATTGTGATACAATTTACTTTTTTATTACAATTTACGCCTCAACAAGGCTCTTCTGAAGATAAGATGGCGAATGAAACTGGTTCATCATGTTTAGAAATCGTCTTCATGCTTGAATATAGAGTGAATATGACTTCGATATTAATAGTCTTTAATAATAATAGACTTTAATATAGTCTTTTTACCACCTTAATAATGGCGTCCTTTAAGATTGATGGTGATCTTGGATGGCATATGTTGTCATTTGTACTACTAGGACAATAGGATCCGTTGACGTTTTTGTCAATTCGTTCATTACTATTATGCAATTATTATCGATTTTTTATCACAATTTTTCAAAGTTTGAATTTGTTTCCGAGTAAATACTACATTTACTTGAATTTTGATCATGACAGGTACTGAAGATTCAAGATCCAAGATTCAAGAATGAAGATCCTTTATTCGGTATCAAAGGCCTGCAACCCAGAGACCGTGTATACATACATATAAAGCGTATGTCTAGTCACGTCACAATGTATATCATTAACATTTGTAATGGTTCGGTTTCCCATCACCAGAAATAAATGAAACATTGGTAAAATTGTCAGTTGACTCCCTTAGCTGTCCACGTACAGCTGTCTGTTTTAGAATAATAGTGTTACTGACAGGTATTATATAGGTATGTAACAGTTAATTTTGTAAGGCAAGGTGAAGTTTGACATCCGTAACCAATTTTGAACAATTTAGTTCAACACAGCGTCGTTCATATTATTCGTATTACGTCACATAGCGTTGATGTAACTGTTATTACGTCATTGATGTATTTTATAAAGCGCAAACCTCCAGGCTCTCTGTAATGCATATAAAGCTTGCAATACACACTGACTTTCTATCGTCTGTCCTTACCACGCTTTCAATTCTGTTGAAGTCTGTTGTAACCCATAACAGTACCCCTCATTATTTCCACATATCAAAACTGCAATCGAGAGTGCTTGGGTAATTTTCATTAAATAGTTCCTAACCCAGTTGACCTAAACTGGTTGTGAATATCAATGGAGGAAGAAAATAGGAACAATCCTTAAATGTGTTCACTTAAATAGTGACAGTGAAGTTGTATGAAAATATGCACAACCCAAGACAAACAGAAAGATTACATCAGTACATAGGCAGTGGAGTAAACTCACCCTGTGTATACAGCATCCAACACTCTGTCACCACCGTCCACAGAAGCAGTGTCCTCACACCCGCCATGTTGGACAACAAGGAAGTCATACACACCAGGACTACGTCGCATAAAGCTTCCATCTAAATGGGTGCGATCATGGCGTGTATTATGTTTTGTCACCCTCACACCCTCAAGTCAGTTCATCGCCATGCATAAATTGTTACGTCTACCAAGGGACGTATTTTGCGAGTTATCAAAGGAGCTCCAGGGACGCCATTTGATCTAACTAAAAATGTATATCTTTTTCTTTATGTACACGGTGATGGTATTTCTCTTAGACCCCGCCTTAAAGCAATAGGGAATGTTATGTCCATTGTTCTTGGAAGAGTTTCATTAGCATAACTGATTAACTGACCAAGGGAAATATTTTTTTTAAAAAAGACATAAAATTGTCCTTATTTTGATAAGCTTCATCATGCCTAATACATTACACGCATATTCAATAAGTGTGCCCTCATGGTGTAAACCGTTTTATCACAGACCATATAATAATATATGGTCTCTTGTATAATCATGCACTCTAATACTAAGTGTACTTTAACCGCTGTTAGGAAAAGAACTGCTGCTTTCAGTACGTGCATAATAAAATCCATCACAATATTGACGTCTGACGTTTCTATACTGATTTATAAGTTTAAGTCATTTCTGTTTGCATTTTGCATTCATACATTTCTTTATTTTCAGGTCAGTCTCACGAGTAAGCGGAGAGCTAGCGTTATGAACGTACGCTGTTTGAATAGAACATACAACATGAGTTGTAAGCCGGATCTTCACGGGTATAGTGTATCTGTCCTACTCCAATATGTGTTTTGTCCTATATCACGTTCGACGTCTCCAAAACACTTGAATAAAGGAATCCTTTCTGCATACTCTTTTCATACAATATTATGTGAACCTGAAATGGACAAGCCTATTTTCAACCTGTTAATTCTACATTCAGCAGCATTAAAAATAAACCCTTAAAGTTCATACTTACGTCAATGTATTGACATTAGTTGAGTTAATAAACTAGTATCATGTAGCTGTGTATCACACACCGTCGTCCAGGAAGTTGTAGGAATATCCCTTCTACCTTAGTGGTCATACTGGCTTGACATCAGCTTAGGGAGAATTCAATATCCCCACATCTGTTTACACCTGTCTCACAACACGAAGTGTATGATAAATAACTTCCGGAAAGAAAAAATTGCGGCCAATATTTCACACAGTGATACAGAAAAGTTATTAATAAAGCTTCGGCTCAAGGATCTGCTTAGAAGAGCTTAACGACGTACGTTTTTAATTGGAAGAACCTCATTTGTTAGCTATATATGACGTCCCTATTCGATGGAGGATGTATATCGCCATCATTAACACATAAGGTCTGAATTTCGGATTAACACACAAAGTCTGGATTTAGGGCTTATTACCGTAACTACATCTTTGACTGCATTTACTCGATCGACGCAAGTCATCAACTACAACTGAAACACCCTTCTGGTCAACTTCCCTAAAAAGATGTTAACATGTCTGCAAAGAGTGCAGAACTCTGCTTCTTCTGCGAGATTGATTACATGCAACCCACTTTAGCTCTGGGATGTCTCAATTAGCTGTCAGTTCAATAGCGAATCTCCTATAAAATTCTGTTACTGACTCATCGAACCCTCTACAGGGAAAACAGCCCTCTCTACCGTAAAGAACACATGTGTCTATAAGCCATCAAGATAATGAGTATACGACTAGAATTCACACACCTAAATGCCTACCGAACCCAACTAATCTACGCACATGCATAACTTCAGGCTCACTTACCAACCTACCTACCACCGAACCAAACACACACACACACACACACACACACATGCACGCACGCACGCACGCACGCACCCTAACCTACCTACCTTCCTACCTACCTACCTACCTACCTACCTACCTACCCACTTGCCTTCCTACCCAGTATGACGGATTTATTAAGACTTTTTGTTAAACTAAAAATTTATGACTGGTATCATTTTTACATTAACTGAAACCTACATGTACTAAGTGCTAAAGTATTTATGGTATCTGGACCTCTTCCATATACTTGAGCATGCTTTTAGGGAAATGCAAGGATTGATTAAACAAAAGGGAACAGACCTGGAATATTCAGACTCTCCTTGGTGAGTCGAAACTCAACAACCCTGCGCCCAAACCCATCGTTTTGTGTGGTGTGACCAACAAAGGTTTTACAATCTAAGTGCCGCATGTCAATACAAAAGCCACCGATGCGGAACAAAGAAACGTGTAGTTGAAAAGAAGAAGCGGTTTACAAACCTCAAAATACATGTTTGATAGTTATTGTTGTAATATTTGTCGTAATATTTGGTGTTTAACCTTAACATATGTCCCAGCTTCTGGTCACTGCACGTGTGGCCAGTAAGTGAATGGTTCTATTTGTGACGTCTTTCAAAGGCGTGTGCCCGATCAACGATTTATAACTAATGTATTGTGTGTCGGTGAAAACATACTGATGAATTGCATTTACCTCTGTGTTATTTATATCGCAATCTGTAAATGTCCTTCCCTTTTGAGAAAAAATGCATTGTTTATCGTCAGGCTGAAATCCTGAAAGGGATCGATTGTGCACCGTGTTATAACGTCTATGAAAGCTGTCGTAAAATCTCTTAACAAACCCAGTTTTCACAAATAACGCAAAACCTGTAGATATACCAAGGCCTTGACAGTGAAAGCACCTTCTGGTATGATTGGTTGCTCGTATTTTTCATTTCACTGAAACATTAACAGGACCCCTGTCCCGAGTGTAAACAAGATTTAAATCATGAGGTAATTAGTATAGTTTTGTTTATGAATGAGCCCAAGTCGGTCAGTTGTGGTTGCATGCAAAAGGAAACAGCCCTTGTTTTACCATATGACACCCTTGTTGTACACTGTGCTACCATGTTTCACCCCCTGCCACAACCCTTACTTCACCCTATGCCACCCTTGCCTAACTCTGTGCCACCATTGTTTCACCCGATGACTCCATGCTTTATCCAATTGCACCCTTGTTCGCCATATGACCCCTTGTTTCACTCCATGGCACCTTTGTGTCACCATATGTCAGCATTGTTTCACCCTTTTACCCCATCTTTTAACCTATGGCACCCTTGTTTCGCCTTATAAAATCTTGTTTCACCCTATGTCTCCTTTGTTTCACCCTATGTCACCTTTCTTTCACCTTATGTCACCCATGTTTGAAGCTACTTCACCTTCGTATCAATCTATGACACCCTTGTTTCACTTTATGTCCCCCCTCTTTCTCCCTTTACTGAAGTTTGATGTGAGTTCACATATTCTTACGGTGCTGGTTTCACACAAAGGACGACGTCAGAATCATAACAGTTTACCGAGAAGCATACACATAACCGACCATAACATTGAAAGTCCACATCTTTTCGAAACTGGTCATTATTTTTATGAATGAAATTATACCGTCGGGCCAAAGAAGATACACAGGTGATATGAATGTTTACAGACACATTATAAACATTACCTAAACATTACAGGCTTGAAAATACTATTTGTGTGTTACAAATTGATATGATCCATATAACAGTGTCTAGTATATCTATATAAAACATCACCATGAAATAAACATTTCTTATTTGTATAAAAACCAGTGAACTTTAGTCAATAAACGTAACTGTATACTTTCTTTTGCCAGGAGCATAGCTCCAGTGGATACTTTCAAAAGTGGCGTTAGCGAGGTCACTTCATCCAGGCAAAGGGAACAGAACGGGAGAAACCTTATAAGTCAGAACACGTTTGACGTTGGGATATAAAATACCATAAAACGTCTCTTCGCCACTATCTATATATCTATATTATAGATCTTATCAAATGGAGTACATGATCTTGCCAAGTCAAGATTTACGTGATAGTGGGCAATCAGTACGTGAGTCACGTTATATAACGAATGCCGGCTTAGTAATGATGGGAACAGAAAACCCGTGGTCGATATACTGAACACCGATTTCACCATCTGAGTGAACAGTTGCACTAGCTCATCCAGGTGTTAACATCTGTTCTTATTAATACAATGCGTTATTACTAAGACTGTTACTGAGGAATGTGCCACCGCAGCTGCATACAGTGGAAGCTGTCAAAACCGGCATCTATTCAGCCCGGTAAGTTGTCAACACCGGCATAGTCAGTCCCATTCGTGGGGTGTACATTTATCATCAGCTCTAAAATCCGGCACGTTGTCTGTATTACAAACACTACCAGGACACGGTCTACTCATGCGCTACTGGGTTACACACCGGGACATCTTGTTTACTAAACTCTTATCGTTACGTCATAACCTCCACAAAGCCCAAACTCTCATAAATTTAACCCCACAGTGACTAAAGCATTTCATATGAAAACCCATTCCGTGATTTGACAGATTAAATGGAAAGGTTTATTTACATTCTCAGTCAAATCTTCAAATGCCTCTTTCTGTGGCAGCTAAACGAATTGCCTGTATCAACAACCGCACGCATTAAAAGTCCCCACTGTATTTTAGACAAGATATACCGATATATATCAAATAACACTCTCCTGCTTATCAAAAGTCAAACACTCATAAGCAGAGCAAGCCTCCTTGACTAACCCCTCTTTCTACAGAGTACAGAACGGTAAACATTCGCAAGTACTGCAAGGAGTCTAATAACAAATATTGCTAGTGTGTCTGAGTGATGTGAGTTGATATTCGTACATGCATATCTAAAATAGTTCGTTTGTAGATGATTTATAAAAGCAATTATTCTTTGTGTTGCAACATTATGATCAGACATTTTTGTTTCAGTGTTCATTGCTTGTGATCTATCCTGTTGGGGTCTTACTGTAGTACAGAGAGGGGCATTCAATCATTACGTGAATGTACATAAACATAAGCTCAATTATCGATCAGGCCCGGGAAAATTATTCCTAAAATTCTGAAATTCGGATTTTATCTCCTCCGTGGCTTCTTCTTGTTGTCGAGGTACTGCCACACTATACACTAGGAATGAAGGGAGGACACAACGAAGTGAAAATTACTTTCATGAAACTTCACCGAGACAGGTATGTGAAGATTTCATGTTTAAAAGCACAAGTGTATGTATGTTTGTCATGTCCTTTACCTGTTTTTGTGTTTCTATCTGTTTGTTATGTACTTTGACTGATTGCTTTGGGGTTGTTTTTTGTTTTGTTTTGTTTTTGTTTTGTTTTATTTTTTGTTTTGTATTTTTGTTGTAGTTTTGTTTTTGGGTTTGTTTGTTTTTGTTGGTTTGGTTTTTTTCTCTTTTTTGTTGTTTTTTTCTTTTTTTTTTTTTTGTCTGTTTGTTATGTACTTTACCTAAGTTGTGTTTGTTTGTTATGTAGATCTTATTTGCATTCAAATTCATCTTGCCATAAGATCAGCTAGCAAAACTCGGATTATGTATGAGAGCTATTCGCCAGCGACCACTAACAAGGTGACTTCGGTAGCTGTACGGATCTTATAACCATGCAGCTTTCTCAAATACTGTCAGGGTTTTAATACCTGCATTATGTTCACTATCAACGAAAACTTGTAACGAGGGTGTATTTCATCTCTCTGTCAGAACAGATGATGTTCCTGTCACCTGAAGGAAATGTACAGTGATAAATGTGTATTTCTACACTATGAGTTTGAGTCACTGAACATGCACAAATGGCATGTAAAACCTGTTGCACATAAGCTAAAATGATATATGTTTCGGGTGCGAATGTCAAATAGAAAACATCAAATATAAATACGTGTTGGTTCCTACGTTGGAAGATAAAGGTTACCCGGGAAACAGTAAATGTATTACGTGGTAAAGCCGACAAAAATATATTGGAGCAAGTTTCAAAAGCATAAATCGAGTTGTGTGGCATTTTCATACACTGACAGTCTTTGTATCGCGTGAATATTTAGATGGACGAAGGGTTTGTTTTAGATTATTGTTATTCTGCCTAATGCTTCACATCAGTTTACATCATATGAAATTAGTTTCTCATATATCCGTAACCATCTGGACAACATTTTCAACCCCACATGGATATCTTGTTGTTGAAGATACACGTTTGTATTGGATTGTAATGATCTTTTTCTTGTGTGCACCTTCTGAACAAAAGTAGATACTACACACACCCCTTACAATTTTGCATGTGAGACATTTACTTCATCGTGTCTAAAATAAAACGGATCGAATCAACAGTCTTCCGAATACTGTTTATTCTTCCACTGTTGAGATCCAAATATGAAAGCAGTTGTCCGGATGTATGTCCATGTTTCAAGTTTAACTGAATTTACATCCATCGATTTTTCTCCTTTGGAATGTAAGATTGTCCCAGCACTACAGTTGTAGGTGTTATTTTTGGTTCCATTCCTGTTCCATTGATTGGCTAATAAAACATTTGGTTGAAATATAGCATATTCCTTTCAAGTATGCATTTGAATGATTCGATGATGAATGTAGTTGTAAAATTACCGTCACTATCATCTGGATGCTTTTTAGCCTATAATGGACCGCTTTAAGTCCAAGACGATGAGGTATATTCGTGTATGCATTTTTCACGGCAAATATCACTAGCTATCCGTTGGTATGACTTCCGGCGGGTGATTTAAAAATGATATGCCATGCCGCAGAAAACGTTTCTGAAAGAGGTTTCAATACATACCTATGAAGATTATGTTGAGAGAGAATGTTCGGGACTCTCTCAGACCTGACTTGCCTACCTACCTACCTACTTTTGATGTCGTGGAAAAGCAAGTGGATTCTGGTTGGTTTGAAGGAATCCAGAGGTTCCAGAGGAATATTATTGTAACTCTGAGAATATGTTCGTGTTCCAGCACTCATTCAAAAACGTCTGCCCGCACACACAGACATGAAAGACATCGCCGATTGTCAGCCACCAGTACGCATGGTCAGGATGAAGTCATTGCATCATCACAACCGGAGCCACATGGAGAAACTGAGCCAAAAATACAGGTATGTTTCGGAAATCTCTTATGTTAGAATATTTGACAAAAGCATTCGTTTAATGGAGCCAGCCCATTGGAGGGCAAATTTAAGGGGCGAATAACAACATCGGATCTTAAGGAGCTGGAAAGCGACATTTGATGCACTAATGTCGTAAACATGTTTTAGTTTTGTCAGCAAAGTGCTCAAAGTAGCAAACTGAGGCTTGTATTGCTTTGTTCTTTCCTTCCACTCGTTCATTTCCTCACTAACCTTATCCGTCACTTCATCTTATGCCAATGGTTTAAATGCTTGCTGAGTCCAAGACTCTCAGGGTAAAAGTAGGAGATTATTGAGTGTCCTACACAGATATTTAATGATCTGGACGACCACTTTAACTGGATATTAACGACATTCAGTCCGGAGATACTAAGGTATGCTGACTTCCGACTAGCGTTCCTCAACGAATGTTAAAGGGGATATGAGTGTCTGGGATACTGGAGAAGGTCAGGGGTCAGGTTCAGTCTTTGTAGGAGAATATCAGCAGTTTAGCCGTACCAGTGTGTAGTGCATTGCTATTTATATAAGTATCACAGTGTTAAACTACTTAAAATAATACAGTTAGAGAGAAAGGCGATACTGATGGCGAGAGTACTAAATAAAGACAGCGAAGCAGAGCGAGAGTGATAGAGAAAGACAGGAAGAAATGTATAGTCCGTTTGGTTCAAAAGCGAACCGATGAATTGCAGTAACTCGAAAACTAATAAGTATATTAACATACTCAGTGAAACGCTGATCATAATCAGAACATCATACCAACTCTCTGGGGTTCTTTGCAGAATTTTTGTCCTAATAATAAAAAAAATTGTTTACCAAACTATTATTAAAATATTGACACAGTTCACTGTTTATTACGAGGGAGGAGTGGAGAGAAAGGCACAGCCAGGTGCACGCGTGTAAGTGCCAAGAAAGCTATTTATTTATCAACCTTTACTGCTCTGTCGCCATGCATTCTCGCACACCTGGCTGTCCCTCTCTCTGCACTCCTCCCTCGTAACAAATAGTGAAATGTGTCAATATTTCATTGATAGTTTGTTAAACAACTTTTTTTATTCTAAGGAAAAATATTCTGCACAAGCCTCACAGATAATTTTCTGAATATGATCGGCGTTTCATTAAGTATGTCATGTTTATTAGGTTTCGAGCTAGACCGCAATTCATCGGTCCGCTTTTGAGTCAAACGGACTATGGAGATATAGGGAGATAGATATAGACAGCTTGGGGAGGTTTTCATTTTCACAAAGTTATTGAATGTAAACTGTATTTTTTATGTAAATACTATCCATATTCAATGATGTAGTCGAATATAATAATATACATTAATGTTCACCTTTCAGAACTTACTTAGTTACAGTACACTTGTAACACTGATAAATATGTAAGACCTTCAATTAACGAATTAAATTGAGTGATGCATACCTATTTTATTGTTTATCTCAAATACATTAGACCTGATCGGCTCTAACCTCAAGATATAATATGGTGCTTGATGTTACCTTTCCTGACGTAAGAAATTAATGGGATTAAAGCACGGGTCGCAGTGCCTTTAGATAAGAAAGGAACATGCCAGGTTGAATGAAGAGAATCGGGTGGTCAGGTACGGAGGGTTGTACCTCGATGACGTGGTTCGTTGATCATTAATTCAGTTGCTGTTTGCTCTGGTCCAGACTCAACTACTTGCAACCAGATGATCACTGACGGAAGCATTAAAGAACATTCACCCACCCCCTTATCTAATTGCTCTATATTTTAGAGTGACGACAGCCGAAACACCAAGCAGACCACAGATGGAGAGCACCATGCGTGACCGGGATCACTTTTGTCGCTCACGCTCTCAATCACCGGTTATATCTATAAGTGGTACACACAGCATATAGAATCAATGATGACAAGGTTGACTTTCAATGTAAAATAATGAACGGCTGAGTTTATTCTTCTCATCAGTAAGTCACGACTTACATTCAAACCGGCGTTTTAATGTGTGGGGCGATGTTGTTTATGTTAAAATGCATACGACATGTAAACAGAGCTTTTTAAAATTCAGATATTCCGCAACTGAAAGCAATCTTTAAAACACAGTTTGTGACAAAAATATTTGTGAAAAAAACAACAAGAATTAGCTGTTTCCTGAAAGCAATGCTTCACGCAAGGTTTATAAAAAAATCATCTTTCCCTGAAGCTATTTACCGCACCTGCCTTTCTTCCTTACACCTTGATTGTAATCATATCTTATCAATGTTAATCGGGTTGTAATATTGTCATCTCCTCGTAACTTCGATGTAATCACATAGACTTACACTCTGTTATGCCTTGGAACTGATTCGATCTTTGACCCTCTTTACCTTGTACAAAGAATGCAACGTTACACATTCCACAGAAGTACAAAGTAATAACATTAGGCTAATTATGTGTAATCTGAAACGACATTGAAAATGTCTTGACAGCCAACGACCGGTTCAGCTCAATAACATACGAAATACATGGATTTACATATGTATTCATATGTTAGCAGCATGAAGATAGACGATAGAATTCTCACATGTGTTGATGTGCTATCCGTGTTTCTTCGCCCCAAGCCTGTAAACATAAATGCCATTGAGCAAACCCTTTGAGCCTATTAGAGTCACACACAGATAACAGGGTAAATCCCCACCTCACAATGAGACAGGCCAAGATAATCTTCATGGACTAATGACCAGTTTACAACCTCGTTGCTACAAATAGTCCGCTTTTCTTTGGTCACCATGAAAGTCACCAAGGCAAAGCAGCTATTTGTATGAAGGAGTGAGCACTTGAAAGGAGCAGGTTGCACCAGATATGTCAGTCTTTTGTCCATATGTGAGGCCTCCATTGAATTTACAGTTTCGTGCAGCCAGAGGTCGGGTTAAATGACAAACTAGCGAGGCGTCGCGCGGTGAACGTATTTATTACATCTCATTTTATGTCGGGCGTGAAGTTAGTTATATATGTATGGGAAAGTTAATTAGTGGCATGCAAGGAGCGAGAAGTGTGCCCGGGTTGGTAACATACTGGAACACATACAGCCATACCGTGATTCACTGGAGACTTCATATGTGAATTGTGACGTGTGAGGATATGACCCAGGAATACATGTTTGGAAGAGATTGATAATCTGTAGGAAAATATTTAGAACAGTTGTCATAAATCTCGAAATGACAATGACTTGTTTATGTCTTGTGTCGCCCCGGTGTGGCTCTGACTTGTTCCAGATGAATATTCTTTCGCATAGATCGAACTGATTGTCTCAGGGTAACATTTCAGGATGGATGGTAACAGTTTGGATGTGAACGCAGCATTCAGTCAATAGTTTCACTCTAATAAACGGAAACAGCGTGGACCATCGGTTAGAATATCATCAAACTGCCACGATGGTGAAGCTGCCTCCAGTGGAGCATCCCCTCGTGCTTCTGAACAAGACGTCTAGACATCCTTTCCACATCACTGATGCAGAAAGACCCCGGAGACAAAAGTTCAAGTCAGTTATACACTATGGTCCCTCGCGGCAGGAAGTATTCGAACATTATCTAGTTGATCCGGAAGTAAAGGTGGAATGCAACCTTGAAGTTCAGGTTCCTCTTCAGCAAAAATATGTAAAAGACAGAAGGCCCGTGTTTAGGCGAAGGCTTTCGTCTCTTAAGCAAGACATTAAAGATACATATTTACAGACGGCAGTGAACATTGATATAGAAGCAGAGGTCAAGCTTGAGAGACAAAACAGTCTTGAAGATCTTCAAAGGAGTTTGGGAAAATCCACCTTTTGTGCTTTAAGCCGATTGAGTGAAGACGATGTGGAGGTATTCTGCAGTGAACATCGTTGTTATAGTACATGTTTGAGGCTTGTTTTCTTATATATCACATTGATCAAGTAGCAATTATGATTTGGATGTGAATCGGTTGTAAGTGATAGTTAGAAGCATCATATAAGATTGTCGTGGTTATGAACTAATTTATCGCATAATGCCACGTTTCAGTACAGGTACTGCGCGTTTAACAAACCAAAACGACTTGCACGGTACATACAAGAAGACAGCCGGAGTACTTTTGTGACAAGGACAATGCCACGTGCATATGGAACTAGTTCCTCATAGGTTAGCTCAGTTTCATATTTTTAGGATATTGACACTAAGCTGATGTAGTTTCGTCACATATTTTGCTAAGGCCAAGTATTCCTTCATTTCAGCCGATTGAAAAGTTCAAAAGATGTGTGGAGAAGGTTGTCTGGATTCAAAGATTTGTTGGAACAGGAAGGTAAGATTTCAGGCCCCCCTAAGTAATTGAAGGAATTACAGCAAATTTGAAGGAATTGCATCTCAAATGGAAACAAACGCAGCCCATTCGCGAAACAATTGCAGCGATATCGGTAGTTTAGCGGTAATAATGGAAACACATCGGCCTTATCGGAAGCAATGTCGGTAATACTGGAAACACGCTCGGCCATCTTCGGAGATTTTTCGGTCGCGAGCGGAAACTCACGCAGCAAAACATGGCGTCGTTGGAAGAAACACCCGTCTCGGTGAGTTGTGTTTTTCGTTCCCACTATTACATTTTTATACCTATCCATCTTTGACAACCCGTGTTGAATGCGTTTAGGTATGAGGTGTTGTCGGGGCAATAGCTTATGTTTTTAGGAAAAGATAGTCACTCTAGAAGAGTGTCACAAGTCATGCCCCTGGAGGTTGTTTACATCTGAACATCGAAGTCGTGCCGATGATTACGAACGTGCGCTAGATATAACATCATTTTTTTTGTAAAATGTGTTTAAATTTGTCAATTGCACTTCACAGAAAGAAAAATTATGGCTCATAAACTTCTTCATGGCGCACGTTCATAATGTTCGTAATCATCGGCACGACTTCGATGTTCAGGTGTAAACAATCTCCAGGGGCATGACTTGTGACACTGTTCTGCAGTGGCAATCTTTTCCTAAAAACTCTTTTCCGCTCGCGACCGAAAAATCTCCGAAGATGGCCGAGCGTGTTTCCAGTATTACCGACATTGCTTCCGATAGGGCCGATGTGTTTCTGTTATTACCGCTAAACTACCGATATCGCTGCAATTGTTTCGCGAATGGGCTGCGTTAGTATCCATTTGAGATGCAATTCCTTCAAATTTGCTGTAATTCCTTCAATTACTTAGGGGGGCCTGGATTTAACAATTTCAAGAAGTGTACTGTTTTATGTTTTGAGCATTAAATGAGATTATTTAAAACTGTAAAATATGTTTTGACTAGGAACAGCAAACTAGATCGAGTTACATAGCTCACAAATGGCGCTTGTAAGTATCCAGTTATTATGTGTGACAAAAATAAAAGGTCATGTCTATGGATGGCATGTTCAAATGTGTTTAGTGTTAAGGTGGTTGACTGGATTGATGTACGCAAATCAGTAATTTCGTGCAATGATTTCAGAGAAAATGGTAAACGCGATATCAAGGACTGGAAGCTCATGTCATGGACTTTGGTTTACGATGACCTTGGTCTCACCAAGAGGTCATATGCTGACCTTGGTTTGTCCTTTGACCCTACAGAGTTTAAGATGAAAAGGGAAGTACGTATACAATAGGAAAGTACAGCTGATCACGTGTGAATATGATATTTGTGAGAATTCTTTGATATATTGTGTAAAATAACTTCGTAATACATTAAATCTCTTTGATCTGCTGAAAATACCGTCAGTATGATATACATGGAATGATCACGAAACACTGAGCGGCATAGGAACACACATACACCAAACGATCTTACTCTACGATTACATGAGTCGCCCTGCTTTAAACATGGCTTGATATAATGAGGCCTTATGCTATTCATGCAACGATTAACACGTCAGCCTATGTCAGAAGTAAATGAGAAGAATTAATATTTATGTTACATTCATGTAATAGAACAACGAGAATGAAAACTCAGCACAGCTTTCCTGAGGAGAACTATTTAATATAGTATACGTCCGTCTTTAGTAAATGTCGGTGGTTATGGCGTTATCTAATAATTTGCATGTTCTCGCAATTATATAAAGAGGTGTTTTCTTAAAACTCCCCACACTGCAGCACCACATCAGTACCGAGGCGAAGGAGATCCTGTGCATGAACCCAGCAGATCGGACTGAGGAACAGCTCCATATAGCGCAGTTGTCTCTGGACCAGGCTGTGGATGCTTTCAATGAGTTCCCCATCAAGATGCAGAAGTCCCTCGTCAAGGCAGGGTGGTATGAGCAGTGAGTATAATTTGTAATGTATACACTTACACTCTATTATCGTCACGTGAAAACACCCGTGAAGCAAAAACACCAATATTAGTTGTCTACACATGCAAATTACGTAAAATATACACTATCGTTCTTGGAAATTTGATTTATTGCATTTGAATGTCATGCCTAATCGTTAACAAAATAAAGTGTTCTGGAACATTTTGAAAGTAGTATGACCCCATTTGCTATTACATCCAGATGAATTAACACTTACTTCCTCAAGCGTAATCTTACGACACCTATAAGGTCATTTGCATAACACTGACACAGGAAGTGACGTATTACGCAGCCTCACCATACACACAGCAGCAAATTGCATGGTATATTATAAAGAGTCTTAATGCGTAAAGCCTCATTTACTTGTGTGGTGAAATGAGAGCAGCGGGGTAGCCTAGCATTCCCTCTTCATCCCGAAGACCCGGGCTCGATTCCCCACATGCGTACAATGTGTGAAGCCCATTTCTGGTGCCCTGGGAATAATATTCTGAAATATTGCTAAAAGCAGCATAAAACTAAACTCACTCACTCTGTTGTGAAGTCACTGACTACAATAATATATACTGACAATAGAATAATATATCAATATGTTAAAGCTTTAAAATATCCTTCAGATAAAGTTGCCAAACGTTTCGGAATAATTTTTGTACTGCCCATCCCCATTTCCAAAATGATAGAGTTTTTCAAAGTTAAACATATGTTTTCAATGTAAGGTTTGCCCAACTGTAAGTGTAACCGCACTGAACTGAATTTGATACCGAAGGCTTTGTGCGAAGTTTGAAATGTTAATCTACAGGGTGCCAAGCGGTACATTACACAAGAAACACTGCTTATTTCCATTCTACCATGACAATACTATACACGAAGCTTTTAGTATTGGTTTTACATGTTTGTTTCTAATATATTGTATGGGATTTTAGAAGGATTCATTGATTAATGCCGAAACAGCAATATTTTTAAGGGAGAAACTTATATAGCCTAGTATTATGCATACCCTTATTTATAAATGTTTTCTGACATTGACTGAGCTCAATGTTATGTTAGTTGGTTGGTTTGTTGTTTAACGCCGCGCTCAACAATGCTCCAGCCATATAGCGGCGGTCTGTAAATGATCGAGTCTGGACCGCTGGATTGTCGGCTGCAGTGCTCGATTATTTACAGACCACTGCCACACAGCTGGACTGTTGCTGAGTGCGACGCTAAACAATAAATAAACCAAACCCAACCACCCATGTTTCAGATTTGAAGCCGGGAGGGTCATCATTCGACAAGGACACACTGCAGATAACTTTTACATGATTCTCTCAGGAACAGGTAATTTCTACCCTATTCCATGTGTTCATAAACACTTAATAATAAGCAAGTTAACGCCAAATACCCGGGTTCGATTTCCCACATGGGCACAATGTGAGAAGTCCATTTCTGGTGTCCCGCGCCGTGATATTGCTGGAATATTGCTAAAAACAGTGTAAAACTATACATACGCACTCACTCATAAACAGTAATTTCCAGGTGTACAGTAAGTGTTTTTGGCAAGGTGTAACATTTGAACTTATCAACACCTGACAATTTATTGTAACATTATTACATTTACAATACGGCTTTAAACATTCCCCAGTAATGTGTTGTCCTACTGAGTAAACAATAAACCACTTGCCATGATCGCCCCGGGTCCTTCAAGTCGTTATGAGGAGGACTTGAGTAAACATATAAATTACATATTTTCGTAGTTCAAACTGGAGCATTCCCTGGCCACGGGTGAAAAAACCTAGTATGTGAATAGAACACCACAATTCCCAGGCAGCATGTGAAGTTTACTGTGACATATATAACTATTTATATTAAATTTTCATTAAGAAAGGTATGAAAGGGGTGTTACAAGCTGCTAAACATCCATCATTCGTGCCAGAACGTGGTTCGAATCTGGTTCGTCGGTTTCGTCAGTTCAGTTCCCCTGGATGTAACCATACCCTGATATATCTGTAATAATTAAGTGTAAACTAAACTCACTCACTCACTCACTCACTCCACTTCAATCGACCCATATACCAGTGCATTCCAAGGTCTTCTTTCAAGTGGTATGTTTTATTGCATACGTGAACTTGAGGATTTGCCTAATTCGAATTGTGTCATTAAAGAAGGCAGCCTATTAAAATGTACTGGTTGTAGCAAGAAAACATAAGCTGCTGCTCTATATAACAGTTATTTGTTGTCGATCAAATAGCGTGGAAACGGTTCGCAGAAACTCGGCATTAATTTTGACAGCACAAATAAAAATACCGCACCTTGCTCACCTCTGTTGTGACGTATATGTTTTTACTCAGCTTTACATCAATACATCTGACACTTTTGTGTTTGGTTGTGTGGACTGGGAATATTACAAAATGCAGCGTAAAACAATTTTACTCGCAATAGCCGATGTCATAATTCGGATCTATGCTTTCGCAAATAGTTGTCTCCAGATTGACTATAATGGTGTTCTTCAACATAATGTTATGTTATAGTTTCGGAGAGTTTTTTATGTTTTATTGAAAAATACAAGTGGAATTTCACGTAAAGTATTTCTAATGGTAAAAAGCGGTAGCCTGTTGCAAGTTAACTGTTGTTAGCAAGTGTTATCATAGAGAATAGTTCCCTAACTGGTGTATTCTTATATTGAATGACACTAGTTCTGCCTTGTGGCAGGACGTATTGGTGAGGCTGTGAACAGATATGTGTCAAAGTGAGCGGAATGAATACTGCAATACAGCGGGTATAACATACCATGTTAAGCAAATACAACTGCAGTGTGAATTGCGAGAGTAATCGAATCTGCGGAAGTACTGTTTATAATCTAGACAGTGTCCTGAAGTGTGAGCGAGTTACTAGGTAAGCCCATGAATGAATGAGGTTTGATGCCGCTTTGAACAGCATACCAGTCATGTTCTGTCACGTCAGGTCAAGTTGACATGAAACCACGAAAAAAGGTATGTCTTAGAAACATAATCAAACCAGCATTCGGGTTCACCGTTACATGTTCCTGGCGTTCCAAAGGGACGTAACTTTGCAAATAGAATCGATACTCTTTCGACGACTAGGTCACAGTGTTTTCATGTACTCAGTCGGTAAGCACTGTACGTGTCCAAGGAGCTGTGATGCAGTGCCTTCAAGGGTATTTTCTTGTTACAGCTGTGGTGACGATATTAGCTACAAAGGATTCTGGAGAAGTATATACCTTCACGGCCAATATACTCGAGAAAGGATATTGCTTTGGGGTATGTACCTTAATGACATTTTTCTTCGATGTCTTCAACGAATGCTCTGATTCATGTAAAGAATTGCATTAAGCAATATTCCAGCTTTTTTGGGCGAATGGTATCTGGTCCAAAGTAACACGTGGATGATAGTATGAACACGCCATTGGGAAATGGCAACGCACAATCGGTAGGCCACATTGTAATAGGACTAAACACTCCAATTTCTGTCTGAGTCGGTTCTTATGTCAAGCTTGATATACTAGGAAAAGACCCATTGAGATATGGATTCTAACTGGTCTTCAGTGACCCATGCTTGTCGTAAGAGGCGACTTGGTCACTGACAGTCGGGTTAATCGGGTGATCACTAGCAGACTCACAAACTCGGTTGATCTCATGTCATCGTATGCCATTTGATCGATGTTCATTACAGGATTGTCTGGTCCATATTCGATTGTTTATAGACCGTCACAATATAGCGGACTATTGCCAAGCCCGGCCTTAAACAACCAGTCAACTAGCCAAACTGAATGAACGCGCTGTTTATAATGTGCGCTTGAAAGCATAAAGCAACAATTATGCATTGTATTGTTTTGGACCCCTGTACTATTATTTTAAAGTTTCCTTTTCCAGCGCACCTTTGTGCATAAATGACTTTACAACATTTTCCTCAAGGCATGCCAGAAATCCATGTGTTCGAATCCCAAATCCGTCCATTCATTATTCCTAGTTTAATTTGGTTTCTCCAATGTGTTAAAAATCCGCTTGTCTTTCATGTCATTTTAAACCTCTCTCATTCACGTATTAAACCACCCACCCTCACTCACTCACTAACTCTGTGCCTCTGTTTCAGGAACTGGCTCTGATCAACCAAGCCAAGCGGAGCGCCACTGTCACATGTCGAGATGACGTCGAGCTCCTTGCACTGGGCAGGGAAGACTATCTCGACCTATTTACAAAGGCAGAGCGTGGTAAAGACCCCGAGCACATCCGATTCCTCAAAACATTACACATTCTGCGTGACTGGCCAGTTGATAAAATACCCCATGGCAATCCCGAAGTCTGTATATTTATATACGTCAGGTAAGAAGTACCACTAAAATGCCACATGTGTCATATTTGGGATTTCCCTTTCATAGTTCTAGTACTTTTTGGGTTGAGTCAAAAACGGGATTCGAAATGGCATTGTGTAATCATACTAAAATGCCATCAGAGTACAGTATGACTTATATTTAGATGGTTATATGATACCTATATCAGTGAGTGAGTGAGTTGAGTTTTACGCCGCACGACTAGACATTCCAGTGATCAACAACATGAGCATCGATCGGGGAATTGGGATGCAATAGGGAACAGATGACGTGTGTCAACCAAGTGAGTGAGTATGACCACCCGATCCCATTAGTCGCCTCTTACTACAAGCATAGTCGCCTTTTATGGCAAGCATGGATTGCTGAAGGCCTATTCTATCCTGTATTTTCACGCGTCGTACCTACATCATAACTGTTATCATATTTTAGTACATAGGTTGACATAGAATAGTCCTTACGTTTAGAATATTTATACTTGAGGCTTCTGTCTTTCCCGATTTATTACACGTGCACCCCTTTACAATACTGGGTTTGGGAAGGACTCTACAGCAACCCATGCTTGACGTGAGGCGGGGTCGGGTGTTCATGCTCGCTGACATGGTTGACACATGACAACGATTCCCACTTGCGTTGATTGATGCTCATGCTATTGATCATGAGCAGCCTGGTCTAGAGTCGATAATTACAGACTGACAAAATACAACTGCAAACTTGCTGAGTGTGGTGTTAAATTAAGCAAACGAACAGCATGTAAACTTGAGAATATACTGGTGAAGCGTCTGATAATCACCCCAGAACCCCACGGTTACTGCTCGTGAACCCAGTGACGATCTGCGCGTAAAACGTCTGATAAACTTCACGCGTACCGTTCTACAATATTCACATGCTAATTTGGAACCTCCAGCATTCACGTATATCAATGAAATGCCCGAAGCCTACATATGACCTCTATAACATGCCATAAAGGCACCCGAAAATGTCTCTGTCGGACTACCATTAACCGTGCTGTGTTTCAGGAGAGACACTGTTCTGTGCAAGGAGAGTAACTCTGGAGAGTGGGTGTACGTCATCATGACGGGGACGTGCCGGGTGTTGAAGAACCTGCACGACACGAAGCCAACGTTGACCAGGGTCGGAAACCAGTCCCTCACATCGCCCCGGACTAAAACCCCAACACGTAAGCATGTCAACCCCAACACGTATGCATCTCAAAGGAACAAATACTGTTTGCAATCACAGAAGTTTAAACTATTACGCTGATAAATGTTTGATAACTTCATTGAATCACCTGTATTATCTCATGTTTGTAGCTCGAAATACTCCAACGCCGCGAGTGAAGTCCCCAGCTGTAATGCCTGACCCGACGCCAACGACGGAAGATCAGCCCGCACCACGTCAACGGAGACGTGGAGTAGTGACCTTGAAAGCAGCCCACTTTGAAAGGTCAAGGGCAACTGACGACCAAGATGTAGAAGGAGGTATGCTTCGCAAGTCTTAAAATTGCTTGAAGTAGTGACTATGTATTAAATACATACAGAAACTTCAATTGGAGCAGAAATTGTTGTAGCTGCATTTGTCGGAGGTTAGATGCAGAATTAGAGTTCCAAGCGGCGATTCTGAAGCAGAATATGTCATCAGTTCCCCATGGTTGCAAAACTATGTAACATATGACATTGCTCACCCGTGAGACAGGAGGTGGCGTTTATGCCAGGATGCACAATATTCCACTCACGTCAGTTCATACATTGTATCCACGGTGAATGCTTCAGCCACAAGACTACCCCTACTACACCTACTCTACAATCATACCGCCACCCTCTGATTTGGCTGCTTCAGAGCAAATGTCGATATACCGAAACATGCATCTACCAAAAGAAGTTACATTGTCATTACAGTGAGATTTACATTACAAAGCTACGACTTCCTAAAGGGTTAATAAGACTCAAGTTTGAAATGCGAAATCATCACAACGTCAACATTTTACGAGTGATCACGTCCATGAACATGTTATTACAATGGTTTGCATGATCACCATACCTTGCACCAGGTACGGAGTAGTTCCCTCGATACTTCACATATCCGAAAGGGGGCTTAGCGGTGTTAAAATATGCTGTCTACTCTTCGTCGAGGAGCTTTGTGGAACGGGAGCTAAATATTGATACTGGGAGACAACATATAATTGCAACAGTAACTTAAAGAAGAATGAAGATCTGTGCTAGTTCACCTTTAATTGTCCATCATTAAAGAATGTTCGAAATACCAAATAAACTAAGCGGCAAAAGAAAGTATGAGTCCATTTTGATGATCCGTAAAATACTCAAATCAAGAAATTGGATTCAAGCAGTACCACGTTCAAAATGTCACTGAATGGTCATCTGTAACAATCCTCCATCTTACGTTATGCTTGAACCCATCATCTTGTTTTGTGTCCTTTCACGGATCATCAAACTTTCTTTTGCCGCCTAGTATACCTTAAAAGTCATTCAGTACACTTATTCGCCTTGTTGCAACCATAAATGATCAAGATTTGTTAATCTGTTATGTGGTATTTCAAATAAGCCTTCGAGAACAGGAACGTATTGAAATTTTGTAGTTTTTTTTAAAATGATCGTGTACTGTGTCGTAGGCATTTCATGTATATCAGACAATGCCTTTCATAAAACAAACGTAAGAATTTGACTGTGGCACATAGTACTGTAACGATGCATCAAACTATGGATTGCATTTGCTGAGTGCCCCAATAGCACTGAGTTGATGGTAGAAACGAAAAACTATCGATCGAGTGCGGAACTATTGATAGTTTAGTAACTGACTCCCCTTGATAAATGGGCAGAAAGTACCAGATTCGTTCTCTTTGATTCAGAGCCATCCGCCCATGTTAACTCTTAAGCAAACAGGACTGTTTATCTGATATGAGTTTCAAGTTTCTTGCAAGTTATCAAAAGAGACTAAACGACTTCAACATTTTCATTTCATTTAAACTATGCATTCATTTGGGACAATGCCTTCAATGAGACCAAAACTTCAAAGAGAAAAAAACTGTAGCAATAGTGTTGCAATAGTTGGTAGCAATAGCATGTTTGTATCCTACTCAACAGAGCCCGTGGTGATCCAGCAGAAGTCAGAGCATCAGCGGAAGCTGGACAGGGAGTACAGGCGGCAACACGGCAGACTGACCAAGAAACAGCACCGGAAGATCCTGGAGGCTGTGTTTGACGAGAGGACCATACTCCCGCCTATTGGCAGCGAGGTATGTGTTGATGTCTGGATGGCAGTAAGTCTCGTCGTGGATAAGATACTCCCATCCAGCACTAGCAAGGTGTGTGATGATGTCCATAGATCATAGATATCGATAATCGTTAGCTAAATCGATTATAGATGAATATCGAAAAACTAACTTTGGGAGGAAGAAATGCCATATAACGTATGAAAGACATGAATATATTTCACATCGTGCATGATATTATAGATATCACAACTTTCATATAGCAAATCTTTAATGATCTTCACTACTTGATGCAAATATATATACCCAACAATCAGCTGATAGATATGCGATGATGACAGGGTGGATGATGATGACATATGGATATTCCTGCCTACCAGCATGACTGTTCATTTACTAGGGTGGATTATAGATCATCTTCAGAATGCCACAGTGACTGAATATTATGTGTCAAACTTATTGGGATAACGGCCGTGTGTGCTTTTAATTCAACATGTGACCGACCAACAGATCTGTCTTCTTTAACAGTCTATAGGTTCCTCTCAACCCATGTGCTGTGCGAGGTTAAGGTAATGAGGGTGGTGTTGGTGGTTGACATACTCGATTTGACGGAGAGCAGGATAAGACCTTCTGTATAAAGTATGTGTGAATCTAAGTCAGGTCTATAAGTGATGTTTTTGTGTCTAGACACCCCGCACGTCTTCACGCACCAGCTCGAGACGACAATTCGACATTCAAAACAAACCTCAAGTCTTCATCGAGATTGCCAAACTTGGACCTGGTGATATATTTGTAAGTTGACACACGTTCATCAATAGTTTGGGCAGCTAACTTTCGTTTTTGAATAAACTGATGTTTCCTTTAAATGGGATCTGTGTCGGGAAGGTTTTCTCAGTACCTCCAAATAGTCTGGATACAGATTTGTTTTCTAAACGTCCTTCACATTCAGCGAAACCTATTAGCATAGGACAATGATTATGAACTTAGTCCTTTCTGTCTCTGACATATATGTCCAGTGAATGTTCTTTACACGGCTTGCATGGCGAACATGATGTACTTGGGAGTTTTCACACAATTGTGAGATGAAGTGATATCATGTATGCAGTTAGTCACACTTGTGTCTACTTCCAGGGCTTGGAGCAGGTGATAATGGCGGGGATTAAAGAAACGACCAACTGTAGCCTTGTTTCTGATGGAGCTGAATGTATTCTAATTAACAGAAAGTTCTTTAGGAAACACCTGTCGGAGGACCTTGCAAAGCGAATGAGAACAGAGGTATGATGCGCTACTTAGAGGTGGTGGGGAGGGGGTGACTTCTTATCTACGGATAATTCCGAGTTGAATAATCACAGTTGTTTCAAGCTCTGCTTATCCTGGGTTCAAATGACAAATTCATCATCGCATGCTTCCGGAGAAGCAAATGTCCACATCTCCTCCCAAGTGAACTGCAGGCAGTTGCATAAATAGATAGATTAAACCGTGGTGTATTTCAATACAGACACTCAGTAAATGATTGATCCTTGGGGTTAGTTTTACGCCGCTTTTAGCAATATCCCAGCAACAGAAATCATCCATGTAAAGGACTGATTATGCAAAAGTGATGTCAGGTTAGTCCATGTATTTTTAAAGTTAAAAGACAGCGTATTATACATACATGAAGGTGTCAACAACTGTATTACTTTAAATCTGTATTATCAATACTCTTTAACGCAATATGTTATTATTATATGTTAAGGCACAGTATTCATCGAAATGTTTACTCACTGATGTATTGGTGTACTGAAATATTTTTATCGAATCTCATCCCGGTCATTATCTTCAAGATACTTTCACTATATTTTGAAATTATTCACAAACTCACCCTCAGCCATGGTGCCATGTGTTTCAGATTCAGCCGTTCCCGTCAGAGGACACTCTACAGCGTAAGCTCCAGACACAGACAAACTGGGACGCCTTCAGACAGATGACCGTAGACGACCAGGTCTCTTATAACAGACATTTACACAACGCCTTACCTAAATACTGACTGCCGACTATACGTTAGAAACTTCTGTAGGGTATCTTACGTGTGATGCGGGTATAGGAACAGGTAGATATCACTTCACTCAAACAATGACCAATTATCCAGCAATTATCCAAGATAAACATCCTGGAACCGTTCTCCTCGTGAAATTTAGTTTGTGTGACCAACATCGTCCCATCAAAGGTTACAGTTTTGCTTGCAAGAACTCGATATAATAAAATGACAATTACTCATGTAGAAATCTCTGATAGAATAGACATTCTCCTTCCATATCATGAAATTTAAACAAACATTTCAGCAGTTCACTCTAATTTTTAATGAAATATTTTGATATTGGTATTTTCATGAAGAACAAACATTATATTTGGTTGTCGAGCTCAAGCTTGTAAGTCAACAATAGTCCATTGACTAACGCGAGGGATGGCACCTGTAGCGTATCTTTCGCCGTGAAGACTTTTGGACGTATAGTGTGTCCCATACCGGAATAGAAACATAATTAAGGATTGAAGCTGACCAAATGTATGCGATGCCCCGCAAAGAGCAGAGTTGCATCCATGTTCGGAATTTATAATCATGAGTACAAATCCTACATTTGTTGCGTTTCAAGGATTCAAGATTCAGAACACTCGACTCGTACTCGGCCTCGTCTGTCCTGATGGAGCACATTCCTGGTTGTGAATTCATCTTTTAGTCTTACATTCACGGTGCAGTTGACTGACCAGTGCATTGTGGCATTCGCCGTCAATTAAGATATACCAGTAACACGGTGACTACATCCCACAACACGGTGGCCATTGCTCTAGTGGTGTTGTATCGAATGCGTCACTAGTTTGACTGATTCTTTACGTGGTGGATAAGGAGGTTTCGTCAGGTAACCAATTTGTAAGGACCTCGTAAGCTTCCAACAGGAAATTACGCCTGGTAAGTTTGGGTACAACTTGCTCAGTAACTTTGGTACACAATGGTCTTATACTTTCATCTTTGCCACAGTTCTTGTGTTAATGAACGGTGCTCCCTTCTGAGAAATGCCAACTGAACTAGCTCGTGGCTGTGAACATGTATTTAATGGCTGTTGGAGTTGTTTTTGTCAGCAAGTATTTGATCAAGTGTTTTCAAGAGGTCCAGACACCTACCTTTTCACTGACACACCTCTATGATACCATGTAATGTCCAGAACAGAAAGTTTCACTACTACACTACTGTCCGATTGTCCAGTATGACGCTAAGAATGTATTAATCAATTAGAGGAACAGTTCCAATATAAGTTTTCAGTTTTTGATGGTTACGTTTTTCAAAACGGCTTTGCTGGGCATGCGTGGAAGATGTCAACAGCAGTTGGTGTCTCTGGTTGTGAATGTAGACTAGAACCTCTAGGCAGCTTCACTGATACATGCTTCCTGGGGCTGTATTAAAAATAACTTTGCTCATGGAATAAACGTTTCACATGACTATGGTTCACAGAAGTGTACACTGAAGTCTCTTTTCAGATCACACGTAGGTATTATGATGAAATAGTGCATGGTATTGCTGGCCTCATTATTGACTCAGGAATGTATTCATATATTCGTAAACTAAGGATTGAAAGTTATTGTGTGTATATAACGTGCAAGAGGACGCGTTCATCAACTTATTTATGTGATTCAGTTTATACGTTCATTGACGATGTATTTACAAATACCAAATCTCCAAAGAAAACAAAAGTTCTTCAGAGTTTCTGAATTTAGGGGCAAATAGGACCCTACTACCGTACACCGCTTTGTGTACAATGACGGTTACACTGATAGTCGATATATCCATGCCTCGTAGGGGTTCTGTGATTAACTTGATCTCATTTGGGTGCAATAAAATGATTGCAAGTGTTTCTTTATTTTATGTCACGTTATTTGTTCTCACAACAAAAACGAATGTCTTCGCTTTATAGTCATTTCAGGTCCCGCTAATATTAATGTTCGTTCAATCAAGTCTGCGCCAGACACGGTTTCTGGTACAAATACCAACATTCCACGGATGGGCAAGGACATGCAGTAAACCATGACATGCAGTAGACCATGACGTGCTGTAAACCATGACATGCAGTAAACCATGACGTGCAGTAAACCATGACATGCAGTAAACCATGACATGCAGTAAACCATGACGTGCAGTAAATCATGACATGCAGTCCTCGTAAATCTGACCACCTAATCCTGTAACGTTCTTCTTTAGCAATTGCAAGATAACCAGGCTACGGTCACATTAACCCCTTGATACGGATCGAACTGATTTACAAGTTACTAATCCCATTAATCGGCATAGCTGATCAAAGATTGCTTAATACACCGACAAATCCATATCACTAATATGGAGACAAACCGACTGTAAACTTCATACGAAAGTGGGCATATTATACCAACGAAGTCAAGGTCAATCTTAAGGGCATGAAAGCATAAATTTAAGGCAAGTCTCGCTGAGACTTCACTGTTATGTTATCATAGTGAATCGACTGTGATGCTAGTTTCAAATCATGTTTACTTGAAATCTGCATCTATTGCATATTCTTACAATATCCACTGCATGTAAAACATACAGCAAACACCAAAGGGCAAAAACACAACAACAGAGCACGTCTGACGTGAAATCTAACACATATCTTGTGGGCATTCAGATGCAACCTGAACTGCTGTTTTTCTGTGTGTATAAACGTTAGCGAGCAGACAGTCTATAGTATTTCTCCGCCTGCGCTTGTAGTGTGCCTCATCTTCGATTGGTGTGTGTCTGTGTGGTGTGACAGAGAGAGGGAGAATGTGTGTGAGTATGTGTGTGACTGACTTTGGTAGTCGGTGGACACGCTATCATCATCTGAGTTAAAGTGCCTGCATCAACAGTTCTCATTAAAGTATCTCAAACAGGTTGTGGAGTTCATCGAATCCGGGTTTTTTGGTGTAACGAGCAAAGAAAACCTATAACATATCTACAGCCAAATAAAGAACATTCACCCCGGATCTACCATATATTCACAACAGTGCTTCATTGTATGGACAGATTCCTACCAACGTCTTGAAGTCCGCAATATCAGTTGCCAGAAGTGATGAATTTAACCAACGACATCCATGTCATTCTTCAGCTGCACATCTTTGGACATATGTATGCGTGTGTTTTCGTGATGTGGTCACACCTTCACATTTCTTAACATCACGTGACTATTGGCAATGAACGCGTGCTTCTGCTGACGGCAACAGCGTCCGCCATGACGTGTTGTCTGTACAAATCCCAGTCTGCTTGAATTTGGAGTTTGTCCTGTAAAGCTGCCTCCCTTGGATAGCGTCGCGCCATTTCCTGCACAGATCTGCGCACATTGTCCGTGGCGTACTTTAGGAAGATCCTCTTCGACAATAGCACCACCTCGGCGCCCCGACTCACCTGCGGGAAGACAGGACCATGTTACAGCAACTAGGCGTTTTTAGGCAGTAGATCTAGTTAGCGTATTTCTGATTACTCGTTAGACAGGCAATGGTCAAGTTTTTTTCTGAGAACATTTGTGTGCGTGAGTTCAGTTTTACGTTGCTCTAAGAAATATCCCAGTTATATGACCTGTAATAATCGTGCCTGGACCAGACAGTCCAGAAGTCAACACAATGATTATCCATCGAGGCAATTGTCAACCAAGTCAGCGAGACTGAACACCCGATTCCGTCTGTAGTCTCTTAAGACAAGCATGGGCTAGTGAAAATCAGTTCTAACCATATCTTCACGGGTAGAACAATATTCACACACGATCAGTGTGCTACAACTTAAGCTTGTATCTTGCTTTTGTCAAGTTCATACTCTGTTGTGATCACGAGTTCGATTACCTCCCATGGAAACCAAATACAGCTGGCAGCCTTTGCCAATGTCTACTCATGTCGGGCGTTTCTTATATGGCCATTAAGAACGTAAAGTGAAATTTATGTAGGTCGGTCGGTTGAAACCTCGACGCCAAAGTCGACCAGATAGAATGTATACCCACCAATGACATTTCGGGAATATCCTCTTTGCTGTTTTTTCGATCAGTATCCAGGGTCTCCATTCCCTGCAGTACAAGCACATTTAAACATCTACGATCAAACCTGGACAGTAGGAGAACCTAGTTGTTAAAGGGTCGCTGTTCTTTACATTGTTCGATGTGTGAAGCTTATACTGGTGTGTTTCCTTATAGCTGTATTACTGTTAAAAGCGATGTAAAATAATATTCAGTCACCCCCATCCTCAAAGCACCACTTCATTAATATCAATCAATTTCCATCAAATAATTTAATCTTACAAGTAACGTAAATATTAGTACATATTGTGAGCTCGAGTTTTGCCATTGTTTTTCTAGGCTCTCATAGCGCTCAGATAGTCGTAAGTTAATGATAGTGTATGACACCTACGACTATCTTAACGTTAAGAGAGCTTTGAAAATCTTGTCCCAGATGAACAAACATGCAAGGTCTGTTTGCATGAACGATATTACTTCACGCCTCATTAAGATTTTACAGCTACGTGATGTCGGTGAACAGTTGATCAGGAAAATGTGCTGCTGATTGCCAGGAAAATTGTCGTGCTCACTGAAGTAAAATGGAAACCAGGTCACACATTGTGACGCTCCGATCTTCTACACAGTGGATCGAATCTAACTCTGAATTCCAAGGAGAGTCAGTACGGTGGACGGTATCCAAAACACACCTTGGATGATTGGACTGATGTGGACATGTTGTGAAATGGAGTCTTGTTTTACATGCTACCTTCCGTTTACATGTATCAACTGTAATTGTCAACTTCTATGATCGAATAATACTGCAAACTGCCGGTACCTAGTGTGTGTTATTGAAACCATCAAGATATCATTGAATAGGTGAATAAATTTCAACGATAAGATCTACCCAACCCACTCCGACCCACCTTCTACCCAAACCTGTCCTAAAGATATCAAGCATTCTAAAAGAAAACCTATTGGCATATTTCCTCTTACAGCCAGAATAACGGACTAGAGAGGCCAGTTCACGTGGTCTGCCTTTAAGGTTATTGACTAAAGAAAGCGTGTTGACGCTGGGTCTTTGAGGACGTGTTTTGTCTGACTTACAAAGATGTCCTTGGACTGTAGAACATCGACCTTGACAAACACTTGGTTCTGCTGGCGTCCACTCTTGTAATGTTCCGATGTCTGACTTGACTCTCGCCCCGGGGTCAGCAGCTGTAGGACACTCGTAGATGTCGGCAGCATCTGCATCAGTGAGATACGTATTGCACATTTGTCAGACACCTGTTAAGCAGCACCAAGATAAAACCACAAATGGACATGACGATTTTGATATTTATTGAACCGTGATTATATATACGACATGCAATTTTAAATCCCTTATGTTAAGGTAAATATTGGCCATATCAAAGTTACAAGACTACTTAAACATGCCATAATTTACTGATTTCAAAATCGTGGACACTACCGCGTAGTATGTTATATCTTATTGTTGTTTAACAAGGCAACCACATTTCCATTTGTATAATGGTTATCTGTGAAAACAGTCCAGTAACTGATAATATGTCCTTCACGTTGACATGCATATATCCAGTGACGCAGTTGGGATACGATGACATGCGTCAACCAGCCAGTCAACAGAAGGTACACCCAATCCCGATAGTCGGGACAAGCATGCATATCTGAAAACCAATCTTAACCCGTACCTTCAGAGGGATAATATTATTAATTCATGAAAGAGATTTCTTCTTAATTACAACTGTGATATGTACATTGTGTCCTATCTATTTCGCCAACACTCTTTCCAAGCATACTAATCTGAAACCATGCTCATTACATGTAAACCGCGGGGAATAAGACCACATACGTCCATGTTTGAAGGTGGATAAAAATATTAATTGTTTGAAGGTAACATGGTTGCATATGGCGACTGTTTCCGGGCGGCAACGTTAATAATACTGAACCTTCTTTCACCCTGCAGTTTAGTTAAGATCCAATACCTCTGTATCTTAAGATTTCCCATCTCATTAAGAAATAATACAAAAAATGACCTCTGACTCAGCCAAGCGAATGATACACAACTCCACACGTTCTACCAACACACGCAAGCAGCAGAATAGAAGGAAGATGAGACCTGTTCAGCGGTGACACCTACACCAGAATGTTTGGTGAGATAGACTTCCGATATCCTTGGTTTGGACACGCCTGGCTGACCGCGTTGTTTGGTGGTAGGCACTGGCTGGATCCGAGACGGAAGGTCCTCCTGCGTGACAAAGACATACCTGCCTGGATCCTTGTGAGGACCTGCCGGTCCGTGGGGTAGGACAGTGGGAGGGGTGAGATGGGTGGGGGAATTCGAATCTGGCTCACAAATTGTCTGAGGGAAAATTATGACAATTATTTTCAATGTTTAGAAACAGTTTAAATGGAGACATCTGAGTGTGGATATGTAAGTTTCGATGTCTCAACATTAACTGCGTAAGAAAACAATGACAAAGACATATATTCAACCAACAGTTACGTACTGAAATCTTTTAATATTATACAAGAACGATATATCGTTAGAAAATAAACATTTTGATAACGAAAGAAAATATCATTAAATCATGTAATTACAATTTCGACCTTTACCGAAATTCTGATGTTTCGAGAAATTATATGTGTGATATTGTTGGCTGTAATTCTGAGGAGTTCACTCGTAAACGCGGACTCATGTGTACGATTATCAAACTAAATATTTTGCTTAATATCTTGGTCAAATCCATTCAGTGTGGAATATAATGAATGAAAAGATAGAAGAAGCATTTGCCTAGTCATAAATCCCGACCCAAATACCTACAGCAAGGACACCGGATTTGGGACATCAAATATCTAAGTAGTCCTTATCACAAACTGTAGTTACATACGAGATAGGCACGTCTAGCCAGGCACTATGCTGCTCTATATATGCAGAGAGTTTACCGTTTCCCAACTGCCGTTCATAAACTGTCATAAGCTGCTCTGTTAGTCAAAGGCGGAGACTATTGGTCGACCGTTAGAAACGTCAGTGCGTGAGAGCTATTGTGTTTCAGGTCTTTGAATGGCACTTAGAAGTGATACACATAACTAGTTTTTATGGATGGCAGCTTCGTTATTGTGATGAACGTTTCGAAGCATGTCTTTACTCCTTTTTGTCTTCTTTTTTACGAGGGACACAACGTTTCAGAGTAACTCTAGCTGTTTTGTTGTGTTTTTCATCGCAATGCTGCATCTGCGACTGACCGATAATCGTAAGCTTTCGTTATTATTCGGAGGTTCTTCCTCGATGACATACACATATAAACATCCGATCATTACTTCAAATGACGATCCTGTTTTCTTTAAAGTTTAGAGTCTTGACAGGTATAACAGCTGATGACAACGACGAGCTGTGGGATACGGTACCTGCAGCCATCAATGCCCAGAGTCTATAAGGACCAGCCAGGCAGCAACACTACTACAGCTTTACTCACCCTCCTGATGCCGTCGTAGTAGGTCTTCATTGACTCCAGCACTTCCCGGCTCACCACGTGTCTGTGACGTCGCCTCTTGTCCACCCCTGAGTCCACCCGAGACGAGGCTACGACACACGACAGTGAAACCTTCTTTATATTCACATCCTTCATAATCATAAAGAATCCCTGAAGTTTTGGTATCCACCAGGGATTCATTAAGGAAATGGAATCTTATTTCCCGTATGGCTAAACTGGCACAGAATTTCAAGAACTGCATTATCTCGACATCCAAACCAAATAATTCTTCTGCACGAAAGTTTGGAAAAGACCTACGTTCAAAGTATATATTTCAAATGAAAGATTTAACTACGAGTCAGAATGCAGAATGCAAAATAACCAGGTACACTTCACTGACCATTTGACTCAGTGTATACTCGGCGAGCTATACCGGAGACGGAAATGTGATGAAATCCGGAACGAAGCTTCTGCCTAGGGGTATAAAGGATTTATATTTACGTATAAGGAGATGTAATACCCATGATAACCCGTGAAGATCTGGGTTAGAGTTGGTCTTCAGCAATCCACATGCTTTTAATAAAATGGAACTAACGGGGTTATGTGGTCAGGCTGGCTCATTTGGTTGACACATGTCATCCTTTCCCAACTGCGTGGATAGATGCTTATCATGCTGATCATTGCATTGCCTGGTCCAGACATTATTTCCTTCGCGTCGTCATATAGCTGGGGTATTGCTGAGTGGTGCGTTACAACACACACACGACCAAACAGATACACTCCATAATCCAGGATGGTTCTGAACGCCTACATATACAAGTGATAATAGGAGCATTTGTACAGCGTTGACTTCCACCGCACAAGGACAAAGCTCAAAGCGCTGACAACTACAATCGGGTTTTATTACCCCGGATAACCCCAGCTGCATATGAGGCTCTAATCGGTTAATAGTCATATGACTCATTTTCTGCTGGATGAACCTGGGGCAGTTGTGAATAAAAACTCACTTGTCTGAGGCAAAAACCACATGTATCACATGTGCTTCGTGGGGCAGGACTGAGGTCCTAGAAACTGTCAGAAATCAAGCTGCCAAATACTGTCACCTGTCCAAGGACACTCCGTGCCCAGCGTTAAGGTCAACTGATTTGTGACCTGAGGTTTACACCTATAACCACACACAAATGTGACATAGTCGTATTACTCTACATCAGGGATCTGACGCCGCGCTCTACGGGAGTTTACAATCTGGATTTGATCCAGCTCTATCGTTTAGCTGGAATTATGTTAAAGGTGGGCTTCCAAAGTTTTACCTCACGTAGTAGTACTAATATTTCCTACCCATACCTGTTTCGCCTGAGCTGAGTGTAGGAAGGATGACGTCATACAGAGGATTGAGATGCTTCCGCTGATCCCTCGGACCACGCCCCTTCACCGCGTGCAAGCGTTTGATGGCTTCACAGGAGCCCTGTGGATAGGAAGATGATTATTATTATATTCATATATATTTCAACATAATAAAAACAACTTCACTCCTTTGTCCATGAAATGTCGCCATTCAGGCAAAATCACGTGCATAACCTATAACCTGACAAATATACACCTGTAAAAATGTCTCTTATAACTAGTCTTTCTTTCTTCACTTGGTTTAATCTTTTCTTTCAGAAACAATACTGTCGATGATGAAAAGGATATTAAAAATTTAATTATTAAACAATTCCAGCACGGTATACGTAGATATGGTCTGGTGAAATCGAAATGAAAATATTACTTGATCTATCACATTTATCACTTTGTCATTGGTGAACCATACCATCCATCAGATTACTAGGTTTTGACAGTTTACATGAATATGTTCACGTTTATTAGTGAACTAAATACGATATTATAAGGAATGCAATCAAAAAGGACATTCGATGCAATTCCTGAGAAAAAGTTGTGTTTATACATCTTAGCACTATTACGTATTACTAATCATATTACTCACAGATTTGACAAAGTAGAGCCATTCACTGGAACTGCCATTGTCTGTGATAAGAGTACCTCGCCTACCCAACAAACAGCATCGTCACATCATTCTATCATATATAATCGTGCATGGAAACAAATATAGACTGGCTGCTATAGACTAAATTTAAAAGCACCCTTTCACTTCATTACGATACACCACACCAGATCAGAGAGGCTCCCACTTTCTGTGATGTCTGAGAGAACTGATTATACACATTCATTGACCAATGCCCAGTAAATATGGTATGTTGGCACTAACGTATCCTTTTTGAAGATATAAGTCTACATGTCTTTTTGTATTTCTTCTGTTTTTTCCCATCTCCAGAACGCCCTTGATTTTCATTTCGACGTGGAATAATAAAATGTTGTCTCGTTTCGTTTTCCCTTTGACATAAACGCCCTGATGGCATAAAATTACCTCTACCACTGCACAGTCAAAACAACCAGTGATCTGTGTCTACATAAACAAAACTATTGTTTTCGAAGCAAAGCGAGTTGATCTACGGCGTGAATTAATATGAAACAATTACCACGCGATCTTTCATGAGACAAGTGACACATTAGATGTATTTGAAATTTGTATAAAGTTTCGCCCGCCGGTCTATTGCTGGCTGAAACTGGAAATGAGAGACGAACGAAGCTATGGATGATCTTATGTATAGAACACTATATACTATACAGCAATACAACAATCGGTAGTTTGACTAAGGTATCCATCCATTCAGTGTGCAGGCTTAAGATATGAGAAGGATCGGAATATGTTTTCTCAAGCAACCATTAACATGATGTGGTTGGCAACTAATTAATTAAAATTTCACCAGACCTTAAAGGACAATTTAACTTGACATCGGATTCAATATGGCTGGTATTTGGGGCAATATATAATACATGCAGCTAGCTAAAGATATATTTGTTCCTTATCCGTAAAGCACTAGCGATCCCCTACACAACCGCCCGGCATGACAGACATTACTTGAAGTAGTGCAGGAGGCAAGTCCCGGGCTCTGTCTTCAGCATCCCTATAGGCCAGTGCTTCATGACTGGGATCTGTCTGAAACATACGTCAGACATCGTATTAGAAATATACGATATAGAAAAGCAGGTTTTCCCAATACTTGGATATTTTTCATATTCCCGATATTGTTAGTCCCGCTAAAAGCAATGTAATGTGTTAACACATTCGGATAAAAGGAAGATTATTTGTTAACAAGAAGCAGCTGCTTTAAAAAGTAATTGAACAATACACTCAAAACACGTATACGCTCTAATTGTTCTCCCTTAACAAACCGCTGCTATATAGCTGGAATATTGCTGGATGCGCCGTTAAACAGCACAACAAACAAACCCAACCTTTCAGAATGGAAATATTCAGATATATATAAAAGGACATTATACATGTGTTATATAATTCATATACTTATTTGCATCTTTAAGAATTTCAGTTCTAAAATGTACAATTTGACTAAAAAATTACTTTTAAGCTGTTTCACGACTTTCAACGTGTTACATTGTTCAGACTTGAGTGACAAGATCTTCTTACCTGAGAAACTTAATGTGATCCGCTTCTTCATTGGGGTCGTCGGCGTTCATGAAGATGGTTAGGAAGTCGGTCTTGCTGATAACCAGCAGCTCCATAGAAGTGGCGCTCTCAACTGTGGCTGTTCGTGGAGAGTCGAAAATGAGGCTCACTTCCTGCAAAGACATGACGTAGGAGATTAAGTTTTGTTCAGCAGACATTTCAGCCCAGCCGTCTGTCCAGACTCATAGCAGCGTACAAGTTGCGGATTACTTTAACAGGCGGACTGGCACCGGTATTGTAAGAACAGGATCATACGTTTATCGCATTACGTAGTCTTATAGTAACTCATGTCACGCGTTATTATTGGAGTATTTAACCAATTAAACGAACTACAATGACAAGAATCTGATGTACTTTCAATATTTCGGTTATAAACATGTAAGTCATTAGTATGGTCTACTGATTACAATAAGAAGCAGAAGGGTTTCGGCGATCCTAGCACAATCAGGATGATAATGTTCACCATCAGCTCCAGGTCTACAGGCATCCCCGACAGCAACTGACTTTCATCTGAAGCTGCTTGAGGACTAGCTCTTGCTCTTTCTTAAACTGGACTAGGGTCCATCCAGGTAGCAAAAGTAATGTGAGTCCCTTTGGTCCCTAGTATGGTGATCTACCTTCAGTTGTTGGTGATCTATAGCCTATTTCCATATTATGTATTGTCAAAATTGTGCTGTTAGTTTTATCTTCATACACTAGTTTTAAATTCGAATTGTGATGCTAGTTGTTTTACCGTACCTTGACGACGGGTTTTATAATTTATACATATTCTTTGTAATCATGTTTGTTTTCGTCACGATATGGCTGAAATATTGTCGATGTGAAGTTAAATTATAACTCACTCACTCACTCACTCACTCACTCACTCACTCACTCATTCTTACACTGGATATTCAACCTTTTATGGAATCTGTTTATGCATTATACAGCATGAAAACGTGCAGTCAATTTATGTTGTACAACAACTGCAATATGTTTGTGGTGATTGTATTATTATTTAGCCTTAGTTGATTTTAGAATAAATTGTAAAAAAATAAAACCACATCCCATCTGTTTGTTGTTTCTTGGTGTCACATCGAGTTCTTTTTCTGACTGATTTCCGGTTAACCACTGTACAACTTTGGAACAACATTGTGAGAAAAGTTAATTACTTGAATGTCTGGCCAAGTCTTGCATTGCGTAAATTGTGCATAAATTGTGCATAATTACGAAAATGCAACCCGATGAAAGTCATCGAGACTAAACCAGACAACACGGTGGTTGATACCATGAGCACATGAACCGCGCCACAAAGATACAAAGACACTTTTAGTAATTGTAGTCAGCATCCATTTCAGTAGGACATGTCTGTAATGGAATGAGAAATGTCTCACCCCAAAGCTCTGACCCCGTGTCAATCTTGCTACAGTTGATATCGCTTGTTCCCCGCTTTCAGACACTTTAACCATTTTCTTTACGTATGCTGCAAAATGCAGAAATATTTTGAGCAATTACATGTTTAAACAATACCATTGGGCACATTTCAATGCAACTTACTCCGACAGTTAGTTCTCAGGACACATCAATACACGTTCTCGTCAGGATGGAGAGTGTCAGGGCTTTAAACCCATGAGCTTCCAGTTATCTAAAACATATGGGTTTCATTTTCTTGTAGGATCGACTCACACTTCTGGTGAGATCACTACTGGACTACAGTCACTATTTATACCAGTGATTCCTGACGAATATGGAAAGAATTCTGTCACTGTAATGAACCGCCTTAAGTTGAATCTCTTCCAAAAGACACAGCCAAAAAACAAATGCACCTTCAGTGTAGACCCTTTGGGTGGATATGTCATAGCTCTAACAAACGTCAGGCTATCCAAGAGATTTCCTCGGTAATATTCGAGGGTTTGAGGACGCAGAAGTCAGGTCTGCTTGTCTGAATACTGCGCTCCCACGTAGCGATATGTAATGGGGTTGAACGTCCCTAAACATTTCATGCAGTTGGCAATCATGATGGAGTATAGGACCGCATCCGTTTTGGTTTCAACGGCGCGAAAAAAATACACAGATAAAAATATTAACTCACCCGCCCCTGACAGTATGAAGTAGAAACACTCGGGATAATGACCCTGTCTGATTATTACTTTCTTGGCTTCCACCCTGAAACGTAAATGCGTGGCTTTGTGACGTCATATCTCACTCAGTGGTTGCTTGAGTGGCGCCCTCTATCTTGTTCTACTTGACACAGAATGTCGAGGATGAAATGTGTTACATTTATCTGTTTTGCGTTCACGTGACCGTAGACAATAGTCACACAATACTTTTTGTGGCTCGAGATATGTTCACTGAGTATATCCACTGTGATTCAGTATGAGTGAGTGAGTTAAGTTTAACAATATAATTGCAACAATATCAGGAGTCCCTACGTATTCATCACTCCCCGTACAAGCATCACGTGAATGTATTACCATGTACAGTGTTTTTCTTACCTCTGGTACCACGCCACCAGACAGAGCCGCTCCTGCGTCCTTAGAGGATACTCGGAGAGAGACTGGAGAGTTTGAAGACCGTGAAGCACCTGAGAAGACAAAGAAAATATTAACATTTTGTCCAGGATTCGCCAAGATTCCAATGTTTTGCTTTCCCTTTTGCTAGCGTTAAAATATACCAACGTCGTTTTCTACGCGTCAAGTTTACGTGTAACTACATTTAAAACATCACTCCATATTTTCCGGACGTTGTGTTGGCTGATGTCGCTCTCTAAGAAATAGATCTAACTTTTATTCAAAAGCTCTAAAAAAAGGAATTAAAGCAGTACAACACAACCCATAACAAAAGTCCCCATACCTGTTGGAGCATCTCTGGAGTTCGGGCTGCAGGGGTGAGGGAGAGGTAGTGCCGTACATCCGCGCTTAAGGATATCTTCAGAAGAAGAGACAGAATGAAAAGTATTATAAACGAAAACATAAAATCTATAACTCTTTTGTTTCTTGTTTCAAGGGTACAAGGTTTTTCATACTGCCAACGGTAAAAATATTGCCTTCAAATAGTCTATGTTCCACTTCTAACTAAAACAGCAGTTTTTGCAAACATCATTACTCACAAACAAAATCCGTATTTCATACAAATATTAAATAATCAAGGTAGCAGTAAGATTGGACCAAATTAACCAGTTGGTAACTGGGTGGGTCGAGTATTGACAGTTGGAGTTCCAGACGGTTGTCAAGGACGTGCGGCCAAACATGCAAACGGACCTACAGTCAGAAATAATAACATAATCAACGCCATTTGAACGACAGTTTTCAAATGTCACCTCGCAGCTCCAAAACGTTCAGTTCAAAACACACCATCCACACCCGGCAGTCACTGTGACGAGTTGTCCCCTTTTAAAGTACAGGAATGCTATAAATGAGACCATCCTGATTTTGATTGTCAGAGGAGATGTGCAGTGTGTCAAAAACGTTATGTCAACATGTAGCATAAGAAAACGCCATTCTCGAATGTGCCACAGATTTCGTGCTATGTGAAGATATGAAAACTGTTCATGCACTTGATACACGTAGCATAATAGTGACTTACATTTACAGAGATTAGGCGACTAAATGTATGGTTTAGCCACAGTTTATCGAGTGATTTTGTTTCATCTCGTCATATGGTATATACTTTCTTTTGCACAACCAGCTTACCTGTAATAACACACTTGGCAGTAATATACCTTGTAGAATTAATGCAAAATGGATTGTTAAAAACAGAGCGATTTCGTGACGGTTCTCTATGCTCCTCTGACTTAAATAACGGAGGTTTTTGTCGGCATACTGAAAGTGAGCAAGGAACGGGTTGTCACTGATTGTACCTCCTTATTCGCCTTGTAGTGGTTCTTGTCGAAACTAAGCCCTGAATCCTTCAGACCCCTAGGCTGTGCTGTCGACTCCTGCATCTCCACGGCTACGTCGGCGAAGGTCTTCAGCTCTTGCTCCCAGTTCAGATGATCCTTGCTTAAACAGGCCCATAATGAGTGTCAGTCAGTCAATAGGTTTTGGCGGTGCTTTTGATATTATTCAAGCTATGGAAAATCAATTTAATGTTTAACGAAAAACCCAAAGCCATATATCTCGGATATTTACTATTTAATAGACCCAACAAGAACGGATATGGTGCTCGAAAACCTAGAAATATATTCAAACCGGTTTCTCACCACGCCCTACCAGAACGAGTATGGTGCTAATGAACCTAGAAATATATTCGAACAGGTTTGTAAGCAAGTCCTTCCATAATGGCTATGGTTCTAGTAAACCTAGAAATGTATTCGAACCGGTTTCTAACCAAACCCTTCCAGAACGAATGTAGTGCTGATGAACCTAGAAAATATATTCGAATCGGTTTCTAACCAAATCCTACCAAAACAAGTATGGTGCTAGTAAACGTAGAAATATATTCGAAGCAGTTTCTAACAAAACCATACCAGAATGACTATATAGTGGAATGGGACAAGTAAACCTAGAAATATGTTCGAACCGGTTTGTAACCAAACCCTTCCAGAACGAGTATGGTGTTGTTTATTCTAGGAATATATTCCAACCGGTTCCTAACCAACCATTATAGGTTTCTGCACACGCAAAGCCTTATTACGTCGTAGAAATGAGTGAATGCTGTATTACGCCGTAATCAACCATATTCCACTTCCGGGCCAGAGGACAGACTAAGGGGATTTCATGTTTATATGATATTGTCAAACCGTGCTTCTGAACAACATCGCCATCCGTTGTAGGAAAGTCTAGGTATGAGGAATGACTGTCATTGATGACATATTTAAGATGACATACAAATGGTAGATAGTGTAACATTCCATTAAATAACAAACTGAGTAAATATTACGATGATGTAATTGACGAGTAAAAGATGAGTTGCATGTGTCTTCTTCAAAACTGAAACACTGAAGGGATTTTGATAATTATAGAAAATGCATTCATGTTGTGTTTTGTCAAACCAGTATTGAATACATCCTGGTTTACAAAGGTAGGCATTACTACTTTCGTAACCGTCCAAACCAGCGTTTACAATCATAGTGTGGTCACAATAACTCCACACTTCGGCATGACAAATACTTAACTTAACATAAAACTGCAGGCAATACATCATGGAATTTCTCTATGACAAGCCCCTGTTATCATATATACCATACATACCATAAATCTGTACTTCTCCATGACAAGCTCTTATTGTCATATATTACAGACTATAAATCTGTACTTCTCCACGACAAGCCCTTATTGTCATATATTACACACCACAAATTTGTTCTTCTCCATGACAAGCCCCTATTGGCATATATTACACACCATAAATCAGCACTCCTCCATCGCAAGGCCTTATTGTCATATATTACACACCATAAGTCTGCACTTCAGCGTGACAAACTCATATTGTCATATATTACACACCATAAATCTGTACTTCTCCATCACAAACCCTTAATGTCTTAAAAACACCCCATATTTGCAGTATGATATACATTTAAAAAATTGTACTTCTCCCTGACAACCCTTTATTGTCATACGCACTATTACTCCGCACTATTCCATTGCAAGCCCATATTGCCATTTGTTAGACGATATAACGGTTACCATGGTTACACTATAACCCAGTAGGTGTCCATGAAACTCTTACTCGACCTAGGTTACACACTACACACACTGTTTGACCTCGAGAGGGTAGATCGCTTTGTAATTAATGCAAACATAGACGTTTGACGTTAAAGTTTAGATACGGCTCCAGATACTTTGACCTGGCATTGAATGCCGTGCATTTATTGGCGCCAGGTGAACAGAGCTGCTCTCAAGCAATCTGAAGACAATCTTGTAGCTTGGGCTTTGGCGACTAATCGCTGGGTGATTGAGTGGAGTTGCGGGCTAATTATATCGAATGGTCTTGCCACTACTGTTCCACAGACGTGATGAATTAGGGCTCCTGCGGATTGCATGTAAACAAAAAGGAGGCTTAGTGAGCTGAATGTTCTTAATATAGATACTCATGATGTTGGCTGGAGACAATGTGTTGTGTATGTATCTGTTACAGTCAAGTTGTGAAAACAGTCATTTCGTGAAATGAGTAAGGCGGGGTGTGGGGGAGGGAGAGTAGCCATATCGCGTTACTTTGTGTAAGAACAATCAACATACTTCAGTCATATCATGACATTTCACTTAGTGACTTAATCAACAAAAGTGGATCAAAATTTCAACATTACTTATTGTCACTAAGAGCTAAAACTATTGTAGCAGCAAGGGTTGTGCTTCAGCCTGGCTTTGAAAAATTTACACCTGTTTGTTTGTCCGCAGTAGCCACACACACCTCACACGGTATCCTCCCATGTGTTACACGTGCCAGTTGTTACACACCCCTATACTCATAAGATCACAGTAATGTTACCTGTTACCGATTAGTGAAGAATGGGATAGTCCATACTCTTACAGATATAGAGGGAGAAAGCAACACATTTGATTAGCATCACATAATATTTAGTACATTTTATATGTATTTGTTTGCAAATTTATACAACTCAACAGATAGATTTCACAAAACAAAAGTCCCAAACAAGTTTAACAGAGCTGCACCGAAGTCGACCTGAGAGAGTTTGACTCGGTCTCCGGACTCGATCTTGAAGATGACGATGATGAACCTGTAGATGTTTGGTTAGTCGTGTGGCAAAATCCGGTTTTGTCTGTAGTGGAAGCTGTCGATAGTTGTTTGTGCGCTGTCCTCGTCCGGTGGCGGTTCTATGAGTGCATTTGAAATCAGGCGTTGTCACTGAAGTCTACTGAATGAGGGTTGTCAGGAGTTGAGTTCATGGATTCCAACCACGTCTCGTGGACCAGATCTATTGGAAGGGGTGGAAGTGCTGCAGCACGTCGAATCCAATTCTGAACACTGATCATGATGCCATCCACGTTTTGTGTCTTGCGCCATATGGATTGAATGAAAAGAAAGAAACATCCCTTGATCTCGGCATTGCAAAACTCCGCTTCAACAGCCTGGATAGTTGCAAGTTGAAGGCCTGAACCTTGGATGGAGCAAAGTCTCTGCAACTTCTCGTGGGCATGGATCTTGTGTAAACTGAAAAAATCATCTGTAAGTTGTCACCTCTCTGCCCGGAAGCAGTACGTACACCGGGACGTAGGCAGAATTGCCAGCTCAATCATGGACGATATACACCTGATCCCAAGGCGCAGGGCAAGATGTGAAAATATCGCCCATGTAGATGGTGTCTGACCTTGCAGGTCTCAACAATGCATCGCCATTGCTGATATTTGTGTCGTGTTGTGGGCTTGTAGAGGAATCCTTTAGAAGAAGAAATCATCTCAAGATAAAAAGGTAAACATTAAATGCTTAACTGCTTGCTCTGCATCCCTTCGATCCAACTGACAGTTAAGCTGCTTCAATATAAATTCTTATTAGTAGTTTGGGCTAGTCCAATATTGCTGTAACAATATAGCAGTAATTAACCCCCAACCTGGTAACAACTTGTTGTGTAACAACTGGTCATATCAGAGTGTGTAACAACTGGCATGTGTAACAAATGGGAGACTACCCCTCACAAACCACTTTCCACCGCACATAGATGAAAAGAAAATTCATGAAATGACTGAAGTGCATTGACTGTTGTTACACAATCTGACTGTAACATATCCATGACCAGTTTCTCGCTTCCTTCAGATGCGTGAGTTTCACTAAGTGGTTAACGTCTACAACATGCGGATGTCCTCAACGCAATCTGTGTTTTTGTACCGGCTAAGGGATCTTCGAGGGAGGACGTACGAGTATATTAAGGGAATAATCTTTTACACGCAACTCTTGTTTCCGGGTAATACGATCTTCGTTTTTGAACTGGCTATGGGATCTTCACAAGAGGACGTACTAATATGATAAGAAAATAATCTTATACACGCACAACTTCTGTTTCCGGGTAAAACTATCATTGTTTTTGCACTGAGTATTGGTTTTCAGGGTATCAGGGTACCTTAAATGGGCTTGATGTGTGGAGTGAGGGCTAACATGGGTTCCTTATTCGATCAAAAGATTGAGTGTAAGTGTACGCATGTTTCCTTTACAGCCGGTTAAGGTTTTGTAATTCAAAGGTGTGATGATTGTGAAGTGGTATAATGGTTATATTTAGGGGTATGCTTGGCTTGTGTTGGTTTGGAATGTTTAAATAGGTTCGGAGATTCTACAGTTATGGCGTTTTTTGTAATGTTCTTGTTCGGTTGGGGGGAAATGACAACTTTCCTAAGGGATTAAGGGGATCTCTTCTCTGTTATTGTGTATCAAATGGTTTTGTTGTGCTATGGTTTTAGTCTAGTTTACTTCTTTCCTGCAAGGGTGTGATGACGTGTACAAAATGGAAAGCTTTTCGATGATTGGATGGAAGCCTGATTGCACGTCAGTGCCATTCTTTCATTCAGTTAAGACTCATACGTGCATCATTTTCGTATTTCCGATAAGCAATAACACAGTTCTTCACCTGACATCATACAAGCTCCAAAAGAACGTGTAACCGTCATTTAATAGCTTTGTTCTTGTATTTCGATGAACACACTATTCTGAAATAATCTTACTTGTGATACAAAGACGGGTTTGATAGCAATCACAACGGATGGACTACGTAGAAAATGACGCAATCAAAGCCTATGACTGCAATGTCACGCAGAACTGTACGCTAGGAAACGATTGTCGGAAGCACGTAGAACATAAGACGACAGGGTTCACGCTAACAGTACACCAATATAACAACAGAGGAAAGAACAGAGACAAATCACACTGATTATAACTATACCGTTTAGTTTGCATTATCGCTGTTAAGGAGGAACGTATTTGTTATTGCTAGCATTATCTGCAATAACATCTGACTCGTGCGATTATTGGCGAGAACTGATTAGTGCAACTTAGTACGTTTGCCATTGTGGTCCAACAATGCCTCGCCTGTTTGTGCGTACTGATCTGAGTTGAATTGTTGTAGAAGTCCAAAACTTGAGTTGATAGAATCTAAAGAAATTTATAACATTTCGCAAATATATTTCGTGGTTCGCATTTAAGGAATAGTATTTTTGTTACTAATGATATGGTACTGTAAATTATTGTAGAGCTTTCTCATTTGTGTTAATAGAATCTTATATTTACAAAAGATTCGAAGAACATATTTCATGATATACATTTCTAAAACGTGTGTGTGTGTCTGTCTGTCTGTGTGTGTCTGTGTGTGTGTCTCTGTGTGTGTGTGTCTCTCTCTGTGTGTGTGTGTGTGTGTGTGTGTGTGTGTGTGTGTGTGTGTGTGTGTGTGTGTGTGTGTGTGTGTGTGTGTGTGTGTGTGTGTCTGTCTGTCTGTCTGGTTGGCTGGCTGACTGACCGCTTGTGTGGCTCATCCATGGTATGAAAATACGCATATACATATTACTGGTGCAGACATTAATTACATGCATACTCACGTAAACACATAGTTGAGCCATTTAATGGCAATCAGCAAAATTCGGGCTTGTTTCCTGAATAACATGCGAGCCTACAATGAAAACAAGAAACTGAATCAGAGACATGTTCATATATCTCCATGTTTTAATCAGTCTTGTGAAAAAACAAAGATCACTCTGGTATGCGGTTGTATTGTTTTAAAGGAAGGAGACACTTTTGATCAAAGCAAATGATATTTTCTCTCGAAATTACATTATTTGTATCACACTTAGGGTACCAATACATTACATCGTTCTCAGTAATACACCAGCTTAATTACGGCGGTCTTAATCCAGTGGTTGACATCATATGCCCTTAAGACACGATGACATTCATGAGCCAAGTGAAAGGCTCTGAACATCCCATCCCTCTAGTCGCACCTTACCACAAGCATGAGGAGTTGAGAACATCACTAACCTTGATCAATGTGGTGGTTAGTATTAAATCTATAAATAAAATTGACTGGTATTGGTGTTCTATATACATACGACAACATTTATGTCTTCCGTGAATAAATGGAAAACCGGAATGCTTGTCCGATCTGTGGTGCCTCAGATTACGTGAATAAAAGAGGTATATAATTTTATCAGAGAGGTTACATGACTTGAAAACAATGGAATGTGTTACCTCGCCTGGCGCTTTGAATCTTGAAGGTCTTTCCCTTCGTCCAAAGTTATGTGTTGTTAAATGTTTGTCACAATTGATGTCTGTTCTGGAACCCTTGTTCACAAAAGACCGGAACTTCTTTTCGATGGTGTAAACATTTTGCCTCAGACGCAACAACCGAGCAAACCTATCACCAGGTAGATTGAGACTTTCGCTTATCTTGCTCCTTGATTTACGAATCGCATCCTGAGTTTTAGGATCGTTTACCATCATGAACAAGTCGTTTTGCCACAAACACGGATAACTTTCAAACTCCGGGAGTTGACTGTCTCGCCTGAGGCTGCGCCAGCCCTCAACTGGCGACTCTGCTCTAATCAATGCGATGCTCCGTTTTCGCTGTAAAGAGTTTTTCGGTTGCCGTGGGGAACTGTCGTCTGCTCCGCATGTGGAATGTCTGACAGCGGATTCGATCACTCCATCGATTTTCTTTTCGATGTCTGCGAAAATGCCGTACTTCGGAAGACCTTGGAGCTTTTCTTTCATAAGAGTTTGTGCCAGGTAAAAGAATTTATCTTCTCCAGTAGGCTTAATACACTTACGGGAGTATTGTTTGCATAGAACCTTTACGACCTTTTTCATTTTGGCCTTCAGTGGGGAATCATTTTGCGCCAGATTTTGTTGTTCCATGGCCGATGTTAATTCCATGCTTTCTTATCTGATGAAAATCTTTTGATTCACTTAGCGTATCCTTTAATCATGATAACAAAATATGTCTTTATTTTGGCCATCTTCTGATAAGAAGTGGTCAATGTGTTAATCGGCTTGCAGCACCGTATGCATTCCTTCGCTCTGGTCCCATATGCCTGTAAGAACATGAAAAACAATATGAGAACAGGTGACAGTAATTACGAGTGATTATTTCCGATCAGCTTCAAGCAATTTATGTGTATACATGTCTCACAGTGGTGCTTTCAGGCAACACATTTGAAGTTTTAAGGCAACAGTTCAGCCTAGTAATGTTTTCATAGCGTCTGGAAGTTTGTGTCTCAATTGTAACTTTTAAGCGTACTTTCTTTTCCCTAGAGGGCTTGAGTGAGTGAGTGAGTGAGTGAGTTGAGTTTTACGCCGCACTCAGCAATATTACAGCTATATGGCGGCGGTCTGTAAATAATCGAGTCTGGACCAGACAATCCAGTGATCAACAACATGAGGATCGATCTGCGCAATTGGGAACCGATGACATGCGTCAACCAAGTCAGCGAGCCTGACCACCCGATTCCGTTAGTCGCCTCTTACGACAAGCTGAGTCGCCTTTTATGGCAAACATGGGTTGCTGAAGGCCTATTCTACCCCGGGACCTTCACGGGTCTAGAGGGCTTGAAGTACATAGAACAAGTCTATGAGCGTGAAGGTTCATATTGTTAGAAGACGCAGTTAGGAGTGCCTTGGCTATGTGTATATCGCCGCGGTCAGGTCGACTCCAGGTAAACGCATGAAATTGGTTGATTGGTGATTTATGTCAAATGCCGTATGACGGTTATTTTTTTGTTTCCATACGAAATTCGAACACATGCTCTCAGAGTCAGGCACCTAAACCACAGGGGATTGTTTATGTTTCATTTGACCACTTTCTACATGGTACTGTGTATTCATAGTAGATTCTAAGTAACGATCTCAAAATTAGCTCAAAACAGGCTTGTTAGGAACCATTAAGTTGCGTTGAAATGACGCAAGACGACAGCTAGGGTAAAGTGATAAGGTATCAAATATACATCACAAAACTTAGCTTTAATTCAAAATGTGTTTCAAAATTCCATATTTTTTATATATAGCGTGTATGATACAAACGGAATACATAATATATAATAGAATATAATAGAATATCAGTTAAAAGGTTAAAAATACCATGTTGTGCCCCTTCTTACTACAAATTTCAGATTACTAATATGATTATATCCTCGTCTGATCTTTGTGTTCTGCCTACATATTCAGACAGACAGACCGACAAATATTTTAATTCAGTGATGTAGGCCACAGGTCCATAATATAAACAAAATGCAAACACAAATAATTCATACATGCTTAATATAGGTGACGGTTGAAATTCAAGATAAACCATTTTTAATGGTGGATTTACTTGGTCATTTTAATTCAGTGGTGAAGAATGTATTTAATGATTTTGGGTTTTTTATGTTCTAATAGGTAATAAAACGCACAAAGGTTTCAATTGTTGGAGGTTGAGCCTAGTGGTTTGTGAAAGACTTCTTTCCTATTTCCCAATATGTAGCACAGATAAGTACGACATGACGTTCCTCTCCAAAATGTTTAAGCGAACAGGGTGGCAGTAAAAACAGAGACACTGATGATACGTTGTATTTGTGTGACAGCCGGTTTCCACTGCTAGTCTAATGTTGTTACAGCGGAACATGGTTATAACTTTACTTTGATATGGTAGGAGGTCAATGGATAAGTTGTACTCAATGTTAAGTAAATATTTAAACTGAGAATATATATATACATTTAGATGAAGCGTCAAGCAACGAAATTTGCTTCCCAGTACCTCACTTCCAACTATGCTTTGTTTAGACTGACTGTGGCTGCGTTTGGTAGTTTATGCTCATTGTTCATACCATACCTGACTGGTATGTTGTGTTACATAGAGTCACAGACATAAACCAGGGGCTATATGATATGTAAACAAGTCAACGACTTAAAAACTTACTGTTTTCTGAAATATAGTAAAATACATTTCTACGTGTAACCATATTGCCATGGGTTTGCCATGGGTTAATTTCACACGGAATCATTCTATGATGATCACATACAAAACTCTATTCTCTGAAAGATGTGAGCTGTGTTGGGACTTGTTTAATCAGAAGGTGGACATGACATTTTGTATAGAAATACAAAAGTAGTATAATATTGTCCAAGGGAGTCCGTTTGGGTATCTCTCTGGTGGTAGTTCAGGGTGGTTGACGGAGGGAATCATTGAGGCTTGTTGACATGGTCTTGAAGGATGGCGTTGAAAGTTGTTGTATTCATAATTACATGAACTTTACTGGTTCTGGTTGTTGTCGAGGATTTTGTGAAGCTTGCTGGCCGTGGGTGCAGTGTCGTTGATGGTAGTCGGGGCGCCTGTCTTCTCCATTCTTCCGCCAAGATGGCGGCTGGCGTTAAATTGGCGCTGCTCTTGTCTACCACCATCTCTGAACTACCGGTTGCTTTGCTGCGAGTTAGGGTATGCGACTTGTTGTCGTAGAGTAAACCATTTCAATAAATTTCTTTAAAACCACATTTATTCAAATGATCTATTTGTTTCAATATATGTCCAAAGTGCACCGAAATTCTACCCCCTTTGACCATGTAATGTATTCAGCAAACATTCGGCGTTTGCTTTTTTATCCTTTATTCTCAAACGCTATCAATAGATGTCAATTAACACCTCCGTACGTCGGGGAATCTTACGTATGTACACGTGCATAGGTCAGGGACGTGGTCCTGTGTATAAAATCTGGCTGATATGGTCAGGGAAACCAGCCACGGAGACCAAGCAAAAAGACCAGTCAGGGAAAGGAGAGAAGCGAACGGACTGTGAGGCTAGTCGGGGTGTCGCCGTCGCCGTCGCCGTCGCCGTCGCCGTCGCCGTCGCCTCACCAACGACAATGACGACGATGAAGAATCGCCGTCCGACATGTGAATGTCTGCTTAAGTGACAGAGCTGGTCTCCACATCGGGAACACTGGCCACTCGGTCCTGGTGTGGGTTCTGTCACGTAATTACCATTTTATATGTACAATTTTCGCCACCATTCGACCAAACAATAATAAAACATTGCTGCTGCTGTCTTCATCTCTGCCACTGACTCTTGTCTTCCCTCCGTCAACCATCCTAACTACCATCCGAGAGCTACCCAAACGGACGCTCTTGGACATGTATTGAAACAAATAGATCATCTGAATAGATGAACTTTTAAAGAAGCGTACTGAAATGGTTTACTCCATGACAATATATTGAACTTGTTTAATGCAAGCTCTCCACACTAATAACCAGGGATGTAAAGATACATTGAACTATCGACACAATTGTTGAGTCTCCCATAGCAAGCAATCGATGGTAGAAACAAAAACAAACATCGATGCATCAATAGTATATGTGACTATCGATCATTTCGTGTTTGAATTCCGTTAATAAAAGCGGAGCACAAAATACAGGAAGTACCAGATTCGAGTTATCGGCTCGCTATGTTTTAACGGTCACTTGATATGGGTTTAAAGTACTCGTTTCTTATAAAAAAGACTGAAACTACTTCAACTTGTACTTATTTCATATCAACTATACATTAATTTGAGAAATGACTTCAAATGAGTCTACTCCATTATGAAGAAACTATTGTTGTCACAACAGACTAGCGCTATCGCAATAGTATCCTGCAATAGACTAGCGCTATCGCAATAGTTGTTTTCCCCCTCAGCAGTCACCCCTACTAATAACGATAACATTTCTAGTTGTTTGCCTTACCCATAGTGATGTACGTCACTTTCTTTTTCACCCCTATATACTTACTATCTTAGTGATACGACCTTCTTTGGTGTTTGCTAACTGCGCGCAAAGATCGTTTATATGAATGGGGACTTTGAGATCTTCATGCTCATACACATTTTTATGTATCTAAAGCAGTGTAGTCGATATCATTACAGTTCTGTCATTCAGTCAGTATGTAATATTGTTAAGGTATAAATCGCTTTTCCTTTTACTACTTTTCACAACTTACATGTAGAAAACATGAACCTCATATTATTGATTGCGTAACCATTTGATATGAGATTCATCGGAATAACACCATATACTGGTGCCTTGAGTGTTAAATATGGAGTGTTAAGTAGTAAATATACAAAACACATTCACATACGTTAAAAGAAGTGTATCTTCGAATTCACACCAACACGTATGGCATATTTGGCGGTAATTTGGTACCTACTGTTGTATGTTAAAGTCATAACATCAATTAATGTAACATTTCACATGTGTTGAAAATATAATATCTTTCAACCCTCGCCAAATTAAAAAGAAATATAGTAACAATGATTATTCACACATTAGGATATTAGTTTGATCGAAAGGAATGTTCAGTTTTATCTGAGAATCACAGTAACATTCAACGTGCGTGAAATTGCAGCACTTGTTTTCACTTATGTCTGGATCCCAGGACGTGGACCGAATGTATAATCTCGAAAACTACCAAGCAACAAGAACACAGATGTCTGGCCCATTTCTGGAAGTAAATATCGTAGGCAGATAAATTCACATTTCACAAAGCCTCCTTGTGTAGTAAAAACTGAATCTGCAGTAGGACTTCTCGTCGTTTCGTTCTGTATTGTACTTCCCAACGTCTAAAATGCCTCTCAAAGACATTGTCTGCAGTATTTGCTGATTAAGAAATGATTCATCCTGAATTGTTTTGTGGGGTGGTGGTGTGGGGAGGAAGGGGGGATGATAACTCCATATATATTCATATGCACTTGAACACACTGATGAGCAAAATGTTTACACTGGTCCTGTGTGGACAATCGTGGTCCAAACCAACAACAAAAAATTGCAAAGTAATCAATAAGTCAAGTGTTGTCTTCGCAATAACTGGAATATTTATATATGTCATATATAACAGTTGTATATATTAACACGATCCTAATTGAACAGCTATATCTTGATGCTCTTGCAAGTTCATATACAGAGTACAGAGGATGCGTGGAGAGAAACGGTACTCACGATTTCTACTCTTCTACTCCCCTGTGCAGTATTTACTGAGGGAGTGTACACTAAAGACAGCTTTCATCTGCTGTCCGACCAATCGCGCCACACGTAGAGACGAACGCTGTCTAATTGCAATTTCGTAGACTTGCCGTCAAAGCGTAAGGATTTATCTTCGTAAAAGCACAAGGTGTTTAATCCGGATTTCGGGAGCACAAGTCCTTGACAACAAGTTAAGTAAATCTCTATGTCCAGGTTAATCGATATGTTCGTTTCTTTTATACTCACTAATAGCGAAACAGATTAGTAATCCATCGGTGGAAATAAATAGGGACATCTGTAGACCAGGCCAGGGGTTAATCCAGTGGAAAATGTGCATTGTGCTTATCACATATACGTTTTTGTCGTCCTGGATAAACCCTGACATTATAGCGGCCAGTTGTCTGGTGATAAGACAAGCCACTATATCGCGTTGTGAATTTGTAAAACCTTTGTTACACATTCATTCCTCCCTTCTGCGATGTTTGAATCAGTCCTACTTTTTATTACTTAACATACAAGTAGAATCTATATGGTCTTTGAATGACATCTAGAAGTCATACACATTAGGAAGGTAGTGTTTCATGCATGTCAGCTTGTTTATTATGAGGAACACTGTCGTTTATTTGACTGACCCATAATAAAGTAGCTCACATTCATTAAAAAATATCTCTTTCATATACGTTTAGATGGTGTACACTACTGGTATACATGTTGAGACTTATATATTAGTGTAATGTTGGGATAGGGAAGGCATTTCCTGTTGGTATTTCTGGGTGGAGGACTATCATTTATCTATGTTTAGAAAAGAAAAACCAGATCAGTACGTAGCGTAAGTGACACTGTTGGTAATTAAGCGGATTGGTTTAAGAGAGGCCAGTGCGGGAACACTTCACTATCTCAGGGGCCACTCTGGGATGGGTCGTTAATAAGCCGTGTCAAACTCAGGGGCCACTGGTCACTCCGGGCTTAAGGGTACTAAGGATCACCGAACACATATGTATGGTTACATTGAAGATGAATATCTCCTCTAACTTTGGAGAAGCCACTACAAATCTTATGTAGACGAATTACACGAGGGTCATGCATCAAATTGGTGAAAAAAGTGTGTAAATGTCGTGCATGTGAATAGCTGCGTTTTGTGTAAAGTTTTGTTACGAGTTCGCAAATCTTCACTCAATTTCACCTTTTCATGAACTCATAACTATAATCTTTCCAACGTTACGAGTTTGTTTTACAACACATCAGTTCATACAAACAGTATGAATATTTTGCAACATCCAGTTTAGAATAGTTGCCTGAAGCAATTTTTTCACTACTGAGTCTAAACTTGTGATGGATCGTATGGATTACAGTATGGATTAAATGATTTGGCCCTTCTTTGGTTTAGTTCCTACTTATCAAATAGGACTCAGTCTGTTGCTGTTCATGTGGTGTACCACAGGGTTCAGTTCTCGGTCTTGTATTGTTCTCTTTGTATAACAAAGAAATCGGTGACCTGCTAACCATCGTCTTTATGCCGATGATACTCAGCTGTTTGATGGTATTGTTAGGGGCTGTGACAACATTTCTGTCCAAATTGGTTCGTGGATGTTCATTAACAAACTATATGAACACAAGACGGGGGTCATAATTGCTGGCACAAGTAGCATGTGACCAAAATCACAACATGATCAGCTGAACGTTGGCAACATGGTCATTCAGCCTTGTCCATATGTCAGAAACTTTGTGTTCTAATCCTGTCTGACCTATCCACGAAGAATCACATTTGGATTTATGCAGAGAATGTTACTTCCATCTCAGTAACATAGGACAGATCAGACATCTCTTGACACAGGATGCTACGGTTGCCATGGTGAGATTCTCTCACGACTTGATTGCTACAGCAGCTTGTTGGTTGCAGCTTCAGAAGAGTCTGTCCAGAACGAATTCAGATCACAGCTGGCCGCATAGTTTCTCTCAACCAAAGCACTGCCACATCACTTCCGTCCTGATTTCTCTTCACTGGTTGTCTATTGAAGCTCGTACTGACTATAAGATCCTTACACTTACTTATCAGTCCATTCATGGTATTGCACATGTGTATCTTCAAGAACTCCTCTCTCGTTACATGCCACCAAGAACTATCCGTTCATCCGGCTAATTTGCTCTGTGTACCAAAGAGGAGCCTTACATCATTTGGCAACAGGCCTTACCAGTTAACATGACATGGCATCTGTCAAATGGAATTCCGCCCCTGATGAACTTAAGCTGTTTTCATCCCTTGAAGATTTCAAGCATCGTCTCAAAACGTTTCTCTTAAAAAAATTCTTTTAATGGACTTCAATAACGCCTTATTATTGTTTGCGCTAAAAGCATGCCTAGGCCTGGTGTGGAGTTTGGTGCTGTATAAATGGACACAATCCTAAGCATACTAAACAAGACAAAAACTTTGATTTTGTTGGTAAATCGTTACTTACAGAAAGGTTCATAAACTGATCTGTATATTACACGAGGAAACGTGGTAAAATATAAGGTGTAAGGGTTACTGAATTATGATATAAAACAGTGGGTTAGTTTTAGGCTGCTTTCAGCAATATTCAACCAATATCATTGAGGTGGACACCAGAAATGGGCTTCACACACTGTACCCATGTGGAGAGTGGAGCCATGGCTTTTCGATGTGGTGAGCGAAGGCTTTAAAGGGGCACTGATCCAGAGCGAATGATGTTTCTCGCTTACAGACAGACAGGTTTTATTCACCAGATAAGGCCCAGTACCCAAAGTACAACTGAAGTTGCTAAAAAATAACTATTGGTCACGCGGCATGAACTTATGGTTTTACATGTGATTTACGGAAGGACATCAACTGTTACATGAAAATGGCAACAGATTTCATAATATGAGCATTTATAGAATTAAGTACATTATATCTCGTCTGTGGGGCACCATGGAAGCGTTATAAATACTTCTTTCGCCAGGCAGACTAATGCTAAGTGGCGTTTGTCTTCAGTTCTACAAGAAGAACAATAAGAACGTGATAAATATTCAAGTGTGGTATCTTCTTTTATAAAACGTTGTAATTTAAGGCATGTAGAGAGACTCTAAACGAAAAAACACCGGCTGAATTTAGTGATACACACACACACACACACACACACACACACACACACACACACACACACACACACACGTATTGACGTACCGACTTCAGTTAGGTTCGTTTCTTTTCGGTACATGAGACCTGATCATAATGGTGAAAACTGACAACAAAAGCCAAAACTTCATGCAAGAGAAATAACCATAATCTTTGTTATTGTGAATGAACAGAATTAGCATTTTACGAGAACGGTACAAACCCCCAAAATACCGATTTTTTATATTGCATGACGGTATTCCGAACTGATGGCAAAATACCGTGGTACTACTAATACCGCGGTAGATCGTTTCTCCCCTAATTATGACACGCGAGACGTTCGACTTAAGACCGTATAAAAAATTTACTGAAATAGAGATGACGACCTTCAAGTTAGCTGCAGGTATGAGTTTTACACGTGATGGCAATGTCAAACACGTGAAGATACGTCTACTGATATAGGGCATTTAAAAGATGTTCTCAAATTAGCGAGGTAAACTTTATGCCATTACGGAAATAACGGTTAGGATACAACTGAAATAGAAACAGATGTCTTTTCATTAACAACATTATCTTGAAGCGCTCTTACAATCTACACCAAAGGCATGGTGGTCTCTGTAATGAACAGTTTGCCGTGTTCTAAGGTGGATAAAGCCAGCCCCTTGTGCTCAATGCTATTCTTTCTAAACCTCAGTCGCCATCTCATTGCTCAGTTATGTGTGGAACTTAGCTACACTTCACAGAAAAAAATATCAAAACAAAAATCCTAAACCTGAAGCTTCAAAGTGAAAAGTTAACAAATTCAGACATATTCTGTCATATCAATAGATCACAGGACCTCGACTTGGCACAGAATGTAACCTGTACTAAGCACCGTATACGTACTGGAATGAAGGTGCCTATGTGTCACTAAAGTATATAGGTTTAGCCTTTACAAGTGGATTATGCGTATAACATCTGAGGTCAGAAGACTGGCAGTGCAAAGCATACTGACACAAAGGGGATGTCTAGGATAGGATTTCTTCAAAATCAACTCACAAACTATCAATAACAAAAAAGGAATATTTATGTGATGGTTTTGTCCATGTTTGACACATCTTGTTGGTATTAGTACAAAAAAATAAACATCTATATGTACTTTTACTGTTTTATTTTTCTGACATCACAGAAAATGTAAACGATTATAATATAAAACACTGGTTAGCAATGAACATTATGCTCTACAATGACAATCTGTTGGCATACAGTCAGCAAACATATACATACATATACATCTTCAGCTTAGATATGATATGTCCTAAGTACAGCACTGCCTTCCATCTTCACATATGAATATATATACATTTTTCAAAAAGCTCTTTGCTATAATTTTGATATTTAAAATATGCATCAATTTCTAAGTAAAATAAGAAAATAAGTATGATTTTCCACTGATATATTCTGACATTGCTTGGTCCTCTCCAATTTCCCTGAATTATGAACCATAAACTTGCTACCATGTTATCACAGATAAGTGCAACATCAACTCCAAGTTTATCACTGTCTTTCTTTTCCCCAATCCCTCAAGTATATAAAATGTGCTTTGCCAGTCAATGTCTCTAGTTACTGGGACAACAACAAATACCAGTGGAAACACCATGATATTTTGGGAGCATAAATATGTCACATCAACAGATGCAGAAATGGCATGGTATTTGATGTTTTCAATATTGCCACTTGGGTAGCCATGTTGGAAAACAGATAAATAGGTAGACAAGTGTAGTTACTCTAAATATACATTTTCCAAACCATAGCTATCAAAACTGGACTCAGAATATACACTTATCAAAGTTATTCATATAACACAGTGATTGTCAGATAATATTGCTTTGATGTACACTTCTCATGTATGAACATATCAAGTCATACATGACAGCCACTTCAGGTGGAGAAATGTTCATATCAAATAAATGGAGATCAAGTATCATTAAGTTACTGAATCAGGAGTGGCCACTTAGTAATGACTCCTAGCTGTATAAATATATTGGCAAGAAGTCTTAGTAGTCTTTAGACCAGACCGTCATTGTACAAAACAAAGTCAGCCCTATGGTGATCTTAGGTCTTAGTCGTAGAGCTCAGGTTGTTTTATACATGGCACTATCAACCTCATCTAAGAAAAAGATCATGGCTCTATAACTATCACGTCTATTCTATAGCACATAAGAAGTCTTAATACAAAGATCTCTTTGTGAAACAGGGACCAGTATCTGCAGTGACCATAATTACAGCATGCTATGAATGGAATGTTGACAAATTTCTATAACAATCTCAAGTGGGCACAAAACCTAAAATATATATATTTTTTTTGCCTTTGTTAAATAATCTGTTTTGTAGCATTTCATAGACAAGTTTACAGAAAACGTCATAAAATTTGTGAAAGTCTGTCCTGTCCCATGAGGACTGAACTGAAACCTGATAGGTTGTTTCTCGTGGTATCAGTCTTCACAAGGCTTGGACTAGAACCCTTGTCCACATCACAGTTGTCACAGTAGCATCACAGACAAATGCAGATATATCACAATTAACAAACACCATGCAACATCATATTCTACATGATTACAAGACCTGAAGCTTGACTGAGAGGCACAAAAATAAGACCAGCTTCATGATGTTCTATGTTACACGTGACTAGACACAATTTCACTGGTACATTTGATCAGCAACTGGTCAAAGGCCCAACATCATTGAAGGTAAACAAAGGTAACTTTTGACATGCTCTTTCCACATTGTAAAACCAGTGGCAAGCACCTCAGCTGGATTTGTTCTTGAGTATGGCAGGGAACTCATGAAATGGGCTTCACATATTGTACCCATGTGCACAGAATCCAGGGCCCCATTCCTCAAGGCGATCGTAGCACTAAAAGAGTCGTAACTCACATACTTTGACATATGACTATCGTAGTGCTATGATGGCCTTGAGGCACAGGGTCCAGATCTTCGAATGATTAGCAAAGATGTTTTCAACAGACAGTCACTTAAAAATGTTGCTGTCACCACTGCCATTCAAATAGTTTCGGCATATCTACTTAGGGCCGGAATGGTAACAATATTAAACGACTAATTAATCACAAATTCGGTAAATTTTTGATTTAAACAAACCTCTGTCACTTCCAGTACATATCACAATCCACAATTAATGCCATGAATCTTTAAGACGGGTTTCATGACCAACCAATAGAAAACCTCTAATAATTATCTGTACCTGCAAGCTGTACGTATTTTAGATGGAGCTCAGGAAACACTTTGAGCATATTTTTGTGACATGTTACTATTAGTTACTATACTAAACAATATTGGCTCTGACACCTTGCAAAAAGACAACTTGCAACAGAAGTGGGATGTGTTGCAAGGGAGATAAGTTATGTGTTTCATGTGCTGGATGACTCCTTGAAGGAATATACCACTGCAGAACAGTGATGTTGCAATAAACAACATTTATATTTACTTTACATATATTTTCAGCACAGCTGCAAACACCATCTCAGGAGAAAAGATTTTCTGATGCAACAGAAGTTTTTGCAATTGTCTTACAAGTGAAAGGAAAAGGTGGAAGTGCAAATGTTAAATAGATGTTTAAAATTTAAAATATGGTACATGATAAACACTGTATGTGAACCTTCATAGCTACCAAATTTCAGGTCATTTTGAATAAGTAATACAGCAGCAGCAATAAACAGTCTTTTCCAAATTTAACTGTGGTGGTGGACAGTTTGACATCCAAATCATCAGTGGTGAAAAACGGCACCAGCTTCACAGGTATTGTGGTTCATGAGATGATGTTTACATTGCAAGGAAATGATTTGGGGGGTCACCTTAGACGCATGGTCAAATCAGATAAGACTTAGTATAAACACCATTGAGGAATGACCATAAAGAATTTTTTCAATATGACTGCCATAGCGGCCATATTTGAGTTTGGTTTTAGGCTGCTTTTTATAATACTCCAGTAATATCACATCAGGGGACACCAGGAATGATGTGAAAATGAATACCAGACAAACAGGCCATGTCTGGTGAATGAGAAGGCATTCAAGTGAGTTGGCCAGTTTGTATGACACCACATGCTTTTGACCTAGTCCACATTCTCTGGTAGTCACCATGAGGTCTGAAATTGTCAGAAACAGTTCACAGGAATTATATTTCCATTTTCTGTGACCATGAAATGATATACCCAGCAGTCAATGATCCCATGTTGTGAACTGAATAGGTTTGAACTAGAATGAGGACTTGGAAGTGTATGACTGCACCATGCCTTTAAAGAAAGAGGTCAATTGTAATGTGTCTTGATTGGGAATCTGTACACAATTCAGCTCATAAAATTAGCCCAGAGTATTCACACATCTAAGACATTGTACTGAAACACATCCAAAAACAGAGTGGAAACATATGCAGTATAAACACTGCTTTATCTGCTTATCTGTTCCAGATACAGCAGATATACAGAAGGATATTCAGGTAAGTACACACTGTACATGTCTTTAAAAAGCAAAAAAATGGCACATTTAACATTTGTAAATTTTTTAACAAAAATGAACTGGTGATCCGCTCAGAAATGACATGAAAGCACACACTGACATACACGAAAGACAAGGCAAGCTAACCATTTAACTGGATACATAAGACAAATACATAGGTATATTATGAAGCTACCATGGTAAATAGGAGGTCAAGTCTTTGATCTTTATGTATACGATTAAACTTGGCCAGATTCAGTTGTCTTTGTAAATTAGATCATCCAGGGAAATAGAAAATCATACACAGGAATGCAACTATACACCTGACTAAAGAAATTAATTGACCATGCAAAAGACTCTTGATATCATTACACTGAGACATTCATCATTGACTAGAGATTAAGTAAATTAGTTAACATCTCATGTACATCAGTCAGAGATACAAGAATTACATTCATGAATTCATTGATAAAACAGATGTACAGTAAAACTCCAAGGACTTTTGATTTAGTTTCACACATCTGAAATGTCAACAACCTTTTGAATGAATTTCCATAACAATTCCATTCCAAATTAATATTCTAAATAAACAAAATATTATTACGAAAATACAAGTATACATAAGTCACTTGGTATCTCCTAAACATATGGGGCAGTGAGGTAGCCTAGTGGTTAAAGCAATCGCTCATCATACCAAAGACCTGGGTTTGAATCTCCATGTGGGTACAAGGTGCAAAACCAATTTCTGGTGTCTCCTGTCATGATATTGCTGGAATGTTGCTTAAAAAAGATTCATACAACAATACTCACTCACTCACCTGCTGAATTACTTTGGAAATCAATAGTAATAACCCAGTGCAAGGTTGTTATAAAACTGTCATCTATTGTATATATGTGTACACATGAAAGACTATCAATAACCACCTACTCATATTAGTGCATCACTACAGCTGAAATCACAGAGGGAGTAAATGACTAAAGGAGGATGAGTCATGAGACGATGGTCTCTGAAGCTTGAAGATTGCAACTGCAGTGTTTAACACCAACACTGGTCTACGGGCATATTTTCTCAATGACTAGTAAAATTAAATAATGGTGGTCCAGTGATATTTTGGTACTTTAAAGCATGCAGTTTATATCACTGACAGGTCTACTGTAAGCAAGAAACCTGCCTGGTACAGTGGTTACAGTTTTCACTGGTTTCTCAAACTCAAAATACACACTGACTTATTAAAAACATCCGTTTGGTAACAGGTGAAAAGCTGGCCCATTACACACAAATATACCACAGCAATTAGCTAGCTTTGACTAGTTTGCAATTACTGACATGTTGTTAACACTGAGCTTGAACAATTGGAATAAAGCGATATGATGTAAAACATTTTTTCAGCACCACTGTGTCCAGCAGAGACATAACAGCACCAGTAGATGTTTTACAATTCCGAAGAACAACTCACAGATTTTGGTCAAAAACAGTAATGATGCAGTTGCTCAACGTTGACACAGTTCAGTTGCTAAAAGTTATGCAACGATCACGGATGAGTCACTGGAGTGGTGATCATGTTTGGCAGCCTGACTCTTAAGAATTTCTAGGACATCTGTACTGTTCCACGTGACACATGTGGTCTCATTTAAGTCAAGTGAGTACGTTCAAGACTGCCTCAAAAATAAGTAGGTGGTGAGATTAAACTATTCACTATCTAGCACCTCCCAGCTTTGGTTATCATGGGTAATAATGTCCATTAAGTTTTGTGCGCTTAGAGCTTACCTGTATTAGTGGCCTATATTAGTGGAGAAGCAACTGGTTGTGAAACCTGGTAAAAAGCCAACAATACTATTCCATGTTTAACACTAAACCTGTAATTTACGGATTAATGTATCATAATGTCCCTTGTTGAAATTTTAACCTAGGTTTAAGAATGTTTGAAAAAGCTGCCTATTTTCTGTGGACATCTAAACAAATCAGTGAGCATCAAATGATCAAGATGTGGGCAATCACAATCCCTAGATAAGAATTATTGCAACCGTTGTGTTAATTCACAAAGCACAAAACAGTGCTAAAACAACTTTCTCACTCAAGACAATAACTGAATCTAGTTGGTGGTAAACCTATTGCCTTATCAAGGCCATCCTAAGCTGTTGTCTACTGCAGACAGCTGAGATACTGTCAGTGAAGGACAACATAATAGATCACCTTCAAAATTAACAACAGAAAACATAGGTTGCACAGCAAATAAGAAGGCAGGAAAATATAAAGCCTACATATGCACTTTGGTTAAACCCTTGAAAATCAGCATATGGGTAAGACTGGGACTCTGATAATGGCTAGAGGATGGCCTGGGCAACTGAGTATATTACTCATATTTTGTTTTGCTAGTGAAATCTCTGGTCATTCTGGACTTAGAATGTCACAAAAACTAAGGTACCAGTCTTTCATCACAACTGTGTTGTATACATTAAACACCAACTGTTCAATGACCAACAGAAAGCAGTTATCAAAATTGTGGAATGATGACATTTAAATATATTAAATATAAATATATTTAATATAAAATGATAACTTCTGGACATGTACACTAGATGACATGAATAGATGAAATGATGAAGTAATCATCTCTTCTGCTCTTATCACTAAACCAAAGGAGAATAATCATACCCCCGACATTGTCACTGCCTTGTGATTCTAAAACACAATACATTGCTTGAGCTGCCTTTCAATTGGTTGATGACTTACATGTGACAACTAATCACCACACAATGTAATTACCTTTAACCACTTGGTTTACATATTTTCTTTAAAGCTATTGTCTGTTGTCAAAAATATACGCTCTTCAATATTAATCAAATCATTGGTATACTGAAAAGAACGCACTTCCTAATAAAACACATTTCTTACATTTCTCAATAAACGACAGCTGAGATCAGAACAAGCATCAAAATCACTTTACACAAAGCAATTCCCAGAGAGAGGATTGGCTTATGATTTACTTGCTCACACAGGGCGTAATATACATAATACTCTATATACATAGTGTTACATATATATAGTACTTCTTATACATAGTCCTCTTCATACATAGTATTACATATGCACAGTACTCCATATACACAGTACTCAACATACATAGCAAACAGAAGATGCGGGACAATACATTCATGCAAACTGCAGTGAGCAGAAGGACAGCAGCACATCAGCTCCAGCTACACTTCCTTTGATCGTACTATTCTCCTGGCCATGGCATAATTTTCAGCAGCTTTCACAGCCAACAACAGAGGGCGCTTCTTGGCTGACACTAAGTCCTGGACCTGCAACAGAGGACGTCATGAACACTTTCATTAACAGCAATTATGAGTGCTTCATGAATACAGTGAAGTCTGCTGTGTGAGTGAGTTGGTTTTACATTGTGTTTATCTCTTATCTCTATCTCAGCTTCTATCAATGTAACCACATGGATATTGAAACCAGGTCTTCGGTGTGGCGAGTAGGGCTGTGCAATATAACCAGCTTACCAGTATCAACTGCGATACACTGATTGAAACTGGTATATTCACATGCATTCGGAAAACTTTGTTTCACTAAGAAATCTTTGGATATTTCCATTTTTTGTTCCTTTCCTTTCTTATTTGTGCCAAATATTATTTATATTTTTATTTTGTCATAATTAAAAGTTTTTATTAAAGCTCAATCAAGCGTAGTGATTTTGTTGTGTTTTTGCTTAATAAATCCAGCATTAACTTGACTGTAAGTATTTTTTTTCTAGAAATTTCTTTTTAGCAATACACTGCAATACATATCGCAATTTACCTCACGATACCTCAGCTTGATTTTGTCTCAGCAATGGCATCACACTGCATGGAAACTTATGAATTATCAAATCATTGCATGGCATTTCCTTTTAGTTTGCAATTTGTTGCTATGATACTTTTCCCCCGCATATTCTAAACATACTGACCATAGTAAGCAATGAGTAGATGCCTGGATGTCAAAATTTCTGAGAGTGCTACGTAGTGGAAAATCAGAATTTTTCTTTGTTTACATTTCAAACAAGTGCAGTCTTTCAAACACAGCATTCATTTTCACACCCTGTATCTTTCATTTCCTTTTATCTAGACAGTTCATATTGGTGACAAAGTCCATTTGTAATCTGATTCCGAAATGTACAGGGAATTCAGTGATGCATTTGTGGCAGCAGACTATGAAAAATACAATTTATTGATCATTAATATGCTATTTTTTAAATTCATTACTCAAAGTAATTATCAGATTTTCACATTACAAGAAATACAGCAAATAAAGCTGTGAACCATGATTTTGTCTTGTGTCCAAAAGGGCGACATTTAAGATGAAGTATATTTTGAAAGGTTATTTTAAGAAGTTTACCTTTGTGTGAGATCAAGAAACAGGACAATTCCTGAAATTCAAAACTATTAAGTATATTTGTGTGCTTGATATATTTAGAATTTTAAGGGACTTCAAAGTGAGAGTTAAAAGAAAAGGAAGGACATATATGTCCCTGTGGCATCCAAGGGGTTAAGGCGTTCGGCAAGATATATGTGTTGTTCACTGGTCCCTCGGGGCCCATGGATTGATGAGTGAGTGAGTGAGTTTAGTTTCACGCTGCACTCAGCAATATTCCAGCAATATGGCGGTGGTCTGTAAATAATCGAGTCTGGTCCAGACAATCCAGTGACCAACAACATGAGTATCGATCTGCACCAGTGGGAACCGATGACATATGTCAACCAAGTCAGTGAGCCTGACCCTCCGATCCCGTTAGTTGAATCTTACGACAAGCATAGTTGCCTTTTATGGCAAGCATGGGTTGCTGAAGGACTATTCTACCCTAGGATCTTCATGGGTCCATGGGTTGATGAACCCTTGTGACCAGTGAACAAGTTATAATATGCTTTTGCATTGCAATATATTGGAATATGAAAATTCTCCCCTAGTGATGAGCAAAGGCTTTAAATAGTTGGCTACCGGAATACCCCTAGCATAGGCAGATCCAGGAATTCTCAAAGGGTGTGTTCAATACAAAACATTAATTTCAATGTGGCCTTTGGTCATGTTCTACAGGGGAGGACAGCACAACACACACACCCCAACCCTGGTTCCACCAGTGATCTGAACTATGTAAGTCGCAACTAACAGCCACCAACTATTCTATAGAAGGTTGATATTTTTCAGTTAATGCCCACTTTGTGAGAAACAAGTGCCAATACTTACGTAACATGAATGTACAAAATTATGTTCTTGATTCAAATGGTTTTTTTAACATTTTCAGCAACATGTATTTGTTTTCAGAATAGAGCCTGTTGATAGACTGCCTTACAAGGTTCTTTTGAAAGTTGTCCAAATGTTTCAATTTGTGTGATTTTGACATGAACCCTACCTGTTTCGCATCACTCTTACAATGTTTGTGTTCCAGAACATTTGTCAGCATTCTTGCTGATACTCCTAAAACTTTTGATGAGCGCTTACGGAATTTATCAGTGGCATAAAATGGTTTGCCCCTTTTAGCTTCAGCATGGAAATAATCATACAATTTAATCATCAGCTGTTTCACATCAGCATTCAAATTCACTTTTTATTTGGCATGTATATCCCGTGCACGATGAGATAGTGGCTGTTCTATTCTGCAGTTTCACCCAACCACAACAGATAACAACTTTTGCATTTTCAAAGATGATAGTTTCTCAAACAACTTTTTTGGTGGAGTCCAGAAAATGTTCAAAAATAAGAAAGTTTTTGGGTATTAGTTAATGATAAAGATGTGTACTACTTATATTTATGTGGCAATTTTGTACAATGATAAAATTTGAAATTCATTGGTCCATTTCTGACTCAAATGGACTGTACAGTGGATTATTACCTTGTAGGATCTGTCTGACTAACCACTTCACATACCTCATCTGATGTGGCAATATATGCTCCTTTGCTGATTAGCTTTTGTCTCATGTCATCGATACCTTGCAGACAAACCCCTCGACATCCATCCTCGATCAGCACTGTCCTGAAGCCGTGTTCCAAGGCATGGAGCGCTGTTGAACCTGCAAGCATGACACAACAACAGAGAGTCCTAAGTGTTCGGTTTTAAATCAAATTTTGAGGACACAACAACAGAGAGTGCTGCGTGTTCGGTTTTAAATCAAATTTTGAGATATCATGATTTTCCAACACAGTACGTTTATCTCCTAAATACAACATCAAATCAAACACAATTGGAAAAAAAATGTTCCACACCCATCAGCTATGTCACAACGAAGCCAGCATGGAGTTGTGAACACATCCTCCACCCATATGTCTGGATCAGTGAGTGAGCATATGGTCAAAAATATTCCAGCTATGTTATGACAGCATTTAAATGAATGTGTGGCCATGGGTGCCACTGAAGAAAAATATCCACACCGACCCTTGTCATTTAGAGGCCATGACGTGCTATCAACCAAATCACAGAAACATTGTCCTCCATTTTAGTTTGCATCAGGGGGAGCTTCAATGATCCATTATTCCCCATGTGAGACGAATGTGTGATATTGTTAGAATTTTGCCAAAAGCTGCGTAAATGGGTGTGGTGGGTGATCACCAGACAAGATATCCAGATATCACTGACTTTGTGTTCAGACTTTTTCAGTGTTGTCATAACCCCTAGTGTTCAGTACACAGCCCTGTGCACTTGAAAGAACCCACAAATGGTGGCCATCAGTGAATCAGTGAGTGAGTGAGTGAATTTAGTTTTACGCCACACTCAGAAATAATACAGCTATATGGTGGCGGTCTGTAAATAATCAAGTCTGATGGGATGACATGTGTCAACCACGTCAGCAAGCCTGACAAGCCTGTTAGTTGCCTCTTACAACAAGCATAATTGCCTGTTATGGCAAGCATGGGTTGCAAAAGACCTATTTTACCCTAAATCTTCACATGTCATGAATCAGTGCAAACTCCTCATTGCAGCAACTTGCAGATACAGCAACGTGCAGTAAACTTTGACAAACTACAGTAACTATGTGTCCCAGTCCATCCAGCTTCGAACAGGTACCTGTACCTCGTTAGGATGGGAAAGAAACACTGACTTGGTACACCTAATGGCGCACAAGTTGTATACTTCCAAAGGAGTTTAGATTGCAAATGATGCACCACTGAGACTGACATCCATTGATCAACAGAAATAAAGTGCCTTTGAGTAGCTGACCCGGATATTGGCGCTATACAAACACGTGTGTGCGTGCATGCATGCATGCATGCGTGCATGCGTGTGTAAAACTAAACTTACTCACTCAATGACATGTGTCACAATCACAACTTGTCTGTACACTCTGCTGTATATAAACAAATGTTGAGTGTCTAAAGAACACCACATTGTGCAAAACACATTACAATGGCCTGGAGCTTGAGTATGCTGTTTTGTGGACAACAGACCTCGAAGCAGGATTCAAACAAATACCAGTAACAACATATTCTGCAATACCTGGGTCATGTTTCCAGGTAATACATACCCACACACACATCGTAAGCGAGTCCACACACATACACATCAGTGACCTTGTGTTTTGCGAGGATGCTGACAAGCTTGGTCTGAGACATCTTGTTGTTGTCCCAGAAAGCAGAGTAGCTGTCGACATCAGGGTGTGTGCCCTTATTCACCACATACGACTTGTCCAGCACCTTGGTCACAAAACACTACATGGCTAGTATGGTGAACAAATAGGTGGGTCCTGATGTACTATGTTTCATCATAATACAAATAATTCATGATGCTAGAGCTATATTAAAGTACTAAAGGATGAACTTTCATGGAATCTGAAGACATTTATTTTGTATTTCTGTATCAAACATCTTCAAAATAACTGAATTACAATCAGTAGTCCAAGTAAGACAGTTTATCATGACCATGTTTGTTTTGTATCTGTCTGTTTGGGAGTTTGTGTGGGCCTTTTTAACTTTCAGCAACAGCAACATTCCAGCTACATGGCAGCAGTCAGTGAATAATCAAGTCTGGACCAGACAATCCAGTGATGAACCATATGATGTAGTTATTCATAAAAGGTGGGTTCACATTCTGTGTTCTGTGATCCAAGTGTGTGGATTTCTTCCGGATTGTGTCATTGTCACTAAATGCCGTAAGTGATTTGTAGGATCAGGAATCTGTGATGACATACAGATGAAAGTATTAAATTCCTAATTTTAACTTTGTCAAAATGTAGTTTTACCTCATCAGAATATTACTTTTGGGGAGTTGAGGATATTGATGACTGTTGACGTACCTTGAGGTCAGGATGAAACTCTGACCCGTGAGAGTCTTGAACACAGTGCCGCGGCCACATCACCTGCTCTGTGACAGGGGGACCAGCAAACACCACAGTATCTGTCACAGCAACCTCGGTGGCCAATACCTGCAGGTGAAAGATGTCAGTGAGTGAGTGAGTCTTGAACACAGTGCCATGGCCACATCAGCTGCTCTGTGACTGGGGGCCCAGCAAACACTACAGTGTTTATCATGGCTGCCTCACAGGATAGATGTCAGTGAGTGAGTGAGTCTTGAACACAGTGCCATGGTCACATCATTTGCTCTGTGACTGAGGGCCCAGCAAACACCAGTGTCTGTCATGACAACGTCGTAGTTAATACTGGAAGGTGAAAGATGTCAGTGAGTGAGTTAATTGAGTTTAATGCCATAGTGAAAAGTCCTCCAGTTATGACAGACATGTTTTACTTTTGTGTATCCAACAAGTATGATTGTGTTGTTAACTAATGGAGCAAGTCAGGGTGAATTTGGATACACTGAGTATTCCTGGCATGTGTCCATTGTGAAAATTAGGAATTCTACATTGTCAAACTAAGGGATTCTGTATTGCAAGCATTCTCTTATGTCCAACAGCCAGGTAAAAATATAGTTCCAAGTACTCTTCACAAATACATATTTAACCAAGAGTCATCTTGAACTAAATATAAAACGTCATATCGGTCTCAATTTATAAATCTTGACAATAAGAATTTAATATCCTGATCCACCATAAGAAGTATTAGAGTCATGACTATAGCTGGTGTGCTGTGGTCAGCTTATATCGCATAAGCCAATCCAGGAGGGGGAGTGCGCACCCCATTTTATGACCACTGAAACTCCCAAGAAAATGGGTAAATATGAACAGGGCTCCGCCCCCCTCCAACCCCCACCCCTCCAACATTTCTGAACTGTGCACTCACCCTTTCCCAAAAAGCCATTAAAGCTTATCTCACCTTGGAAGAGGAATGCAATGGTCTGCTGTTGATGTTGTCAATGAATGATATGTGGTTGGGTGGGTGCCAGTCCTTTGAGTAGGCAACCACGTCGAAGCTGACATGTTCCTGGATGGAGTTAATGATGGGCACCACTGCAATCCCATCCTGACCTGCTGGACAGTCGGATAGGGCCAGGCTTCCACTGATGAAGTCATTCTGAACATCAATGACGAGCAGTGCCGTTACAGGGGACAGAATCTATCAACAGGATCAGATTATTAATTCCAAAACATACATGTAACCAGGTTGTTCTTTAGTGCTAATACATGCATGTCACTATACTATGGAAGAAAAATTGACTTCCAGAATATGTGCTAGTCATGCTAATTCCACAGGGGGGCTTGTAACTCTAAAAACTGCCACCAAGGTATGTACTGTCACTAACAGGGTCTTAGCACTATATAAAAGATGGCATACCTTGATGGCAGTTTTTAGAGTTACAAGCCCCTGTGGCACATTTCGCTATGTGTGTAAAATTCATGTTTTCTCATGATTCCATCAGTTTTTGTTACTGGTTGTGTTGACAGCAGAGTAAATGTATTGGACAAAGAGTTATCTTTTTTAACTGTTTTTAGCAATACCCAGCAACAACATGGTGAGGGACAGCAGTAATGGACTTCTCACATGTCATCTCTGTGGGGAACTGAAACCAGGCCTTTCAGTGTGACGTTCAAAGGCTTTAACCACAAGGCTACCCCTTCACCCCAGTAAATGGCTTGCTTGGAAATACATGCTAATATAAATATTGCCTCTGTAACTAGATCTAAACATTATTTGTTCCATGTTCCCATTTGACCTAGAAAATGTATAAAACCAAAGCTAAATTATTTGGCATCCTTGAATGCCACAGAAAAACAATTTTCAGAGATTTAAGTTTTGGTTTTGTGAATATGTTGAGGCAGATTTCAACAACAGGATCGAGGACACTATCAAGCGTCCAGGTACTACATATGTGGGCCGACTTTCATGAAAGGCATGGTCAGCAATGGTCAAAGTAGGCTAAAACAGTGCTCTTGTTTACCATGTTTACAATCATGAATGGGCTCTAATTACATGAATTAGTTTTGTAGCAGACTACAAAGAAGATGAAACATTCCCGAGACCAACAGTCTCCACAATGGTCATATAACTGCCACACAGACAAACACTGTAGCCTTAGTCATTGGTCAGTACAAATAGCCTTCACTGCCTTTAACAAACATCACTTTGCTAACAACCACGCATTTCAGTTCCTGACGTATTCTAGAAAAAAGATGTGCAGAGCATGTTTAATTAAGATATTGTGTAACAACAGAATTAACCTGCGTAATTTAATAAAGATTTCTTGATTGTCTTCATATAATGGCTGATCATGATCATGGTGATGACTATGATAATGATTTAGAACATTAGCTTTCCAACATAATACATCTTTCACACATAAGCCCTGTCAGGCCATTAAGTTTTTGATTCAAAAGTGATTTGACTGAAAGATATGGTAATCTGAAGCAAAGTGTTAGTGATGCAAAATTACAACTGAATGAATTTTGAATTTGGGAATTTGCAAAGGGGATGAACTTTAAATGGTTTGGTTGGTATGTATTTTTTTGTTTGCTTTAATGTTTTGTATTGTGTTATTTGTTAGCATTAATTGGTTATGTGGGATCATAGCAACCTTAAATGACAGTTTTGATTAGAAATATACCTAAGGCATTCAAGGTTTGGGTGTTATTTATTGGGCTTAGGGGTGTTTGTAGTGTTCAGCATGTGTTTGTGTCCAGTGAGCCCTGGAGCACCATTCTGTGTTGTTGGAAGTGTATGTAGTGTAGTAGAAAGCATGTGTGTTTGTGTAAGCTGGTTGTCAGTTCAACTCATGTACATGTACTAAGCCTAAGATCTCGTAGCTTTTCTTGTAGCATTCATACCACCTATGCTACAGTATAGGAGGTACAAATGCTACAAGAAATGTTATGAGATCCTTGGCTTACACAAGCCTCGTGAAACGGGGCCTAGAACAATACCTCTTCCTTGTTACAATTGTTAAGCCATACACTTTTGATATATCATGCATTATTTCACCTAGATCAATGTTTCTAGAGGTGTTTACTGTAAGAAGACTTACACACAATAAGTACAGACTGTCATGTAAATACTGGGACTCACCACTGGTCAGCTATAATGATTACATAAAACTGGTTTAACAGTTGTGAGGGAGGCTAAGTAGAGTAGACACTTAAAATGTCAAATATGGTACATAAACTTTCTGTCACTTGTTCCATAAAAATATTAAAATCCATGTGACCATAGCACACATGCAATAACATGTTATTTTTCAGTTTTTATTTACTCATTTGTTTATATCATTTTGTTTTACATAACCGATGAAAACACAGTTCATCTGAGTAATCCCTGGACACTCAAGAGAATTTCTGTTTCAGGCAGAAAATATATTTTGGACTTTTACATACTCATCACAAAGGCCTCAGCTACAAGCTGCAGACTAGTACAATACACTAGTACAATGCACTAGCACAGGTACTACAACACACTAATGCAACATACTAGTACAACACACAAGTACAACATACTTGAACAACCCACTAGTACAATAAACATGTGATGCTGACAGTTCAACAGGCACAAAGATGATGTCAGCCTTTCCCAGGAATAACAATTGACTTTTGAACTCCAGTCTATATATCCCTCTAATGGTGAACTTATTCGCCATAGTGAATCAGAGCAAGGTGGAGAAGGATGTGAGTTTTCAACTGTTAAATTTAGCACAGTTAAAAGTACCAGTACACGAAAACTATACAGTATGTTTATCTCTCTGTCATTCAAGCATCACAATGCTAACTCTGTCTCCTTCATTTAAAAGCCCGTGGTAGCCTAGTGGGTAAAGCATGTGCTCATAACACTGAAGACACAGGCTTGATTTCCCACAAGGATACAATGTGTGAAACCCATTTTTGGTGTCCCCCACCAGGATATTGCTGATGAAGATGAAGAAAGGGTATTGGGAAAATACTGACAAGAATAACGGTTTTGCGGAAAGAGATAACGTGAGCTGTCTGACTACATATAAACACCACATTGAAGATACAAGGGAAAAGTTATGGTTTGTCATGCACATGGAATGTATAAACAAGCTTGAATTGTACAGTACGTCAAATAACTGGTGTGCCAGGCTACATAATGTGTTTTTATAGTCATTGAGAAAACATTTAAAAGTGAAAGAGCAATCCCATTCATAAGTGTTGTACTGACCAGTGTTGTTACTGAAGGTAACATAACACCATTGACTAAATACACAGGATGTCCCAATTCAAGCAGCCTACTCAAAAACTCACACCCTACTTGTGTATAGAGCTGCATGTAATTATCATAGGTATGCAATAACTTTAAATTATACATGACAATCAGCATTGTGTTGAGTGAAGTAGCCCATACACCATAACAAGGATGTCTTTCCAATAAGCTCACCATGATCAAATTCTCATTGAAGTGGTTAGTATTCTTTGTAAACACATTGCCCACAATAGTAACTACAAATATCCTAAGTATAGACATGGTAAATATCACCTGCTTAAAATTATATAAATGTCTCAAGTTTACAATTTTAAAAAAATGAATTCTGTTCACCACAGGTCAGCTTCTAAAAAACACATTTAAATTGTGTATGTATTTAAATAACACAACCAGTGTTCTAAGTAATGCGTCACATAATCAGTATTTATTCCAGCACTTCATGAAAAATATTGTGGGTCCTGTCAGATTGCTGTGACTTTTCAGCCATACACTACTAGTTACTATAATGAGTTCACTTCCTTTTTTCAAACTTTCAAAACCTGTGAAAGTCCCGGGTTAGAATAGGCCTTCAGCAACCCATGCTTGCTGTAAAAGGTGACTAGGCTTGTTATAAGAGGCAACTGACAGAATCGGGTGGTCAGACTCACTGACTTGGTTGACACATGTCATTGGTTCCCAGTTGCGCAGATCAATGCTCATGTTGTTGATCACTGGATTGTCTGGTCCAGACTCAATTATTTACAGACAGCCGCCTTATAGCTGGAATACATTGCTGAGTGTGGCATAAAACTATACACACTCACTCACTCAAACTTTCCAGGTGAGGTCAACAAGTGAAACCAAAGATGTTCTTGAGTTTTGCTTGAGTTGCCAAGCCAAAAAAAACTCTAGATGCATTTCAGATCCATTTGGTTATGGATGTGCATGTCATGTTAAATATTAATGTGCAAATGGCACAAGGGTGCTGCCTAGAATGCTCATTGAACAAATATGATACCAATAACACAGCTGTATAAGGGGGAAGATGCAGTCTACAATTGGTTATTGATTTGAAGGAAAGTAGTTTCAGATAAACAGTCTTACATCACAATACAGCAGACTACTATCGTCAGGGGCATTTCATTTAACTCCTGGGTGGTTGGGTAACTTCTGGTTCATAAATGCATTAGCTCGTCAAGCCAAGGACATGTGTTTGTTTCTCTACATATGTGTAAAGCATATTTCTGGTGTCTCACACTGGGATATTGCTGGAATATTGCTAACAGCAACATAAAAGTATACTCCCTCACTCTTGTAACTTCTTTCAAATCTTGATATTTCTAATCACAAAACTGGAGTTCAGACAAGCATTGTTAGCTTAAAATCATCTCCAGAGTACAGATAAAGCAAATGATTGCTTTTCACAGGAACTACACCTGAAGCTGTAAATCACGTAAACTAGAAACCATAGTGGCCTTTTATCACATAATGTGACAAAATTTATGTACCTGTCTGACATCAAAGTCGAACTTGTTGTTTGTTATGTGTACATAAAGAATAAGTGTCAGTCACCAATATACAATATTTCTTTTCCATTTTCAATGTTAAGTTAAATGTGGACAGAGCCGACAGTGGCTGTAGTGTCAGCATCACTGTCCCTGCTTCACCAACCTGTTTGAGCCAGTAGTACCACGCCATATCCCACTCCTGCTCATCTAACTTGCCATCCTGAAAAACATACAAAACATGAACGCCAGGATTTAATAAGCAACAAAATCATATCTCATCACAGTTCAATGCTTGGGTTTTGTTGATGTTTAACATCACACTCAGCAACATTCCAGCCACGTGGCAGTGGCCTGTAAATAATCAAGTCTGGACCAGACAATCCAGTCATCAACAGTGTAAGCATCAGTCTGCACAACTGGGATATGATGACATTTGTCAACAAAGTCAGTGAGCCACCATCTGATCCTGTCAGTCGCATCTTCTGACAACAATGGGTTTCTGAAGACCAATTCTAACCCAGATCTTAATTCACTACTCTATATAACAAAAACACAACACACTGGCCTCCATCTCATACTCTAGCTTCAAAATCTTTTGTGTATTTGTAATATATTTACGCTTAATATATATTAGTTCTGGGTACCACTATATCACACATGGGTGCAGGGCAAACTGTATCAGTCAAACAAAGGGCAGTGTGAAACCATATCACAATATCTGAATGGACCAACACACAGGGCAACAATTTCAATTCTGGTAAGTCTACAAACATGACACATGGCCTTGGACAAACACAATACTCTTCCAACACTGTCTGCTGACTTGTATCCTTACTGACTAATTAGAACAATTGGTACATTCAGCGTTCAGGGACAATGGGGCAACCAGAGGTCATACCGATCCCAGCATGAGTGTTTCATAATCAGGTGCTTGTCAAACTGTGTCACAGATGTCAACCTGGCTACTTTAACAACAAAACATGACACATTCATATGTAAATAGGATATCACAAACACATCACAAAAATATTCACCCAATACTTGTTAAGAGAACTCTCTGGAATACAAAAATTTCAAAAAGAACATGTATGCTGTCATGTGTGCAAAATGTTCTTATGTATGATGTTACACCCCATTTCACCTGACCCTATGTTGTTGATGCTTCAACACATTTTGTCTGTTTCTCTGACCACAGGCAAACAGTAGTGCAAATGGGGCGGCGCAGCACAGAGAATATTACCAGTCTTCTTATATGCGAGCAAAGCAAGCAAAGGTTGGCAACATGCTTCCCTCACTTCGGTTTGAAAAATATTTTCCATGTCAAAATAAAATAGCGTCACCATCAAAGGTACACTCCCATATTCCACACCTGGTTTTCCTCTCATATTTCCAACCCCATATTTAATAATTATTCACCTAAAGCAATTTTTATTCAACATTGTAAGCACCACTCATGGCAATCGGATCGTTCTTTGCCTCCATAAAATAAAATATACTTTTGACATGAATATTTTTCAAACAGACGGGAGGAAAGTATGTTGCCATGATCCAGGACGGATCAAGGAACATGGAGCAACATTGTGGAGTAGAATGATGGTACCAAAGATTCCCAAGAAGATGATGTATAGATTGCTGTACAACCTGTGGCATGTGATTATAGACATGAAACAAATGCGACCTACAACTGAAAACACATTCCAGGAGGAGAAGATGAGGAGATATGTCTCCCCATGGATGCATCTACGGCTCCATATTACCTCCATTTGCTGGCTCTGCATTCTCACAGTAGCCAATCAGCTAAGCTGCCGTTACAACCGAGCTTGCAAGTATCAAAAAAGATAGCAGTCACGGCTACCAAGGTTTGTTCACAGCGCGACTCACATTCTGGGGAAATGATACCTATAAACTGACAGGTGACTTAAAGGTGACATGCAACGTCTGATACCTTTAGGTATGCACTTACCGAAACAAATCATGAAAAGTGTCAATTCAGTCTTTCAAGTTGAAAAAACGGCTACGAAAAAAAGCCCGCGAAATCACAGTTCAAACGATTCACTAAATTCCGCCCAGCTATGGGGGAAAAACTGGTTTCAACAGCTGTGCTGCGCTGCGCCCATAACGCATGCGCAGTGAATAGGTTCGCGGAGCGTGAAACAGTATGAGGTCGTCAGCAGTAGTCTAATCTTGGTTGTGTACACAAACAAGTAAATAATCTACTCGTTACATAAAAAACTTGTTGACTGTAGAAAGCAGCCTCTGTCACAGAGAAAGCTGAATGTCTGGTTTATTGACACCTGTATGTCTGCCTGCCTGTCTGCTAAAGACAATATACAATAGACAGCTTCAATCATTGACCACATGCAATTTAAACTTAACACCTATCAGGCTATACACCATAGACAAAATAAATTGATTTATGACTCGTGCACCCGAGTCCAGTCTCTGCCACATTATATAATTAGGCAGGTGTGATACTTGTACACATGACAAGTTTTTATGTTTGTGGGGTGCAAACAAACTACAGCCATTTTTTCGGATGACTGGATATGACGGAAACTGGTGCAAACGCTTTCAAGTCCTGCTTTGTACTTGGACGAATGACACTTTAAAAATTTCCAGTCACGCAGTGATTCACCATCTCTGCTGAGATGATTTTTTATTTGCTCGAACTCAAATTCAGAGAACGTGTATTTACAATACCCAAAATCTCTATATACATTCTCTAGGGATAACAACTTATTCTAGTGTAAATGATTTTGTTTGACAAAGGTATATGAATCCATACTGAAACAACGCATCAAGTACAATAAAAGCAGTTGTTATCCATAAAGAATCTTACTTTCTTGTGACTAGCCATACTTACAAAAGGCCCATCAAACAGATCATCTTTCTGTACACACAATGAGCCCTCAGCGTATCAGCAAATGAACCAGCCAATCGGAAGTCATCGTTACCCTTGAGTGCACAGCCACCCACTATGACTGGGTTCGGTCTCCCGAGGGCTTCGTTTCGAGGGAAGTAAGCCCAAGCACAAAATATTGCACTTTTGAATCACGATTGTACACTTATAATTGTGTTTATTTGTTTTTTAACAAACAGCAATGTATGTTAGATGTCATGAATAAGTGATAATTGTGTTTATATTATGTTTGATTTTTTGGTTGCATGTGACCTTTAAAAAAAATATATGCAAGAACTCCTTGTACCTCCTTCAGAGAACCTCTGCAGTTTGTGTTGACAAGTTAGATAATTTAGGAAGCGAAGTGAGTTGTGACTTGTATGCTCAACTTCTCAGCGAAGACACATGATTGGACAAAAAGCCAGCCAAGGAAGGTAATAAATTAATCAGGCTGAGCCGTCGATGTATACAGATTATAGAAGAGACTTATCGAGGATGAGGCTATTGTCATAAGAACTAAAACCTGTTTCATCAAATTGGTTCAAATCAGGGTCAGAGGTTCTCTCAAAACAAAGGTGCAGTTTTATAGCCTTGTGGTTAATGTCTTTGCTAATCGCACTGAAGATCCTGGTTCAATCCCCACATGGGTACAATTCATCAAGTCCATTTCTGGTGTCCTCTGCTGTGATAATGATGGAATTTTGCCAAAAACAGTGTGAAACAAGAGACATCAGAAGATGGCATATCCCCCCGGCCCCCAAATGTTTGAAAGGACAAATAATCTGAGAGTTACTCATTGTTTTTTTAGACTAAGTTTGAATTGTTTCCATGGAATTCATGGAAATTATAAATGGCATATATCTGGAACCGGCAAAGTCACAATGTCAAGATCAGTCTCATATATCTGCCAAGATCTGTTGAAAGATATGAAATGGTTTTCGAGTTCTGCTCTGGGAACGAAGTCCAAAATGTATCCATAGAAACCAAGAAAATAATACATCACAAAAACCTTTAAAAACCAAAAGGCACCACTTTGGGGTCTGCCACACACATCTACCAAGTTTTACAAACAAATATTAAGAAGTTCTTGAGTTCTGCTCTGGAAACAAAACACACCTCTCACTTTTCAGACTAGGTCCAAAACGTATCCATGGAAACCAAGAAAATAATACATCACAAAAACCTTTAAAAACCAAAAGGCACCACTTTGGGGTCTGCCACACACATCTACCAAGTTTTACAAACAAATATTAAGAAGTTTTCGAGCTTTGCTATGGAAATGAAACACACCTCTCACTTTTCAGACTAGGTCCAAAACGTTTCCATGTAAACCGAGAAAATAATAAATCACAAGATCCTGTACATAGCAAATGGCACCACTATAGGTTCTGACTGATATATCTACCAAGTTTTGAAAAAAAATATTGAACGGTTTTTGAGTTCTGCTCCGGAAACGAAGCCCACCCCACCATAAGACTAACACCAAAATGTTCCACGGAAAAACCAAAAAAATGAAAATGCCCCAAATCTGTAAATAGCGAAAGGCACAGTCATAGGCTGTATTACTGTATCTATCAAGTTTGGTCTACAAATACTGAACAGTTTCTGAGTTATGCTAATCAAAATGATTACGGACGGACACACAAGGCGTCGACTATATGCCCCCACATTACATGCCGGGGGGATAATTAAAACTAACTCACTGATGATATGATAATTCATTTTCCAGTCTAAGTAAACTTATCCTCAGTACTTTTTGTTACACTCCACCACTGAGTCTAACAAACCTTATGGGAGGTCGCGTCAGGTAACCTTTGAAATTGACCAATCAGAACACAGCTTACCAAATCGCGAAAGTGCACAATCGCACATCCCTTATGAACTTTTTATCTCGAAAAGGTTCATACCCGAATGATTCCAAATGCTATTTAGCGTACGATCGCTTTCGGGTGATGCACACGGCGTACATACTGCCATGACAACAGTGAGTAAACAGTCGCTGAAAATAGTGTTTTTGACAATATTCAAGGATGTTATCTTGTGGAAACATTAGCTAATGGTAACCATGTCAACAGAAACCCCAAAGCGTATATACTGCAGGTTAAATAACTGTGTTATATGCTGATTTTTGTTTGTGGAGAGATCTGTGTCGGTGACCTGAATATTTTGAAAGTCCCTCTGATCCCTAAGTAGTAGCCATTGTCTGATTGGTTAAATCTATTTAACCGTCTCGCATTTGATTGGACTGTCATTGATTGCTCAAAGGTTACCTGACACGTCCTTCTACTAGGTTTTGTTAGACTCAGTGAAGTAGTGTGACGAAATACAATGAAACAAAGTTTACTTAGACTGATCTACACTGTTAGTTATCAATAATTTTCTCATTAGATTATGTTTTTATTTATACAAACCTTTTTTATATCAATGAGTTGGAATATCTTCAGTATGCTGTCTGTCCTGGATTTCACATTTGTATCTGAACAGTCAAAATTTGCTTCAACAAAACAGCAGAACTGCTCGAAAGAAAGATATCCTTCACTGTGAACAAGAAATTCAAATTAGTGACTAATACATAATACTGGCACAGTTGGGATATATATGTGCATACATTTATATCAGCAATCATTGTATACACTGATTATTTAAGCTATACAGAGGAATACCAAAATGACGTAATCAGAGAAATGTGTGGTTGCACTTTGCTTGAAGTGTAAAATAATCATATTGTCAAATGCCATTGTTGTTTATCAGGATTTTAACAATTACCTAACTGCAATATATTAAGACTTGGTGACTGGGTTAATTGCGCATAATTGAAAATCATTTGCAAGGATGAATATTCATGATGTCAGTTATTGGACTGTCACGAATGAAACTGATTTTTTACTGACATCATACACTTGCTGAAACATAGCTTAGACATGATGAAATGAGTGAGTGTGGATTTATCCGTTTTTTCACACCTTGTATCCATGTGGGGAATTGAATCTTTTTATACCACTTTAACCAGTCAGACCCAACACCCACACATGATGAAGTATTTATTATACCTATGCATGGTATTTGGAAACATGAAACAGCCCATCCCATAGTGACATATTGTGATACATATACTGCCAGTTGGGTTAAAACTATAACAGAAACTCAACAAGACATGACATAAGGAAAACAAACCTCAACCAAAGCTATGATTCTAAAATTATCCATAAATTATGATTCTGTTGATGGCAATTTATCCTCAATCAATAAAAATAATTAAATATTCAGTTCCATCACAACTTTAACAAAACACCCAGTTGACAGTTGAGTCTATGCTAAAACAAACTGGAATGTCACATTGCCAGCAAAATCGTCAACAGTGTATCAGCATTTTTAAAGGGACACTGATGCGGAGCGAAAAATGTTTCTCGCCAACGGTCGAATTACGAAACCAAACTGCAAATTGGCCAGCGCCCGCTCCCTCGACCGTGACGGACAAAGGGACTGGGCTCCTGTCCATATTAGCAGAATTTCTTCGCCTAAACAGTCAGGAGGCCGGATGCCCATCAAATGCCATTATTTAAAATTATCCATGGTATTCCTTGTCTGATCGCAACAAAATATCCCAGCAGTGTAGTTTTTTTCGGATGCTTGGATGGCATAGTGACCGATCCAATTTGATCCTATTTCTGTGTTTTCAACTTCAATATTTAATCATGTTATATGAAAATATGATGTCTACAGGCACGTAGCAAGTCATTTGTTTCAGTCAGAAAGATTGCAAAGCTTTATATTTAGATAGTTTTGGGTGTTGGTTCAGTTGTGATAGCAAATTTTGGTAGCTATGGTAGCTACCCCGGTTTATTATTTATGGTAATAAAAACACACAGTTGATTTATTTGAATTTGTAAACTAAAAACGATGACTTTGCCTTTGGTACAGAAATATGAAAATCTTCTTACATAAAAAAACCCAACTTATTACACCTATTTACCCAAGTACACTGCAAATGCCTGTATGTATCCCTTATGTAACGAAGTTCCGTTGGTATCCTCAAAACAGTTTCGGTCCGTAAGTGTTTTCAGGGTGCATGCGACACAGAGACTACATCTTCCTTGCTGTAACTCGCATTTGATGGTGTAAACCTACACGTTTTATTTGTCGTCATTCTCTGGATGGTCAGTTAATGATTTTATAACAGGTATAATTAGTAGTAACAACACTCAGGTTACTCAACAAAGGTTCCCATTTGGCATTTCTGCTGTATGGAGTAAATACTCAACATCATAAATTAAGGTCTGTAATGGCAAATGTATTGTATGTTATGTAATATGTGCATGTAAGTGATGCAAGAGGGTTTATCAGTTGAGTTACAAAAACAAACATCCATTAAAGGATTAACCGATAACACACTGATTGATTAATTACTTTTATCTTCTACAGTGGATTTGTCAAAAGGCAGAGTGTGTAGATGTACTAATCTATACTGACTACATCCTGTCGTACAGTGCGAGTGTAAAAACAACATCCTCCCTTCAAAGAACTAACCACCCTTGCGCTGATTGATTGATTGCTCATTATTGGTTAACTAAATTACTTAGAATGGCGGACATCATACAATTACTTGCCAGGCGTGCTATCTTGGGTGACCAATGAGTGGTTTATCAGGTTTTCACCAATGTGAAAGACGTTAAAAGACGTATTACTTTTTCGCAAATTAGACAAATGTAAGACACATGACACACAGCAGGATTATTTACAGCTGCAGATGAATGGAATATCATTGTTTTATGTGGATATTGATGGATACATTCTTGAACAAGGTAGTAGCCTGATATTGTTGCTATAAAATTAGTCTGTTTTACATTCATTATTAGCATTTTGTTTTAATTTATTTGTTGTAGCATTCAGCAGAATATACATGACAGAAAACACACACTAGATCGCGTATGTGAGTGAAATAGGATCCACATTGGCAATCTGTGCAATGTATAAATGTTGCTGTCATGTTAGAAATTTACTATAAGTATAAGCAGGCCGTGTGTTCTTTTAATAATTTTCAAAATCATACGATTATGACAATAAACTAATTAGGGCTATGAGACAAAATACAGAGACGTACATTGGCTTCGTTATTTTTCCGTCCTAATAGTTTTTTACCATTTCTACCACTGGCAGATGATTAAACTTCAAAGTGTTTCATTTGTTTTCATAATACATTTGTAATGAAGTAAAAATGACTTCCCCTTAGTTGATCTTCTATAATTAAACTCTCAATTGCGCATACGGACTGCGTGGCAGAGGTCACGAACCAGTCACGAATTCTGGGATTTCATCCGGTTACTCACAGGAGAAAAACAATAACAAATGTTTACACCAGTCCACGGAAATTGCTCCGCATCAGTGCCCCTTTAAGTTGTCAGTCTGGTTGGCTCCCAGTTCCACGTATTTATGATGCTAGATAAGTATGAATATTATCATCTAATTACTAAAACTACTTTAGAAGACTGTCTTTTAAAAACATTTCAAAACGTAAAAGTGTCTGTAGCACTATTACCGACTATGTTAAAGTGTGCATTATTAGCATCTTACTATTACAATTACTCCAGAAACTGGACACTTAACATTCGATACTAAAAATGCATGTTTCACAACAAAACAAATCCAAAGGGAGCCAAATGGAACAATCCTTCAGTTAGAATAGCTGAGGTAATCTAGACTTCACAAACCATTTCAAACATTTTAGCATAGGACTCCTATACAATATATTTTCCTGGGTCTAGGAGACAGAATATAACACTATTAACAGGGTACTGACTGATATACAGAGAGTGTTGGATAACACAACAGTTCGAAACGCCTTTACAACATACTAATTGTTTTACAGTCCCATAACCACAAGGCGACAGGCGACGTCGCCTATAAGTTATACATAGGCTACAAACAAATCAACTACCGAATTCTCAAAATGACCTTTTGGGTTCTTACTTACCCATTTTGATCGTATTTTTTGAAAACTGTAGATATGATTTCTTTGTCTCTTGTGTACGCAGTTTTTAGATAAAACTGGAGGGAATCCATCTGTACAGTACTTGCCGCCTGCTGACTAGAACGCTATAAATATATATCCTCATCTATGTCATTCGGAACATCGTGACGGTTTGTTTACACCGGAAGTGAATGTTCACATGACAGGAAGTAGTGATTGTGGTGCGTAGCGCCACTTTCGTTTTATAATTCTCAGAAGTCTATGAACGTAACGTGGATAGCTTCAAGAACAAATACTACCGTTTGTAGTTTATTTTACAGTAATGTGACTGACATATGATATTGTCATTTCCTGCAAGTAGATGGTGATAGGTAAGATATAACTGCATCAGTGTGGATACTCTGTTTTCTCTCTCTTCCGACCCTGATAGGTCTTGGGGAGGATACGCCTTTAGCAACCCATTCTTGCCATAAAAGGCGACTATGCTGGCCGTAAGAGGCGACTAACGGGATCGGGTGGTCTGGCTCGCTGACTTGGTTGACACATGTCATCGGTTACCAATTATGCAAATCAATGTTCATGCTGTTGATCACTGGATTGTCTCTTCGGGTACCAGTCAAATCGCCCCAGCGACGAAACGCCCCAGCAAATTTGGTCAAATCGCCCCAGATATTTGGTCAAATCGCCCCAGGTTTGGTCAAAACGCCCCAGTTTATTCAAAATGGTCTGATATATGCCACAAATGCTTGATTTTGTCAACTTCCATACTATATTCTTCACATAAGATTATGTGTTATATTATTAGTAATATCCCATGCCTAGGTAACACTGAAATACCAATTATTTGGTAAAGAATTACAATCTGTATATAACTTCCATGTTACAGCCTTCACATAATACTATGTAGTAATGTTTCTGATAAATATTTAACTAGTAAACTGATGAGAGGAAAAGTAATATTCATGTATAGACAACACTTATAACACCAATTATTTGCATGTTATCTATGCTTTTGTAAATTACAAGAATAAAATGAAAGGCTTGTATAAAATGTTTTTTGGCCGTAAATGCACAATTTTTGTCAGCAAGTATGGGGCTTAATACATATCAAAACAATCTACAGCTGCTGTTGTCAAAAAGTTCGGCCGTAAATGCATTGGTTTTCTCAACAAGTATAGTATAATACTTATGAAAACAATTTGCTGGGTTTTTTTTTAATTACTCTTGTCAAAAAGTGAGGCTGTAAATTCATAGGTTTGGTCAACAAGTATGGTATAATACTTATCAAAATAATTTAGAGCTTTTGTAAATAAGTCTTGTCAAATAGTTTGGATATAAACAGGCTATTAAAACATGTTAACTAAGTGATGCAAGATCACCGAATATGAACCCCATGAAACACCTCTGGGATTACCTCGATGGTCGCATCGGGTTACGTCAGCAACAACCACATGCACGTCAACAACTTAGTGCTGCTCTGATGGACGAGTGGAGACAGATTCCAGCTGCTTTCATCCGACGTTTGACATATTCTGTGAGACTGCGAGTTCAGGCATGTTTGAATGCCAGTGGAGGACACACCAGATACTAATCTAAGATTATTTCATTAAATTCTGCCTTTTTCAAAGTCTCTTTTGTTTCTGTGATTGATCGCAAACTGAACGATTGATACCACTCTTAAACACATGGGTTTAACACTGTCCACGAGCGTCATACAAAAAACAGCATTACTTACTCTTCTTCTGAAATGAACAGTCTATGTAGCACACACAAATGGGTTCTTCAACTTGACATGGTAGGGAAATTATTCACATATGAAGAGATGTAACATATCTTTTGGCTTTCAGTTTAGTATGGAAGTTGATAAAACCATGCATTTATAGCATATATCAGACCATTTGAATAATCTGGGGCACTTTGACTACCCCCCTGGGGCGATTTGACCAAACCTGGGGCGATTTGACCAAATATCTGGGGCGATTTGACCAAATTTGCTGGGGCGTTTTGTCGCTGGGGCAATTTGACTGGCACCCCTTCGCACTATACCAAGGTGTAAGCCTTGGCTGGAATAAGAGTTTATTCATATGAACTACCCTTTGACGTGATGATTGTCCTGTAGAGGAAGAGTTTTGGTTACCCTCTTGTTTGCACAATGTTGTTATGATCCTCATGTATGGGTGTAAACTCCATGAATGGAGTTATGTAGGTAGGTGATGATGATGTTATTTATGATCTTGTAGGAAAAGGTGAATCTGGCGCTAGCTCTCCAGAGTTGGAGGTTTTCCCATCCAAAGTGTTGTAGCATTGCAGTAACACAACCTTGATCATAATCATTGTAGTTATTGCGCACAAATCTGGAAGGTTGCCGATGTACCTTCTCCAAGGTATATACATGAAGCTGTTGAGAAGGGTCCGAAACTATGGAGGCATACTCCATGATAGGACGGGCTAGGGTGGTATAGGCACATGCCCTCACTTGTTGGATATGTATCTTCCATGAAAGGTCACTTGAAATGTTGATGCCCAGGTATTTGGCAGTATCAATGGTTTCTAAGTTGAATCCATGAAAGTTGTACAAGTGACATAATATCTTCATTTTCTTAGATTTGTGCATGGTTACACATTTAGCCATTTGCCATGAACTTTCCCATGTCATTGGTTCCCAATTGCCCAGGTCAGTGCTCATGCTGTTGATCACTGGACTGTCGTGTGCAGACTCAATGATTTGCAGACCTCAGACATATACATGCTGATATAGCTGGAATATTGCTGAGTGCAGCGAAAAAATCATCTCACTGAATGACTCCCTTGGTCTTCACACTAAACAAACAAGTGGATGGTCTGGACCAACTGGGTTTCACTGGAAGGGTGGTTCTTAAAACCATAATGTCTATCAGGTAAGAGATTAAGAGAGTTTAGGTGTGATATTATAGAACTATAAGCTATAGAAGCTTGGAGCATATGGTAGTTTGTGTGTGCTTCGCAGCTACTGACTTATCCCCTTTCTTGAAAACAGGTGTAATATTTACTGGTTTTCAGTCGAATGGAACCGAGCTTGAATCCAGAGAAAGTTGGTAAGTTGTGTGCTAGTGTAGGTGCAATGATTACAGCCACTTCCTTCAATAGTCTTGGCGAAAAAGAGAAGTCCTCTGAGTAGTTAAGGACCCCTTCAGAACAATTCCAGGCATCTCTGGATGTGATTCAGGAGATAGGCTTGTTAGGTCCCCTTTGATCATGTTGATATATGCAGAACTGAATTGAGAGTTGAGAAGTTGGCATTGCTAGTGGCATCACCAGTCAATAAACCTCTTGCATCTTATCTTTCAGGGCAGCTAACCTAAGGTTTCTTGTCATTAATTCTTGACAGATGAGTACACTTCCTGGAGTACTGTGAAGGTCCATACTGATGATGTCGGCCACATATGAATTGTGTGCCTTGTGAATATTACGACGGGCCAATATACGGGAAAATTACTCTTGTATCTTGACCATTCGCTTTGTTGATCAGCATGAGAAATGTCTCTGTGGTTGTTTTGTGTGAGGAAGGAAAATAGGAAATATTTCCTGCACATGGTTTCATACTCTTAAATTGCCATTTTGTCCTTCTAAGAAATTTTCGCATCCATCAAGTCGAAACCTATTGTCTCATCAATATTTGCAGAACTGTGTTGCAATCTCACCAATGCTGCAAGGGTGTACCTATCTATGAGTCTTCATGTGTCTATGTGCCATTTGTTAAATGCTTGATTCACACTAGATCTATTTTTCCCTTTCACAAAGATTTTTATCCATTTTACATCATGTTCATAAATAGGCACTTCTGTTTCAGGTAACTCTAGCAGTAGCAGCAAGCATGGCCCAAGCAGACTCATCTCTGTCTAAAAATGTAGAACAGGAGCTGACATGTGCAGTGTGCTGCGAGTTGTACTCTTGTCCTCTCCTTTTGCAATGCAGTCACTCATTCTGCAAAAAGTGCCTCAAGGATTTAGAGAGGAATGAAGGTTACTACTCAAGTTACAGGTTCAAGTGCCCTGTGTGCCGGACCCCCAGCAGATCAGGTATTGACAGGTTGCCTGAAAACTTAGCATTATCCAATTTGGTGACTGTCCTGAAGACAAATGAAGGGAGACGGGCTGTATCAGCAACTCCAATTCCAACACTTAACTCAACAGAATGTTGGAAACATCCAAACAACGATCTGGATCAGTACTGCGTTTACTGCTTGAAGGCTTTCTGTTCTGTCTGCCCGAAACTGAAGTGTGATACTGAGAAACACTGGTTGAAGCCTCTTGATGTTCAGTGGAAGACTACATGGGTATGGGTAGTTTGTTTTGGCCTTTTTTAAAGTGTCTGTATAAATGGTAATGTACACGTTGCGGTTAATCAGTCCCTCCTAGATTCCGCAATTCTGCTGTTGCAGAAAAAATCGCAGAATTTACCTTGCCATGCAGAAAAAAGTCAGGTCTGCGGAAAATGTATTTTCTTGCAGAACCAGTGCAGAATTTGCCACTTTTCTGCTGCGGAATTTGCTTATGTTAAAAATTGGGAGAAAACTGACTGACAGACGAAATGAAAAGTATAGTTAACAGTAGAGGACGTAACGTGTACGCGAGACGGTCTCCCGTTACGCGTACAAGTGACTACCTGAGAGGGGGTCACTCATACGCGTGACTCCCTGATCACAGAGAGAGAAATTCTGCATGTCACACAAAAACATGTCTAAAATTGTTATTTGTGAAAATAATTAAACAAAATTTGCTACAGTCATTGACAGATGGTCAAGTTATCGGATGACGTGAATGAAAACATAAAAAGAGGAAATTAAATTGTCAAAAAATGACAAAAATGTGCAAAATTTGAGCAAAAATTGGCGATATTCAACTGCGAATTTCACCTATGTGCATAATTTTCAGAAACGTACATTTAGTATTTTCTGAAAGCGCATTTATCGTAGATTCATAATATATATGCAGCTTTCGATGCACACCAACGCACACCTGTTTGTTATTGTGTTGAAACATGTTTACTTTCTTCGAAACCGCGCGAATCGTCTCGCGTGGAAGTGACCGGGTTAGCGTGTCATTAATGGGAGGTAACTGATGCCTGACTAAATTGCCCAGTCAAAACATCCGTCTTGAGTCTGAGACTGTGTGAAGCGTGCGTAATGTACATGGCGATATTTCTTGCGTTACATCAAAGGGGTATAATAAATTTAAACAAAATCACGAATAACATTTTTTCATACGGACTACTCTTTTGTTGGAAGTATAATCGTTGGAAAACACGATTAAGAGTGGGGGTCACTTCTACCGATGCAAAAACAGTTTTACGTTTTATGTTAGCTGCCATACCAGTAGATATTAGACTTCAGACGACAATTTTCACCTATGTGTACACTTCACATAAACATGATTTTCATATTTTCTGAAAGCTTATTCAACGCAGATTTACCTCGTACATGTACTTGTTCGTGTACATTAACGCACATAGGTGTATCATCGTGTTGAAACAAACCTACCTTCCTCCCACCGCTCGTCACAGACACACACAGCGTCCTCACAATTTCGTTACGCGTACGAGAGACGCTTCCCAGAAGCACGAACAAAAGTAGTCAGTTTTTGACGGCAATTTTCACCTATGTGCACATTTCACACAAACATGATGTTTATATTTTCTGAAAGCTTATTCCATGCAGATTTACCTCGTATAAGTACTTGTTCGTGTACACGAATGCACATAGGTGTACACTCGCGATGAAACACATCTACTTTCCACCCACCGCTCGTCACAGACACACACAGCGTCCTCACAATTTCGTTACGCGTACGAGAGACGCTTCCCAGAAGCACGAACAAAAGTAGTCAGCCTTTGACGACAATTTTCACCTATGTGCACATTTCTCACAAACATGATGTTTATATTTTCTGAAAGCTTATTCCATGCAGATTTACCTCGTATAAGTACTTGTTCGTGTACACGAATGCACATAGTTGTACACTCGCGATGAAACACATCTACTTTCCACCCACCGCTCGTCACAGACACACAAACGGCCTCACAATTTCGTTACGCGTACGAGAGACGCTTCCCAGAAGCACGAACAAAAGTAGTCAGCCTTTGACGACAATTTTCACCTATGTGCACATTTCTCACAAACATGATGTTTATATTTTCTGAAAGCTTATTCCATGCAGATTTACCTCGTATAAGTACTTGTTCGTGTACACGAATGCACATAGGTGTATACTCGCGATGAAACACATCTACTTTCCACCCACCGCTCGTCACAGACACACACAGCGTCCTCACAATTTCGTTACGCGTACGAGAGACGCTTCCCAGAAGCACGAACAAAAGTAGTCAGCCTTTGACGACAATTTTCACCTAAGTGCACATTTCACACAAACATGATGTTTATATTTTCTGAAAGCTTATTCCATGCAGATTTACCTCGTATAAGTACTTGTTCGTGTACACGAATGCACATAGGTGTACACTCGCGATGAAACACATCTACTTTCCACCAACCGCTCGTCACAGACACACACAGCGTCCTCCCAATTTCGTTACGCGTACGAGAGACGCTTCCCAGAAGCACGAACAAAAGTAGTCAGTTTTTGACGACAATTTTCACCTATGTGCACATTTCACACAAACATGATGTTTATATTTTCTGAAAGCTTATTCCATGCAGATTTACCTCGTATAAGTACTTGTTCGTGCACACGAATGCACATAGGTGTACAATCGCGATGAAACACATCTACTTTCCTGCTACTGGCCACAGACACACACACACCGCCCTCACAACATCAACAGACGTTCGAGAGGCAAAAGTAGTCGGTTTTGACGACGATTTTCACATATGTGCCTGTTTCATAGAAACATTAACTTAACATGTTCTGAAAGCATATTCAATGCAGATTTACACCATACAAGTACTTGTTCAAGTACACGAACGCATCTAGGTGTGGCATCGCGTTGAAACACATCTACTTTCCTCCCACTGCTCGTCAGACACTCAAACCTTACTCACAAGATCGTTACGACTACGAGAGACGCCTTTTGCCACGGGAGCCGACCCGGTGCTCAATATGTTCACTCGCATCAGGTGGTAAGTAACTTCGGAGGACTGCATGATCTTTAATAGTTTAAGCAAAATGTATTCTTGAACACACTGCATGCAGGAATTACCACTCATTTCCTTAAGTTTTATGTCATTGTCATCAACACGTAATGTTATAGAAATGCGATTTCTCCACTTTTAAACAGATGACGTGAATGTGATAAAAAAAAAGAGTTATTTAGACGGAGATTTATGTATTCATATATATTGTTTCCAGTCTAAGTAAACTTAGCCTCAGTACTTTTCCTTACGCTCCATTACTGAGTCTAACAAAACATTATGGGAGGTCGCGTCAGGTAACCTTTGGGACTGACCAATTAGAACACAGCTTTCCAAATCGCGAAAGTGGACATTCGCACACACCTTTTGAACTTTTTATCTCGAAAAGGTTCGTACCCGAACGATTCCGAATGTTGTTTAGCGTATGATCGCTTCTGGGTGATTCACACGGCGCACATTACAACCATGACAACAGAGTTAACTGTCTCCGAAAACAGTGCTTTGGCAATATTCAAGGGATCTCATCTTGCAGAAATATTAGCCAATGGTCACCATGTCAACAGAAACCCCAAAGCGTATATATCGCAGGTCAAATATCTGTATTTTCTGCGGATTGTTGTTGGAGAGAGCTGTGCCCCTAAGTAGTAGCCGTTGTCTGATTGGTTAAATCTATATAACCGTCTCGCTATTGATTGGACGGTCATAGGTCGCTCAAAGGTTGCCTGATGCGACCTTCTGCTAGGTTTTGTTAAACTCAGTGGTGGAGTTTAAGGAATAACATTGAGACTGAGTTTACTTAGACTGACATTGTTTCAAAGCTGTATTATTAGTCAACTACAGCAATAAAATCAGTCGAGCCATCCCTGTTACACACGGAAGATGCCACTTCCCTGAGCAGATTTTGCTCACCTACATATCAACTGAATTTTTGTCACAACTGAATAAACATGATTCTGTCTTTTACCAGCTTAACAACACCAAACAAAATAATTAGCATTTAATTGTGCGTTTTTAAGTTTATCACGGACGATAAAAGCATCGTAAGCAGGAAACTGCACAGTGGCTGGCAGTGTCCACAAGACAGCCGTGTCAACTGTCTGCAAATATGCTGTCTCCAAACCCAATAAATGGGTATCCAGTCTCCTACCTGTATATTCAGGGCTAATCAACTGCAGTCATAAACTATGCCTGACTGCATCCTCTTCATTCCGGCTTAATCATTGCTGGAAAACAGTGTCGTGTGTGATATTGCATAATCTGTGTGAAATTTATTTGTGTTTCATTCTGTCAGGGGACAAATACAATTCGCCGTACTGAAGAATTTTGAACATGCACCTGTGTCCGAGAATATATAACTATTTCCATAGTTATACTAAATACATATAAAACAGTCAGTGAAAGGTTACGTAATTATGACAAATAATGCAAAACTCCCTGGTATACACATATTTCTTCATTCTGCAGATGATGGCTGAAAAGGCTGTCCAAACCAACATGCTGGACTGTACCTGGGTCTGGTTGTCTTCTCCTGTCCATGCTGTCGTCCAGGAAGGAAAACCCTTCCTATTTCACGCATATACATAAAATATATATTTCTGTGTTGGCTTTGAATGTATTGTTTTTATCTATGAATACTGTTTAAATAATCTACCAAAGTAAAAGATAGGAAAGCCGATGATAGTGTTGACAACGACGCACAGCACTTTCAAGTACTCTTCGAAGATAATCAGTACAAGAATAACTCCTTCATACCAAAACAGAACACTTTGAAAAACATTATAACATTAAGCAATAAAAATCTGTTTATAAGTCGTCGATCAGTAATGCTATGGACAATATTTTGAGTTTGTAATCATCTGGAACAATTTTATTCCTTTCTTCCTCATAAATATGTCATCTCATTATCACGTGAGAGATCGTTATCACGTGATCAGTTCAATCGGAATGAAGTAAGAAAACGCTATTTTGCCCACCTCCATGCGACTTGAATATTTGTCACCACAAAATAAACATTTCTATGGCCTTTCACAGATTATCAAACACAAACAGGAAACGGAATACATATAATTAGCATTTAATTATGTGTTTTCAAGCTATCATAAAATATACCTCGAACGACAAAGGCACCGTAAACAGGAAATTGCACAATCGCCCCCCGTGTCCACCAGATAGCCGTGTAAACTGTCTGCAAACTCATTAGATGTACACACCCTGAAGTAACGTGCTGTACTGCATCACACCTGTTGCCTGTCTCCACCTGTATATTCAGTGATACCCAACTACAGTCATTAACTATGCCTGGCCGCGTTCGGCCCAGTCTTCACTCCAGTGTCACGTGTGTGATACAATAAATTGCGTAATCCAAATGAAAGTTAATTGTGTTGCATTCGGCCAAAAAGATGAACCAAGACAAGCACAATTCGCCGCACTGATCTATTTGAAATATGTACCTGTGTTTCATAAACATAGCTGTACTACATACTGTGATACATCTAAAACATTCAGTGAAAGCTTCATACATTTTCGTTTTTATAACAAATAATGCAATGTTCTCAGGAATGTGCGTGTTCCCTCATTCTGCTGACTCCTGGCGGAAACGGGCATTTGGCCGTTCCCAGTCCAACGCAGCATGCAGGATTATACACGGGGCTGGTTGTCTTCCACTGGCCATGCTGTCTTCCAGGAACGAAAACCTTTTCTGTTTCAAGCATATACATAGAATATGTGTAAACAAGAAAGTCCCAGTTTTTACCTGAAGTAGATCTGGTAATGTGTGTTGTTAGTTTTGTTGTAGAAAAGGTATGTATGCAAATACGTATGTATTCGATCTAATTGAAGTTGCCTGTATGTGTACAGGGTAAGTGAAACAACACATTCTTACCTGAATATACTGTGCACACTGAAGGGGATGGAGGAATGATGTCTTCCAGGATGAGGGATGTTACGCAAATCGCCGACATGATGCACAATTCTTCAGAAAATGATGATTTGTAGACTTAACATGATCTTACCGAATGCGTAATGTATCCGCCAGGTCATATGGAGTTTGATCGAAAGAGGGGGCGAAAGATATTAAAACCTGCAGGGGGCGTTATGTTTCCTTATTTAAATTCGTACTTTTTTCAATTCGAAATTATGTCACAAAGTGTGATTTCTTTTTTTAAATGCCTTTATCAAATCATGTCAATTTCCGAAGGCATAAATTAGGTTCAAGTTACTTATATGCATTTTCATGATCAACAAGTCATCATTCGCAAGCTGGACCGTACAGAGGAACACCATCCTCAACTTGCAATAAGCAAACACGAGATCAGTGAGCCGCTTGAGCGGCTCACCAGAAACCTTATAACAGTTACCGTCTAATTAGTTTGTTTTCTTCCCAACTTCTGTCATTTTACACAATGCACATCTATTTACGGTGGTCTTAAAAGAAACATCATTTCTCTTTCAAGAGGTTCAGAAACGCTAATGCGGGCATAAACTGATATGTACTCTGGAAGATACGATATCCACATGTCAACACCATGAGCTGTAATGAAATATCGAAGCAGGTATTTTAGTATAACACTAATTTTGATCAGTACGAGATGTCAGCTTTGGCTGGCACCGCGAGTCCCTTTTTTCAGTGTGCTGTGTGGAGTTACACAATGGACGTACGTCACTTCCGAAAAATATGCAAATGATTTTATAGTTTTCGCAGGATTACTTTTGACGAAATTGGCAAAGTTTTGATTCATGCAAGATGCGGTAGGGGTCGTATTAGTTTCAAAATATTCTGTAACTTTCTGCAAGATGATTACGTTGACATTTCCACCAGTAATACATTCAAATGAAATAAATCACCTTTTCATGAGCGATGAGTTGATTTTTGTGTAATTGGCATGTGTAAACAGCCGACCTTGGGCGTGGTATTCTGCTTTCCCGATGTTTTCACGTGCCGAAAAAATCGAAAATACAGAGGCCAAGTATGCATCAACCTAGGATGATTGTAAATATTTTGTCGGACAAACAACTTGTATTCTGCAGGTTGTAATCTGTTCAGTGCAAATGACGAAAGCGTGGCATCCGAGATCGAAAAACCTGTTCATTCACGACTGTCAAGTACCCCACCACCCTTGGGGATTTTACGGGACGCTTTAATTACCCTGCATCGTGTTCGCACCCAATCGAGGTGGTTCCACGGTGATTGAATTAATTAGTGGGAAGCGCTTCAGTTAGTACCGCGGAGCGCACCGTCTCGCGGACAAGAGACGATAGGCCGTCTCGCGTACACGTTACGTCTCGGACTGGTTAATGTCAAAAGTAGGATCAGTTACACACATAAAATGAACTGACATATTTACTGTGACAACATTTTCAGAATAATCATGATTAAAGATACTTTATTAATATAGCAAGTTTTAGCCATCTTTCAAATAATATTAAATGAATTTGACACTGCAATTACATTTTCAAAATCGATCTTTTTGAAAATTGAAATTATTTCATATTTAGCTTAAATATAAAATATGCATGAAACCGGACGTTGTTCGTCAGCATCAAAGTTATGAATGAAAGGAGAGAAATAACTTTCACCGAGTGTTAATTCTCAAACACAGAAAAAGGTGTGGGTGCTTTGTCATCAAACTTACTCAAGATGTGATATGTGCTGTCGACTTAACTTTATATCTATGTTTGAGAATAAAACTATGAAGGTCTGTATAATGTTTTTGTTTTTTTTCCTAAATGTTTTAATCACAGAATGTTGTGCAGAATATTGAAAGCTAGGATGCAGTATTTGCTTAAATTTTGCCGCAGAATTCTTAAAAATTTGTCGCAGAATCCAGGAGGTCTTAATGGGGGTCTTATAGTGCTCACCCACTTAGACGTCATCTTGCAATTCTGATGTGATCATCCCACTATGATTGTTTATTACTTGTAGTAGGTGCCGGACATGATAATGTGGTCAGTCTTGCTTGTTGGAATAATTGATGAACAGGATGATCTGGCTTGCTTGTCTTATCAATGCGTGTTATCCAGACTCAATTGCTTACAGTGCTTACAGGCAACATCATATAGTTGCAATATTGCAGAGGTTTGCATTAGAAAACATGAGGCCAAACTGAAATCTGAGATAAAGTGAACTTTTTGAGAATATCATTTATAGTATCAGGCTAATTAGATCACCACCTCCCTCTTGTAATTATAAATGTCATTGACGACAATATTTGTTTGCAGGAAAGTCTGACAGCATTGTCAGGTGAAGTGGGTGATCGCATGTCATCTCTAAGTGACAGAATGCAGCTCCTGGATGATCAGCTGGCAGCAGTGGATGTGAGTCAGTAGTTGTATATAGTCCACAATGAATAATTAGCTTTACTCAGCTTAGCTTTACTTACAAGATCCTAGTTTCTCAAGGTATATGTAACCTCGACATTGCAAAGGCATGCTGTGTTACTGTTATCAGGTTTTGACTGGACCTGTAAAGATTCAAGGAAGAATTGATCTTCAAGAACCCATATTCAGAGATGCCAACCTCTACGATTTCATCATAGTCGCTACGAATTTTAACTTCAAACTACACCAATGTGATTCCACTAGAATTCCTATGAATTTTTAATAATATGCATTAAAATTTGGATATATAAGCAAAAACATATTATTACCTTCCATTCATCAAATTTCATGACATATTTGAACTGGAATGATAGCAAGCAACAAACATAATTTTAGGGATGCTGATTTCAATACCTTTGCAATCTGACACATTTAGTGCCGGCAGAAATAATTTAACCACATGACCAGAATATCATTCATTTTTCCTCAGAATCCACATCCTGACATTATTGTAATACAAATTCTCATTCCTCTCCATATTTCCATAAGGGACAGTGGGGTAGACCCGTTTCAACACATTTGCTCATCACTCCAAGAACTCCAAAAACAAAGGTTTGATTCCTGACATGAGTACAATTTGTGAAGCACATGTCAGGTGTCCCCTACTATGATATTGCTGGAATATTGCTTGAATATTGCTAAAAGCACACAAAACTAAACTCACTATGTTCCATAAACCACTCATATCAAATGAGGTCATAGCATGTGATTGTCCTTGTGTATGGTTCAGTAGCTGTTGTAGCAAATGTGTGTGATGTTTGTGTTTGTGGGTTTTTCCTCAGAGGGAAGAAGACACTGTCAAGAGTGAGCTGACGAGTGAGATCGAGGTTCTGAAGAGTATCCTGATATCCCGACTGACCAGGTTGAACACAGATCTCCACAGTGAGGTTCAGGACATCAAGTATCCCTTGACGTATGATCGACAGAAGTGCTCAGCCATCCTCGACAGAATGGAGCGTCTGAGCAGTGAGATGCAAGACCTCCACAGATGCAACAACGGAGTCAAGTCTCTGAAGGTGAGTGACAAGGTGCAAGTATTCCAGTGATAAAACGCCAGTGATAAGTCTTTCAAGTAGGAATATAACATGAGGATGTGATGTAAGCCTGTCACACCACTTGCTAGACAATGACGTTAGAATCTATGTCCAAAAAGCACCTATATAGAATAAAGAAGTTGTATAAAAATAAAATAAAAATTGTCTTCATTCTCCATTCCACAACTTTTGGAATGCCAATCAAGGAAATCAACTACCAATGTTACCATCTCCAGAAGAAGAGATCAGATCTGTGACAGCAATCCATCCACTATCGGCACTGGCTCACTGACCTGACCCTAGGAGATCCCGGTTAGAATTGATCTTCGGTAGCCTATGATAGTCATAAGAGGTGACTAATGGGATCAGCTTGCAGACTCGTTGACTTGGTTGATAGATGTCATCATATATCAACTTCATAGATATATGCTCATGTTGTTGATCACTTGACTGTCTGGTCCAGACTTGATTATTTGCAGACTGCCAGCATATAGCTGGGAAATCGTTGTGTACAGTGTAAAACTAAACTTGTTCATTCCTTACTGGCCCAGACATCTCCAGATCTTGTCAAAATTATCAGATACCCAATGCTAAGGCAAGATGTAAGGCGCACCCAACAGGAAGACCAGGCTGTGCTATTATCATTGCAGTATCATAAGAATTTGCAGGAATACAAGCATTCTGTTTAGTTTGGCCTGTCTGGCATTCTGTCTAGTGCCTTTCCTGTAACATTGAAGAAAGTAGTAACATGGTAAAAACTGCGTTGTGTAAGCTCTTTTCATCCATTTTTAAAGTACTTTTTACTGATATTGATTTTAAGAAGCAAAGAATTTCAGATAAGAATGAGAAGTTTGTACAGTCTATACTGTTACAAGCTTAGAAAAGCTCAGAAGCAGCTGATCATGTGCTGAAGCTAAAATGTATTTTCATCCTCTATTCAGCATGTTTAGGTTTACCTTTGATGAACAAGTGCTATTGTTACGTTTAAGAATTTGGTGTGCCAAAAGGTGTAAGAAACCCCCTGTGAACCAGCAAAACAGAACAAAGACAAGTTTAAAATATTCGGATACTGTATTAAGGCAATGAGAGCAAGTTATACAAAGTCTAACGTCAATGTCATAATATCTATTTCAAATACAGTACAAGTGAGACAAACTCTAGGGCAATGGGTCCCAAAATATATAGTATAGCAAACTCACCAAAGTCTTAGTGTGAAAGAGAAACAGTCATGCAGAATGCAACACAGTGAGCGGTCTGACAGCAGTAGATCAGGTGTTGACGGATAGAGCGTTAGCAGTGATTTGATGATGATATACTCAAGTGAATGAATGTGAAAGTGTCCCTCACAACACAGCAACTAGCCTTTTTATATATATTCAGTCATTTCCCGAAAGTTCGGACACATACAACCATCACCAACACTGTAGAATACCCCAGAATAACCTCCCGGAAGTAAACAAACAGGAAGTCAAGGGCATATAATTCCCGTAAAACCTTGCTGCAAGAATCCTAAAAATGCAGATCATCTATTATACGAAATGTGACCGATCATAATTATTATTCAAAACACTAAACATTGTGACCCAATAATAATTATCACTTAATTAATAACAAAAATATACAGAAAATACACACTCGTAACACTATAGTTTTATGTGAGTGCTTGTATGACGAATATATCAATTTCTTCACAGCGTATCACCGAGTTGGAGAAAGAAATTTCCAGTCTAGTGAGGCAGGAGTCACGTGACATGCTCCAGAGGGCTATCCCTGTTGTGACAATGCCGACATGGAAGCTGGTCAGGTCCCCAGTTGAAGCTGCCATTCGAAATTTGATTGTTCGACGGACTAACCCTGGTATGTCATCTCACAAACAACTTGGTTGGTGTTAAACGATGTGATGGTCAGGTTTTCGTTGTTTAACACCATGCTCAGCAATATTCCAGCTATATGACACCTGTCTGTACAGACTATCAGTCAGACAATCTAGTGATCAACATCATCTCATTAACATCGATATATGCTTATGAGTATTTGTATATTATCTGTACCATGTTGACTTCCCTTTTTATTTGACATTTTCTTGAACACTTAGCACTATTCCAGACGCCTGTTTCACAAAAGCCTCCTGAATTTATGTGATAACCCATACAACCTTGTTTACAACCCTCTTTCAACCTCCTTTACGACCATTTCACAAAGACGTCATATCATCGCCAAAGACGTCGTACAGCACAATCCTAAATCCATGTCATACATCGTTTAAGAGGTACTTTGTTGCATAGCAACGCATACAGCGAGACCAAACAGGCACCTGCTTATCTTGTTATTCTCAAAGTATCTCCAAATAGAGAAATAGTTTGAATAACAATGTAATATAATACCAATAAATTAATTATTTTGGATTCTCTTATTAAACTCCATTGAAAATTACAAGATAAATATGTCAGTCATGTTTTTAGCTTAACTTACCATAGGTCTTATGCATATTATCTCCAGCACCACTATAGAGAGATCATGTATCGGCAAATGTACAGGAACGGAAGTGACGTGATCATTTTTTATGATTTTTTCTGAAGAACAAAATACTGTAACTTTATAATTACCTACCTGGCTACCTCGTGTCTCTCACTTCAGTGGGGGTTGTGTTTCCTGCGTCAATAGTATCCTTGCACTTGGGTATTGTGGTGGTTTGTAGTCTCCTATATCTCTTTCAGCATAATGTTCTTGCTTGCTTGTATGTTTGTCACATTATATCCTAATTTGTGTCATCACTGTCCTTCATTGTCCGTTCCAAACTTTAAAGCATTTCTCACTGACAAGAGGAAATGGTTTATACAGCACAAGAGAAAGATGTCTGTGGGCTCACGATCCTCGCTGCCAGAGACACCAGACAACCATTCCTCCCCTTCAACAGTTCAGGCACCTATTCTAGGCTTTACTCCTGCACCATGTAGGCCGATGCCTGGACCTCAGCATTCGTTGGATGCCTTCATCGACCTATCACAATCTGATGCCCTTTCTCATCCGGAGGATCAGAAGCTTCTTCAGACACTCCTCTTGTTCCAACACTGACACCAGCACCAACTTCTGCCTCATCTACTGTGGTTGCAGCAGCAATGACTATGGCTCCTCCCTCTGACATTATTGAGTTGCTGCATAAACCAGCACCAACACCAACGCTGTTTGCTGACTACCAAATCCCTAGGGTGGTACCTTCCTCTATGGTCCCTCATAAAGAGGATTTACAAACGCAGTTATTAGAGGAGCGTGCGCGGCACCTGGAGGCTGAGAGCTCCCGTCATTCTAGGAGGTCATGTTCCTGCTCGCTGTAGTCACCACCGCCAACGTAGGTCTAGGTATCGCTCACCTCGGTGATCCAAAGATAGACATTCCAGATCCCCAACTTGTGGGAAGCACCATTGTGAATCCCACTCTAGGTTGCCTATTACTCGCCGGTTGCTGCATCACGTATACTCACGTTCCCCTGATGCTACTTACAGTTAAAGAGCCTCAGTTGTCATTTGCTCTTCAGCATCCAACACCTTCTGCCCCTACTGTATCATGGCACGATGCCCCTACTGTATCATGGGATGATTTGGAGGTCTACGATTGGATTGCTGACATGTTGCCTGATTGCCCGTCACCGTTATCTGAACGGCCTCACCCTATGGTCACTGATACTGTTGCCTCCCTGGATACAGATTTTTTAATAGTGTTAAAGCATCAGTAAGTAGCAACTTACTGAAAACAAAAGACTCACTAGACACTTGAAGTAAAAGTGAAGCTTTTTGGATAGTTCACGCTTGTGGGGGAGCGGAGATCATGTCACTTCCATTCCTGTACATTCGCCGATACATGAGGTAGCCATTCCAGAGAAGGGCAAATAAATGACTGATCTCTTTAAGACAAGTTTTTCTACAATGTGGATTTTCATGTATGGTCAGATTCTAGTTTCTTGGGAGGGCCATTTTGATTGAAGGTAGTGAAAGTGTTGTGAGAAGTGAAGCCTGATTGGTCGATAGAATGGACATAGATAAGACTGAAGGGCGAATCAACGACTGTCTGATCTCTTTAAAGCGGATCTTAAGGTAATATGCATAAGAACTATGTTAAGGTAAGTATTTAAATGTCTAAAATATTTAGATTTTAATAATTCCATCAATATTATCAGTTTTCCTTGTAGGGTTTGAGTTAAATTGCTGTCCGTTAATCTGTTCATTTAAAACTTCAATATTAGTCCCAATGTATTGAATATTGTACGGTACAGGAACTAAAGCACATAAAGCTATGTCTATGTTTGATCTTCTAACACGTACGTAAATACTTGAAAGAGAGACTGTAATCAACTGTAGGTTACATTGTGTTCTAAGATATATTCTGTGCTAAACAACATGGCGTAGCAAGCAAGCATGGACAAGTTTTGAAGCATACTACGGTTGGTGTTATTTAATAAAGCTGCAAATTTATCAAGGTTTGGATGGACAGAATAATATTTCTGAACATACAACTTCCTAATGGAATTATAAGCAGGACAAATTAAAAGAAAATGATACTCATCTTCTATTTGGTTAAGATCACATAGTTTGCAAGTTCTGTTTTCTCTTGTGACATTTTTAAATCTTCCACTTTCGATAAATAAACAGAAGAACATCTCAATCGGCTTAACACCATCCCATATTTTTTTTATAATGAGACGTGAAAGATATGTTTCAGCATCAAAAGTACACTTAAACATCTTATAATTCAAACATTTACCAGAAAGTGATATTTTTGCAAACCATTCATGTTATATATATCTTTTAGTCTTTGTGTTAGTTCTGGAATAAACTTACACTCAGAATCAACATACTGATTGTTCCATGTGTAACCAAACCCTTTAGAGAATAGAAAATGAGAACTGAAGAAACCCAATTTGTATGTCCATTTTTATCGAATAGCATCAACATATTGTAACATTTCTTTGGTAACCTATAAGAAGGCATCTTCAGTAGTTTTAACCAGTATTTTATAGCTGTTATAATCGTATACAAGTACATCGGGTGTTTACCACATTCTCCATACACCACTATATTCATTGTATTGGACTTAACACCAAGAAATCTTTTACATTCTTTCATTTGGACTCTTTCTATATCATTGTAATAATTCAAACCCCATATTTTGGCTCCATACAATAAAATCAGCTTAATTTTTGTATCAAATATTTTAAAATAAGAACTGAAATTTATGTCTCCAAGTACATTTAGTTGTTTGAAGATACCTATCATGACTTTTTGTGCTTGCAAACAAGCGTAATTAACATGTGCTGTCCAAGATAAACAGTTACTAAAGAACATTCCCAAATATTTGTATGAACTGGTGCATTCTATTTCTTTACCTTTATGTAACCATTTCTCGGTTTTGATAAACGCCCACCTTAAAAACTACTACTTTAGTTTTATTTCTGTTTACAGTTAATATGTATTTGTCACAATAAGTCTCAAGTTCTTGTATAAGTCTCTATAAACCTGCAACAGTACTTGAGAATAGCACATTTGTGTCAAAAATATTGGGGCTCAAACATTATGCACAGTTAGAAAACAACATGGAATGGAAATCTATTTCTCGACATCATGTCAACATCATCCAGAGTGTCAAGCATGTTTGACCTGTCTCAGAATTTCTTAAGTCTTCTTTGTTAGCGCATTTTAGTCACTTGCGGTACCATAATTGTTGACGCCATCTTTGTACTGTAGTGTTTACGAACTCCTAAAGCATTTACGACAGGTCAATCAGGGTCCAAAATTTTGCGCTGTTTACAACACAGTGTAAATGTATGCGGTCTTTGCAAATCGGGGTGAAAATGTAAAATGTGGTCTACCACCTGCTTTACAAGGTCATACTGGTAGGACAGCTTTGTGAAACAGGCTCCAGGTATATGACAGCACCCAATAACACGTCAGGACCAGACAATTTTTGACTGATATTATGAGGACCATTCCACTCTGTTATTTGTATGGCAATGTTAATAAGTCATTAAGTCTGACCATGTGATCCATTTGGATACAACTTAGGATGAACATGTGTTTCAAGGGACATATTGTAACCCAGAGTCACCTCTAGGACCACCTGTTGGAACAAGTGATTTCATTTGTACAGTAACTTTGGTAACAGTGACAGGTGGTTTCTTTGTTAACAAAAGCAGGTGGTTTCTATTGTGACAGTAACAGGTGGTTACCTCCGTGACAGTTACTTTGTTAACAATAGCAGGTAGTTTCTGTGGTAACAAGTGGTTACCTCTGTGACAGTTACTTTGGTAACAATAGCAGGTAGTTTCTGTGGTAACAGGTGGTTACTATGTTGACAGTAACAGTTCATTACCACACGGACAGCTAGTCACATTGTTGACAGTGATAGCTCGTGTTTGACAATGACATGTTTAAGGGCTGTGCTGTTATGTGGCAAGATCCGTACACTTGACTTTTAAGTCAATGTTTTGCAGATATTGTCAAATTTTTAGTATTTTTATACCCCCACTACAAAGTATCAGGGGTATGTAGTGTTCATTCTTTCACTCACATGTCAATCATTATCCATTGATGTGCCTTTGCTATTTTTGTTGTTTCTATGGAAACATGACAAGGTGCAAAATGTGTTTGATGGTTGCATGGCCACAGCATATCACTGAAACTAAACATACTAGGTTCATCAAACTTAATACACAAGTTAATCATGACCCACAGATATGCCCATGTGCTATTTATTTGCAAAATGGGATTATTCAAAGTGTGATGTGATGTTTTCATGGTCTTTCTTTGTGTCATATGTACCAATATGTGGGGTTTTTTTCTCTGTATCTAGATCAGTTATTTGCTTGATGTTATTAGCATGGGATCTGTTTTCTGTAATTACATGGGTTGGTTTGTTCATGTCGTAAGGACAAATATAGCTCTGATTGATTCTAAATGGTTAATTTCTTCATTTCATATGTGCAAATAAAGGTGCACATGGCAAGACTATTATCTAACATGCATGTAAAATGTAGTAGAGTCAAGGAGAAAGTTTTGTGAGCTGCTGATCCTTGTCACATTATATATCAATATCAGTCATTTCCATGTCCCAAAGTTTTTTGGGGGTTTTTTGGCATTAGCATCAAATTCTTGTCAGAGAAAAGTCAGGTAAACATTATGTGTGATAGTTTTGATGTTCCTGTTGCAGTTGCAAGTGACTCTGTGAGTCGGGTAGGAGTGTCACCCACCAGCCCTATGAGAACATCTCCAGATCGCATCCCACAGCCACAGAGCAGACGAGGAGAACTTGACTCTGATGTCACAATGTGGATGTTTAGCACACCACAGTCTCAACTTACAAGACAAACGCCAGGTATCTCTCAAGATGGTAGACAAAGGACTACTCGAGTCAGAGCTATAGCACAACGTTCCAGTGCATCCACATCTATGTCAGTATCATCAAATAATTTGTCTGTATCTCCAACAGGGGCTTCTTCATCTAGCCCAAGAGAAGACACTAGTGTGAGTGCCTCCTCCTCATCAGCCCTCACTGATTGCTACAACTCCATTGAGACATCTCTGAAGAAACTTGAAGTGTCAGCAAAACATTTCACCTTGAAAGGAAGTGAACATGTAGCCAAGATGTTGAAAAAGGAAACGAAGGGATTCAAAGGATATCAGACAACTTGTCCCAACAGTTTCCATTTTGGTTCAGGAACAGTATTTGGATCAGGTGGTATCACAGGGACAGATACAGTGTACAGCAACCCAAGTCAGGCACCAAAGCAGTGGGGAAGTGTTTTTTCAGCTCCATCCACCACCGTTTCTTTCTTTGGAAACTCATCAAACCCTATGAATGTAGATTTTTCTGGAAGGGGAATATCATCATCACCAAGTCGACAGAGAGCAACAGTAAGAGGTAGACACCAACGAACTGGCGGAAACACAGGTTTCAAGTTGAACTTTACTAATGGTGATCCTTTCAGTACCAAGTCAGTCCCAGAAGCCTTCCAGCCCAAAACACTAACCTTGGGATCCAGTTCCCCATCTCCACAGTCTAATGCATCAACTGGTAAGTGCACTAGTGCGACCAAATGTTCCTTCCCTACTAGCATTTCAAATGGTGGTTCCTTCAGTGTTATTGCTGCAGCAAAGGTCCCACATTCAGGTCCTGAAAGATCAAACCTGACTGTCGCACCCAATCTGCCTGAACAGTCTGGAAGAAGTATAGATGTAAACTTTACCAGCAGCAGTTTCCAATGCTCAGGAGTGTTTTTCGCACATCCAGACTCAACAAGCCAAGGAACAGTTAACACTGCAACAAGCCAGCATTATGTCCCAAGCATGAACTCACTCTGGACAAATGGCCATTATGTAGATAACACTGTAACAGTAATGTCTCCAGGATATGGTTTACCACTGTCAACAACTGTCCCTGGAAGCTCAAGACTTCAACCTATGGCCTTCTCAGCACAGCCCCATGCAGGGTTATTTGCTCCAGCAGCATATGAAACAAGCACTCCTACTCAGTATTCTGAATCTTACAGAGGTAACTGTGATGAAAATGTGTCTAAAGCGTCAACACAAGTCCTCAATTCAGAATCTTGCAGTCTTGGCATCACAACAGCAGCAAAAACACTGGATACCAACACAGCAACACCAAGCTCTAGTTCACCAGCATTCATCCCAGAAACAACACTGAACTCCATTACGGGAACATTAGGTTCCAGCATACCAACACAAGTCCCGGATTCAGCAACAACACAGAATCCCATTACAACACCATTGAGCTCCAGCATACCAACACAAGTCTCAGATTTAGCAACAACACCGAACCCAATTACAACATCATTGAGTTCTAGCATACCAACACAAGTCCCGGATTCAGCAACAACACAGAACCCCATTACAACACCATTGAGCTCCAGCATACCAACACAAGTCCCGGATTCAGCAACAACACCGAACCCCATTACAACACCATTGAGCTCCAGCATACCAACACAAGTCTCAGATTTAGCAACAACGCCGAACCCCATTACAACACCATTGAGTTCTAGCTTACCAACACAAGTCCCGGATTCAACAACAACACAGAACCCCATTACAACACCATTGAGTTCAAGCATACCAACACAAGTCCCGGATTCAGCAACAACACTGGTACCAAACCGCATTACAACAACATTGAGCTCCAGCATACCAACACAAGTCCCGGATTTAGCTACAGCAAGTATGAGCTCCAGCACGGGAACATCAGAGCCAACTGTCAACACTGGACCAGATATCAGCAACAATTCTTCCATGGTGTCCAGTAGTACAGTTCCTGTCCAGCCTAGTGACAGCAGGTGTTCCACTCCATGTCAAGATGAACGATCCCTCCCAGGGAACCATCACTCTCCTCCACTATTTGGTGATTCTGACAGAGTAATAACGAAAGACAAACAATCTAAAAACCCAAATGAGACTATTACAGCACAGAAGTCTGATACTGGTGGTGAATTGTTTGTGAATGACAATAACTCTATAGTTCAACAAACAAACAAAAATCAGGTGGTGAGCATGGACAGATTGCCCCCAAGTGATGCATCATCCACTTCATCCTCAACTGCTGCAACTGGGGGGTCCTTCACTGTGTCACCTGGTGCTTTTCAGCTTGGACAGCCCGCATCTCTTTCTGTTAAGAGTGACAACTCTCAAGGGATGTTTACATTTGGTAATGCTATGGATATGTCCAGAAAAACATGCTTTAGTTTTACGCCTGTAAATGTTTCGGCAAACCCTGAATTAGCACAAGCCAGTTTCCCGAAGGTCTCCTTTCCATCTGATGTAAGGAAAGCAGCCGGAATGCAAACTGAATCTCAGTTTCAGTTTGCTGTTCCAAGGGAGACAGGCTTCCAGTTTGGAACACCAACTTCTTCAGTGGGCAACAATTTAGTGTTTGGATTTCCTTTCCCAAAAAAAACCCAGTGATACAGCATCAACAGCATCAACAGCATCCAGTGGCTTTGGATATAATTATCCCTGTTCTGAATAGGGGACACGTTTCAGTAGTGTTAATGTTCCTGCAGAACCTAATCTATCTGATGCTGCAACCAGTGTCCCCAAATCCGGTGATGCCAGATGAGACATGGGAAATGCCTTCAGACGGAGTGGCAGCACGTTAAATTCTCCTTCACTGGCTGGCATCAATGATACAGTCACCTGAACACACATCTGGTGATCGCGCATTACAAGTCAAGTCACACCAGTCTCTTCACCACCACAGAGAGGGGATGGTGGATTCAAGATGATAGCCAGTTATATACTGTCAAAATAGAGTTGAAATTATGTCAGAAGATGTTTCCTCTGCTATTTATTGAAGATGGTAACCCACTAAGGGCTGAAATTGAAGGAAACAAATGTTAAGGGCAATGAATTTTTTTAGTGGGAGACGAGTGAAATAGTATCAAGAGATGACTTTGTTTTGGAATTTTCTCTCCATAATTTATGTTATTAGTCTGTTCCAAAATATTGTGACCAACATTAATGTGTCTTAACATTCACAACTAATACAGGAAGAAGTGTAATGTATCAGGATTAGTTAGAGAGTTCACAACAAGCTGCATCAGTGGTTGAATCTCACTTGTGTAGCACAGTGTATTACACTGGTTTATACTGTTACTCTTTGAAAGCAAAGTAAAACTGTTATGATCTGAACTTTTCAGCATGTTGAAGAAGAACTATCCAAAGGATATGATAAACAAATTAGAAGATATATATGTGAGCTGTTAGATTGAACTGCAAATCCCAGCAAAGTAACATTTACAGAAGTCAATCTGTTAATCCCACTTGTTTGTACTTGCTCAAAAATTTCAGGGTCAGATACAGATTTTTGAGAAAGGGTGTGAAACTTTCAGTGGTAATTTGATAAACTTTGAGTACTAAAGATGGGATGTGCATCCCTGCAGGCATGCAGAGATGCCAACCTCAACAATTTTATTGTAGTCGATACGAATTGTAGCCTCAAACTATGCCAATATGATAACAGTAGAAATTCTACAAAATTTGAAGAAAAGTCATTAAAATTCAGAATTATGGACAAAAACATATACATTTTTGTCCATTAAGTACATTTTCGGACTGCACTTACATTCCATTCGTAAAATTGAATGACATTTTTTAACTGGAATCATTGAAAGAAACAATTGTAACTTTGGCAAAATCTGAAGGTGACTTCAGTATCTTTATGATTGACCCCCTTTTTGTGTCCTGGTGGAAAATGACATGCATACACACATGCACATGCTCTCTGGATCCACCTATGAACTTAACATGTCAGTACTATCTTTTGTAGTCATTTCATTTGTGACTGGAAATAAAAGTACATATTCACTGTTTTCAGTAGTTTGAGGCTACAAGAAACTTGTCATGTTGTGAACTACCATCATCCATTACCTTGCCAGACATGACTATATAGAGTTGGTTTAGGATATTCTTCTGATGGTTCCTTTTGTTTGTTTGGTGGGTTTTTAAGGGGTGTGCGAGTTTGGGGGGTTTGCTTTTTTTGGTTGTTTTTTTATTTGTTTTTCTTCTTTTCTTTTAGAGTGTAGATTTTGTAAATCGTTTGCTCAGGTCCACTATTGGATCAATCCACACTGATATCTGGCTTGTGTCTCTACATTTTGATAATAGCTTTTGATTTTGGGGTGTAGTGGGTGTATATTAATGGTAATGGCTTTTACTGTCAATTTTCATATGCCCTTGGTTACCATCAAGCAGGGTTACAAAGGTTTCCAAATTGTTTGTGTTGTTCATGTTGTTATTCTCATGATACAGGTTTAGTTTGTATCAACAAGTAATATTTTTTATATCAAAAGACACAAGGTTGAGATTCTATTTAGCTTCCAATATCATACTTAATTTGTTGTTAAAGAATAATTAAAAACATGTAATAAGTTCATTTGAAGATTTGCATCTAAATACATCCAAGTGAACAAAAATGAGGGAACAAGTGACACCATTCCATCATGAAAAAAAACACATAAGAAAGTAGAGCTTACATTTTTGGCCTTAATTCTGCGATGCTTAAGTTGCACCATTACTTGGTTGTAGTTTAAGGCAATTTAATGGCGTTTGAACAAATTTTGAACAAATATGACTCAGTTGCAGTGGCCATCTTTGTTTACAGCTGAGGGAGATAAGAGTTGTCCAAATTAGTTCAAGATTTCATCTTCTACAGTCAGTGTCTCCTCCGGATGATAAATATCATCAAAATGAGGATATTAAAGTGACGATATGTTCTTTTTGAAACCTGCATTGAAACCAACACACTGACTCAAGATAAGAGTTACTAAATATGATGTCACACTTATCAGCTTCATCTTTAGACAAGTGAAATGTTATTGTCGACAGTTCATGGAATTTTAAGGGTTAATACCTACAGAAAGGCTGTGTTCTATGCATACAGCATTTTTCAGAAGAATCGTCAGTTTTTAGTTGCTAACATGAATAATATCATGTTATTGCCAGATTGTTTCAATCATTCCATTTGAGTTTGAAAGCACATGTGAACAGAGTACCTTATGATATGTAGTGAAGCACATGTGAACAGAGTACCTTATGATATGTAGTGAAGCACATGTGAACAGAGTACCTTATGATATGTAGTGGAGCACATGTGAACAGAGTACCTTATGATATGTAGTGAAGCACATGTGAACAGAGTACCTTATGATATGTAGTGAAGCACATCAGCATGTATCAAGATTGTAGATGGCTGCAGTTATCACAGTTCCATTCTGAAATAAGGACAGTATATCTGCTGCTTGACACGTATTTCATGAGCCTGCACAGCCTGCAAACACGTTAATGATAAGTAGGCAGAACAATGAATGTAGATGAATACACTTGGTTGATACAGGTACATGAGGTAGATCGGGGATTAAGCACATGCAGTACACACTGACCGTGGCATGAACTCAATGCCGCTTATGTTATCACATAGTGTAGTAGTCCAATAGTAAGATACAACAATCAAAACATGTTTCACATGAGGAAATTGAACTTTTCAATATTTAGACGACAACCTATTTCCCCCTTGCTGCAAATGAAATGTTCTGGAGGGTGTTCCCATATATGCAAATTAAGATCATTTGTCAGGTCGTGGCTCATCTAATACTTGTCAAGCTGTATCATTCAGCATTTTCGAAGTTTGTCAGAAAAACATTGGTTAAGCATGGTTTCTATGCAAGGTTTCTTCTCCATTACTTAATCACTATAAATGTGAGTTAAAGGTTAGTGATTATGAATGCTGCCCATTTTGTTTAATCATTTGAATGTTTTAACTTTGTTTTTTATAACCATATTTAAACAAATGTTCCAGTATTTTATCCGTGATGTGAGAACACTGTACATGAACACCCATACATGATGATTTTTATTTATATTTCCTATGCCTGTACATCTTTCTTTGGCAACTTTCTATGTTCAGTCACATTTATCAGTCGTCACAATACAGAAAGCCAACAACACATGTGAAATAACTTAATGTGAAGAGGATTTGTGGGATCAGTTTCCAGGTCTGTGATTGGCTGTTCTGTGGTAATGACCCATGGGCAGATAAGTCTTACAGATTACTCTCCCCATTGTAATTTATGGATGAGGAAGTGAGTGAATTTAGTTTACGCCACTCTTAGCAATATCTCAGCAATATCATGGTAGGGGACAGTTCACACATTGTACCCATGTGGGGAATCAAACCCTATCTTGGGCATGATAAGCAAATGCTATAAACTGTTGGTTATCCCATACTGATAAGTAGTTCTTCTTTGATGGAACTCACGTCTCAGTGAAAGGTGTACAATTTTATCATCTTCTTAGATCTAGCATAGTTTTTATTGTAATCATTGCCTTGATAATCCACATGTATGAGCACCATTTGTATGGTAGGTCACACCAGATATGACATGACAAATAACTGATGTGTAATGCATTAATGTGTCAATTTGATCATGAGAATAGACAAAATAGAAGTCACTTCAATGCTGAAACAGTGTGGTTTTCAAGTGTGTACTACACTGGTGCCTCGCTTGTGGTTGTTTGATACATTTGGTAGCAACTTGTGTTATATATGCTATCTGACAGATACCTGTAGAGTGCTCCATATCTACTTCATGTGATATCTTCTCTATAGCAGCTAGAGTAATCTTCAGGTGTTTGAAGCACTGTGATATGCCTATGGATTGTCAAGAACAGGGTCATCAATCGTGAATAAAACTGGATCAGAACACTCTGCTCTCAGTAGGATAGAATCTTTTTTGTCATTTGAGGAAGCCTTGTTTGTTTTTGGTTATCCAAGGTATATCTCTGTTTCTATGTATATAATAAAGATGTTGCCATCTCTTAATCTGTTTTAACTTAATGGGAACTGGGTGTCAGTAACTTTGTGGGCTGGTGATTGGGAGCCTGACTCTGAGGGTGTGGGTTTGAACTCAACTCAACTCAACAAAAGTAGTAGACACTGTACTTTACTAAAATCCCAAATATAACATTTGTTACATGAGTGCCAGTATTATGTATGACCACAAGATGGTTATTACCTTGCAGGTGTTTATCTTAAAACAAGGACCAGTTGGAGCTGAGTCAGTGTACAGAGTATGCTTGGGGTTAAACTGCATTGTTAACCATTGTGCAATGTTACCCAAAAATGGCACTAAATATAATGGGGTCAGATATACCCCCAGGTTGTTATTCCATGTTTCGGTAAGGGAAAAATGCACGTGTCCAAAATGGCGTCATGTCGAACAAACGGGCAGTGTTCAAGCTTCCAATTCCCACAGGAGACATGAAGTCTTGAGGCGCGAACTACTGGTTCATCCTCGCCATTCTCAGGGGAGGGCCTTCTTTCCCAAGATCATTGGCAAGTTCAAGTGATTTAAACAAGCTGTCTGTTGTGATGTTTCACCCTGACCCTTTATATTGATGGGATAGATCCTTGACAACTGTTTCACCTAGGCGAAACTGAACTTGTCCATTAACTTAACCCAAATAAGGATAGCATTGCAGAGGATAATGTCTTAGCATCTACTATCCGTAAAAGCTTGAGTCTGCATTTATCAGGTGTTGATGGCATGTACTGCTTGAAGCTGCAGTGGCCTCCGAAAGGAATGAAATATTTATGACAGTGAGAAAAGGGCCAGGTGAATAGAACCTCTGTAATTTCTCATTGAATGAGGCAAACAATATGGGCTAACTTGTTCATCTGTTGACATTCCTCCCTGTTCTTTTTATCATTGAACTAGAGTTACATTATCAGGATTTGGAAACTGTCATGTGATACTACTGCCCGCAGCAGAGACATACCATGTTTGGGACTCCACAGTACCTTGGTATTGAGGTTGATACCATGTGTTACTCCACAAGTGATCAGTATACCAAGTAGACCAATGCTTTCCACACTGTCTGTGTTCACCCATTCCTTACCCTTACATACAGCATTTGCATACACGTTTGTGTTGTTTATAATTATCTTGATGATAGTCAGTGCAAAATATAGCTTGAACACACCAGAGATTGTTTTCATACAGCAATGTGGATTTAAAAATATTTTGATCAAATTCTATTTTATGAAATAAAATCCTCCCAAAGCTTTAAGGCCAGTACTTCTGTGAAATAAAAATACTGAAAGAGGCCTAATGATTAATTATTAAATCCCATATCACTCTTACTACTTGCCTCACCACCAAACAAACCACTCATATTTCTTGTTCTAAAAGAACCTAGTGACGAAATTGCAGCATATCTTTGTTCTGAGTTTAATTAATGAAATGCACCCATATATTATCCTTCCTTATGTTACGACAGAAAGATAATACCCAGTATGTGTGTGTGCCATTGTTGAATCGGGAGCACAGGCTGTCAGGTTAGGTAACGGAACTTACAGAGTTACGTCCCATGGGCAGGAAATCACTGATGGTGATTGCTTGAAAGCATAACAGAACAAAACAATGGAAATAAAAATTACTATAGATTTTATTACAAATAATTTCAATGTTATAAATAGGAAGGTGCATTGAGTGGACAATTTGCAGTATAAATATTACAATACTTACAAAATATCAATCATGTAATTACAATATTAACCTACAGAACTACATGTGAAAACTCTCTACCCCAGTAAACAGTATTCACTTCCAAATACATAGTCACACATGAATGCTGATCGAGGATGTCAAATTGTATCAGTGTAACAAATACCAATACCATCATAATCAGATCAAAACATTAAGTTAGTACAGCATTAAGACAAACAGGATATTAGAAATACAGTATTAATAAATGATATATTCTCACTTGAGACAGATGTAAGTAGTAAGGTATTAAACTGATATTTGGGTTAAACGTGTACATGGTAAATAGGTACAATTTCATATGTATTCATAAATATTTACTAAATAGTGACCTCTAAAAAGCAGATAATAACAGCAGTATTTCTCAACAACCTTTCACCAAGGGCAGGTAACTCTTGCAGCACTAAGATCCAAAAAGCAAAAGTAAGACAGGAGAATAAAAGGCGGAAAAAAGGATCAGAAACTTGGCCCAAACAAATTATCCGACCATCACACAAAAGCAGTTTCTGTTTACAGATTTACCAAAAAAAAATAGCACAGCTCTAGAAGCTGGATTTAACATGCAAGATGACTAAAAGGATTTAGGCGAAATAGATCGTAAGGCTTTTGAGGAACGGAGGATAGAGCGTCTAGTAGGAGAACCTGTGGTTAAAACAGAAAATACATGGGGATTAGTCAACAAGAATTTCAAACATATCACAGTCGGATCTGGACGGATCAGTATGAACCACACGAGGAGGTCATTTTGAACTCTCTAATATGACTTACAAAATATTGAACAAACACAAGCAAACATAAGATATCAACACTAAGTCTTTCTACATTGTTGTAGTCACATTTAATGCTATGGTTGGGGGTGGCTGATGGAAGGCTCAATAAGTTTTCTGTTTGCTTGTGTTTGTGGTGTGAAGTTGACTATGGTTGTATTCTGAAAAAGGTGAGCTGGGTTACATGTATGTGGAGACATTGAACAGATGCTACTACCAGTGCCACAGATAACAATGGCAGTCCTAGTTAACTTGCTAGTAGTCTGAAATGGAAGAAAATACATCTTCAGATACTCTCAGAAATATATTTCTTTAACCAGTAATATTAAAGATATATTAAAATGTGCAGTTAAACAAATCTGGTATAAAATGGCAGCCAATCAAATTTTAGAGATCAATAAAACTTCAACAAGATAATCACTATCAACGTATTAATAGAGATTATGTTATATGATATATAACACATATACCTTAATTGCCGGAATTCTAATTCATCAAGCCCTAGAAATTATGTCATAATTCATGCAATGGACCTTGACATTCTCTTTTCAAAATCATCAACAAATTGGCTGCCATTCAAGATAAAGTCGTGATATGTGCTGCTGAGCTGGATTCAAGTGTGTTAGTGATGGATTAACTTCATCATCAAGGACGAGGTGTAGCAAAACTATTCCTACATGCTCTGAAAACTAATGAAATCGCCTACATCTATTTCTGTATTAAAAATCTCTCAGATCTTGTATCAAGCTTAAATTAATTCAATACAGAAAATATTTTTTAAGCATAAAACATTTCAGCACATGGTTTCCATAATAAATGACAATGTAATTTTGAGTTCACAGTTTTCAGGGTTTTTCATTTCTCACTATTGAAGCATAAAAAATGGAAGCATCATTTATATATCAGTGTCCTTTCAACAGCTCATTCAGATGTCAAAATACTTTCTCAGAGTACGATAACTTCACCTATGCTATATCTGGAACAATCTACACTGGATCTCTTCACACTCACACATATATAGTCATCAATACAGTACACGTCTGGAAACTGGTATACAATTCTCTAAGAGGTGGTTAGTCAAATGTCTTGTGATACTAAGTGTTAAATTGTCTATTCTTGGACTTGAAGAAGTTTACCGACTTGTGCATTTATAAGTATAGGTGTATCGTCGTGAATGGTTCGTTACGATGTCGCCTAGTTTGAAAATTAAAAAAAAATACATATTATTATTAAAATATTACCTCTACTACTAAAAACATTTACCTGAAAACAATGATTATCTCAAAACCATTAACTCAGGACTACTTCTAATGACTTGCATAGGACAAACGTTGAGTATCAAGGTATCTTAAAAAATCCGAAAATAGACAATTTGAATGGTTCCCTGACCAATATGGATGTGGTAGTTAGTGTCACACAGAACTATTGAGTTCAGAGCCACCGACCTGTGGGGCTACGTCTTCCAAGGGGGCTCAGGCAGCGACGTGGACTGGGGGAGCGACTCCTACGCAGAGGGCTCACAGACCGCGATCTGAAGCTGGGGCTGAGGGCACGGGACGGGCTGCGAGAACGAGTAGGGCTACGACTTCTGCGACCTGATGAAGTCTGTAAAGGTCAAGGTTGCATTAGGGTCATAATCTTACAGTCCATATCTACATCTTTCTGTTCTGACATAGGGTGACATCTGGGCCCTATAGAGGTCATTGTTTAGATCAAGGCTACATTTGGATCATAAGTAAGAGTTGACATTAACATGTTTCTGTTTCTCACCTCTATGCCTTTATGAACTCTGCTGAGGTAAAGGTTATATTAGGGTCACAGATAATAACATAGTTAGGGTCCATTCATTATTTATGGCTGAGGGAGTGATTCTGAGGAGGTGTTGGTGGAGGTTACATAAATTTTAGGGGGTGTTCACACTGTACAAGCTTCTGCACAAAAACCATCATCACCCCCTTGCCATAAATTATGAACAGTCCTTCAGTATAAACATAATTTTATGTTGTGACCTGTCATATTTTCATGACAGTTTGAATATTTTATCAGATTTCAAAAGAGAAGAAATGGCATACCATAACTACTGCTTATAGATTGCTACAAATAAGGATCGTATGACTATCGTTTAACTGACATTCAAATAATACCTGCAGAATTTCTGCGATGTATGTACAAACAGGCTATTTAGTTTGAAAAACAGAGAGCTGATCCTCAAACCCCAATGTTTGGACTAGCCTTGTACTTACAAGTGAGGCCCCGCGACGGGTGAGTGCCTCCCCCTTGACAAGGGTCTTGATTCCCTGCATGAGACATGGCCAGATGTGGTGGTTGACCAAGGGGGCAGTGTACTCTGAGTCGTAGCTGCGGCGATACCTACAAACAAACATGATCATTACCACACAGACTAGCATCTCGGCTTGCTGTGTCTCTTGGCACAAGGCATAAACTGTCTTCCTCAAGAGACATAGGTGACCTTTTTTAGAAAAATATTATTTGGAAAGATTAAAATTTAATATCTGTAAGCTGTCACCTGCTTTATGTATAATGAATTTCACAACAACAGATCACAATGCAAGTTTCCATTATATTCAGGCAGATGCCACGAATGGGTGATGTATTCAACGTAGCCATGAGAGTTCAAGTCCATATCAGTCAGGCACAAACTGAGCTCGAGGGAGTTGAACACTAGTGCGATTCATGCTATTACCCACAGTCTCTAGCCTTACAACTTAATACACTGATCAACTGTTTTTGAGTTTTTGAAAAGTTCCTTTTGTTGGTGTATGTGTATTACAAATATTGCTCCTGCAAATCAATGAGAATGTGAGGTAAAGATACTTACATATTTCAAAGAACAAAAAAGAACTGTAGAGCAATAGAAACTTGTGAGCAGAGTAGCCAACACAAAATTGTTGCAAATAGTAGTTTCATGAGTCAAAATTAGTAGTTTGACCACAAAAGTCATCTAAATACACAGAATTACAAAGGCATTGAAATCAGCTTCAGATTTCTGTTAGACAGTTTGTTACTCACAATGATTCAAGTTCGAATATGTTATTGAATTTTTGAGGAATGGAAGGTAAGTGAAGTCTGAAAATATGTTTAATATCCGAATTCTAATTTCTAGTACAATTGTATTGGCACAATTTGAGGCATAGCAACTACGATTAACTTGAAAAGATTGGCATCTCTGTGTTAGGTATGAAATTACATTTTTACAGAGTCTCCTCAAAAGCTCTAATTATTGAGTTTATGGCCTGCTATATTAGAGCAAAGACTTGGCATAATACTGGCCACTATTTGTTGGGAAATAGGAGGGACAGTGCTTTACTTGTTGTCATCGAAGAGCTCAGCGTCAGTGGAGGCAGCGATGTCAAGAGGGTGGGCAAGGGCACTCATCTGCCAGGCCAGCTTGCAGGCTTCCCGAATGAAGGGTTGGACGATGGCAAATGTGGCATCAGGAGGCAGGAAGATCTTGGGATTGCGGTTGAGGGCACGGATAACATCCTGTAATCATAGTGAAATAGTTAACTTAGCCAAGGTTTCGTGGGGTAGGCTCTGAATATAATGCCCCATTAACTTTCACAAGAGTCATGACCCAAGAAGAGTAGCATATGCAGATCAGTTTAGTTCCAGAGTGAAGTTGTAGCTACAGTTTGGAATATTAACACGATCCAATTAGCCAATTTAGAAACTGTGTTTGTCAATTTAGTGTAATCATACCCCTAATTCCTAAGACTTTATATCAGACTTATACTTTACAAGTCAGTGATTGCTCTTGTTGTACAACATGTCAACTATGGTGAATTTGGCTCAAAGCCGACGGATGAATTGCAATCTAACTCGAAAACTAAAGCTTGCTACGAGGGAGGAGTGCAGCGAAAGGGACAGACTGGAGTTCAAGAAGCAGGTGCACAAGAGTTGACAAAGCTTTTGATCAATTAATCTGTGCTTTACTGTCTCCATCCCTTCTAGCACACTTGGCTGTCCCTTTCTCTGCACTCCTCCCTTGTAACAAACAGTGAACTGTGTCAATATTACTATGACAGTTTGTGAAACAACTTGGTATGGTATGATGGTATGATGTTTTGATTATGATCAGCATTTCATTGAGGATTTTATGTTTAACAGTTTTCTAGTTAGGTTGCAATACATCGGTCCACTTTTCAGCCAAACGGTCTATAACATGAGATTATTTACATTCTGTCCAACAAATTTCATATATCTATAATTTAATCTATTTTACCAAATCGATTCAATGAAGTCTTTCAACAAAACAGTTTTAAAAGGAATATCTTTATAGTTCACTAACAGACACCATCCCAGGAAGGTCATAGAGGTCACTGTTGCGATTGATGTAGTCCTGCACAGCCTCCTCCAATGTCTCAGGGCCATAATGCGTCTTGGCCAGGTTGGCTCGCACCTTCATCTTGAACTGGCGGAAGGCAAGCTTGGCTGTACTGAAGGCCTCCTGTAATACATTCTTTGTGTCAACCATTGTTCAAAAGTCTGTACAAAAATCTGTTTGTTGTTTAACGCCATGCGCAACAATATTCCAGCTGTGACGACGGTTTATTAATAACCAAATCTAGACCAGACAATCCAGTGAGATCATAAGCATCAGTCAACACAGGCAGGATACAATGACATGCCTGACCACTTATTCTATTCATCACTGAGACCACTTCTAACCTTGACCTTCATGTGAGTTTGAGATGACACACAGAACAGGTAATGAGGCTGTTATCTCTCACAGTGACAGGATCTCCCTTCTGAATATCCTCAAAAAATCATGGACTCCTCCTATATCCTGGACTTGTTTATGCACAGTTGTGAACTGTTCTGAGCAAGCCCTTTGATGCAAAGCAGCCTTGGATAACACCATAATAAATAGGTTATGCTCACGGAAATAGCACTGTAGATGATTCTCTGGTTGTTCTCGTGATCATCAGAGTAGCGCCTGAGGGTGTCAAGGGCGTCAAGACGATCCTGAGCAAACATATCATTGAATCTGGCTACCAGGTTCTGCTGGCGGACTCTCTGCACAGGGTCATCGATGGCCAGTGGGGTCGTGATTCTTGAGGTGTAGCGGTATGAGGTCATGCTGTCAGACAGGCTGCACAAAAGAGTCAAGTTTAAATGATGAAAGGATTGCAATTCAAAACACCTTCAGTAAAATCTTCTTTTAATTTACACTTTCTCATAACCAATAAATCAAAATTACCAGGATTAATTTTTAATTAACTGAATTGAATTGAAAAGAAATTCTTTTGACATTCATTTAAAACTTCAAAATACCACTCATTAGAAATGGTGATTTACTCATTTCTGCTGATTCAGCAATTTTATAATTACATGGAATTACTCATATTCTAAATATATTAGTCATATTCTAAATCTGCTGTTGATTCATATTTCATCAAGATCAACCACATGCATCTATTCATTATTATCAGGTAACCATTCTCATCTAATATCATGCATTTCCTCTGCAAAAACTTCATGCATAAAGCTCTAATTGTTAGTTTGTTCAGAACACATCATTTCAGTAACCAGCACATCATGCAGACTTCTTGTTAATCACAGCAATCATCAGCTAAATGTTACTTCAAAACTTCAGTCAAACAAAATTTTTTACCTCTATTTCAAAACATCATGTGAACAAATGATATCATCTACAATCACTCAGAGACCATATCACTACACATAGATTGATGCTGTTTCTAAATGAAGTTTTCTCAAATGTGAACTTAAATAGTTTGTTTGCTAATTTATTTGAAGCAAAGACTTACATTAGCACAAAGTGTTTGTTTGTTTGATTGTTTGATTGATTGTTTGTTTGTTTGTTTGTTTGTTTGTTCCAGCAGTATTCCAGCTATATGACAGTGGTCTAAATTAATATGATCCTATCCAGTGATTGACATCATGAACATCAATCTACACAAATGTGAATCTACACAATGAAATGCATCAACCAAGACAGCAAGACTTAGCCGCTTTTTATGGCAAAAAACAGGAATTGTTGAAAATCAGTATTTAAATCAAATCTTCTATGTATTAATCTTGAAAATACAAGCAGTATCACTTTTGCCTAACTACAAGTTTCTTAGTACACTTTCTAGTATGTAGTAAAACAAACAAACCAAGCTTTCTTCGCATGCTTTACTACAAAACAAGCATTAGTCTACAGATGTAATTATGAAAACACACACTCAGAGCACACAGTGTCTAAAACTAAAACTCAGTTTGCAGATTTGGTCACAGAGAGTCCGGAGTGCAGCATGAGATGAAGAAAGGGCAACCTACTTGTAGTCCCTTTTCCCATAGGAGAGCGACAATTCGTCTCTCAGATTCCGCATTTTTCTTTCATAATCATCCACAAGGCCTGCCCTAACTCGTAACTTGGCTATTTCATCCTGTGCATCAGCTAGCCTAAAGACAACCACATCGAGACAGAAATGAGTGTCCGAAATTTTAAAAGCGTAAATGAAAAGCTAAGTTGGGTACATTCTGTGTGAATAATCATATTCATTTTACTGATTCAGAATAAGGAAAAAACATAAATCAGGTATCTCAGTTCTCTGATCTTATAATACCCATAGCCATGTTAAAAAAAATATTTCCGTTGTTGGTATACAAATACTGACAAGTTGACCCCTTATAGTCTGTTAAATCTCAAAGAATCAAGGCTACCAATCAGGAACAATTAACAAGACCCCTTTTCATTCTTTTTCCTCCGTCCTTCTTATTTATCTTTTTTGTCAAGACAGAAATTTCAAACCAGAAACCCAAACTTCCTTGTCAGCCCTTCCATGAAATGGCTTAGTCAAGTATCACTGATGGTTATGTAAAAATCCATAACGCAAAGTTGCTGCAAAAAATCAGTTCCAGAAAGGATTTTAAATTTTTAAAACAATTATTCCACACAGAACAGACCAAGCATGTCAAATTATATATAATGCAAAAGAAATGGGTTAGGGTGTCAGAGGATCATAAGAAATGAATAAATAAACAAAACAAATAAATAAATGTGTCGACCGAGCCCCATGTTAGTAGACTCGCTCTTCTTACCCATTGACATCATACGAAATATCTTTGGGGGGTATGCGCTGTAAGACGTCTCGCCTAGCTGTGAGGAGGGCTATATCATCCCTTAAGCGTCGAATCTCACTCTGATAATCATTTAAAAGACCTGCTTTGTTTCGCAGATTCTTGCACTCCTCCTCTGCCGCTGCAAGTCTACGGAAATGAAACTCTATTGACGCACTGTATGGTCGATTCATTTACCAGAAACCTGGTCACTGATGCACTATGGGAATCTTGGGATCCTACTCTTAAACGTTCCGAGGAAATAAAAATTACAGTGTCAGCTCTACCCTGACCACTGCTGACGATTGAAACAAATTGTCCCTGTTCTTTGATACTACTGGGGTAGGTAATATATGTTGTACAGCCCACATGAGGCTGACTTTTGAGACATACACTTTTCCAACACATTTGTCTTCTTAAACCTCAAATGCTCAACATTTTCTTGAGTTCAAGGACTTCCAAAGACACCGGCAAATCACGTTCTCTTGTATAGATAGGAAACACTTAACTCTTACACAGCACTGAGACTTATTCCCTAGAGACTTGTTATTTGCTGTGTTTGCACTGCCTCATCTTTAATGATACATATCACTGCACTGAATTCTGATGAATCTTATCTTAGAAATCAGCCTTTTATATATTTCTCTTTGGTTGGAAGTCAATACTGACCTCCACAAAGGTCAGGTCAAATACTGGTAAGGTGTGTAATATTTTCCCACATTAAACAAGATTACAAAAACCTATGCTTTAACGTGAGAAATTGACCAGCTGCTGAGCTTGCAATATTGCAAAGGTTGAGAACACAAGGGGATGCAAAGTTCATTTTCACCCATTTCCATGGTTATTTAATAAACTTTCATGACAAAAGGAGGGCTGCACACTTCCCCTCTGGATCAGCCAATCCATTTGATTATTGGAGTTTTTCACTCAAAACGTAAATTAAGACAAATTTGTGAAAAAGAGTTGAAACTGAGATGATTGGCAACCTCTCTACATGTCAACGTAAAGTTAGCCATTGTACAAGCATGGTGTGAGTGAGGTGGTCAGTAACGATCAACAACAGGGCTCCTGCGTGGTAGCAGGAGTGGACACACAGTGAGTTGGTCAGTGCAAGTGGTCATCACAAGATTCCCATAGTGCAGGTGTAGATGTCACAGCAACTCTTCAGTAGAATAGTGGAACGATAAGGTGTATAGGTCTTTACAAGGCCTTCATAAAGTTGAATATTGGAATAAATACCATGAAAGAAAAGTGAATAAAGTACATGGATGTATGAACAAAATATTGCTGATTCAAAACATATGTATCATAATTCTTCATTCCAGTGTAACATAATTAGGTATTATATGGTTACACGTTCAATAGTCTGTGTTGAACAGTTGAATTGTTGAACAATATTCATAATTAGAAAATAGACTTCCCAACATTTGAAAGGGATACTGAAATATGTCATTGTGTAGACAATCAGTGAAAGACACACTGCAGAAATGTGCTAATGTGTGTGCTCAAACTTAACACATAACAATTGCGTTTCTTGAAGGAAATCTATATTAAAAAAGATTAAATCAAAATTTTTCTCTCTGATGAGAATATTACTTGGTATTTTACAACTCCAAGCAGTCTATGACATTTCAAGTATTCCCACCAAAAGCTGAGTAGTGTACTTGTATAGTACTTTTGTAGAAAGGTATACGAAAGCACTACAAAATTCTGCGCAGTAAAACAATTGAAAGCAAAGATATTGACGCAATGGAAGCGGGGTGAAAAATGAACTGAAATATGCTGGTACCATCAGTTGGATGAAACTCTACAAGAGAGTGGACAACAGATTCAGGACTATTGGAATGGATTTCTATAAACTATATGTTACCTTTTAAGACTGCGGAGACTAGTACAAGATGAAAGAATCAAACTCATGATCAGGTTTGAAGATGTTACACTCATTATGTTCTAAAATTTCAAATAATGACCCTCCAAACATACCTTTAATTAACTTGCAAAGTCTCATACCATAAAGAGAAGTTAGTATTTAATTAACTCTTTCAAAGGCTGTGTCATGATCACTGCACAAAGACCACAAGCTGGATCTTAACCTGGGTCATGTCATAAGGAAATGTTCATATTGATAGTAACTCTTACATTAACCATTACAAATGGGAATTTTCTGAAATAATCATACTTAAATGAGCTATCTGGCATATGCCCCCCATCACCTTTATACATAATTCAACTGAAACATATATAATGCTTAACGGCAAATAGCCATGACATAAGAACATTAGTCCAGTAAACATTAACATCACGCATTGTGTCATACAATCGGGGCAAGTGGAAAATTAGTCAGGACAGGTTACTTGCTTGAAGTCACTTGCCCTGTGGCAAGTGGCTTTTCAACATATTTTTAAGACCCTGAATGAAGGCCTATGCCTTTACAATGCATCTTTTAAATCCAAAATTGTAACCTCTCCCAAAACTCACTTCCAGGGAGATTACTCTCGATGTTCCAATGCCCATTTAAACCTAGACAGTGTAATAACAGACAAGTGTGAAATTTGTTTTGTAAAATCAAGCCATTCCCTCTTTGCATCTCTGTCCAAACAGAGCAAGCTGCTACCCCCCATGAATGAAGCACCATTCTACAAGTGATGAAGCATCTAGTGATGAAGATGACAGTGTCTACATGAGAGGTGCTGCAGCTCTTACTTTCTCCTCAACTCCGAAGTCTCAACATCTGTGAACATTTTTTCGCTGGTGGATGCTCGCATACTTCTGTCTAGTTCTATCTTAGTGTCGGCCAGTCTACAGAGACAAACAACATGACTTCAGTGCCACAACACAATACTTACTTTCGCTTTAGGTCTCTGTTTTCTGTATCCAGGTAATCGCGGTCGCCAGAAAGGCATCGCACATTGCTATTTAACTCTAGTCTAGTTTCCTGTAGCCTGAAAACATGGAGGTAGCCCACAAGGATATCAGAGACTGTTGAAACGTTACCAAAATATTGATGAACTTAGCTTGACAAATTCCAGTGAATTGATTTTAGGCAATTTTTCATATATATAATAATTACATTTTCCAAACTGTAACATGGCACAATCCATGCCTACTCTACACAAGTTTTGATATTGCTCCAACCAAATAACATTAGTTAAAATATATCTAGACCTCAGGATCTTGAAAATTTTCCTTAAATGCCACAAGGGAAAAATTCAAATGACTTCTTTCTTTAACTTCCTACTCTTTTCATGAACTCAACTCTTTGACTGGCATTTTAACTTCTGTCACTTGGTGTATCATGGTGGTAACTCTCAGTGAATGAAACCATAGAAAAATTTAGAGTCCAAATGGCATTTTTAACATCTACTTACTGTCTTACATGTCTTATACATGGATGAGAATTCTTTTTTTCAAAACAAAATTCCGCTGAAAGTGAGTAATAGGATTTGTGTGTATATGGTAATGACATATAGCACAAAAGCGATCTCTCATAATGCAAAATGTTTTGGAATTTCATTGATCAGTGGCAAATTCTCATCCCTGAATATATATGATTAGCCTAATCTTCAAATTAAAATACAAGTTTGAGATCTGTCCACTCACTCATCCCTGAGATCTTGATTCTCTGTCTTCATGGACTCAAGGTCCCGTTCAAGGTCATCCATTGACCTCTCGTACATGTCCTGGAGGTCATTGATCTCACGGTCCTTGGCAGAGGCTTCGGCTAGCACCGACAGACTGGTGTCAGCAGTCACGCTGCCGCCGGATGTGAAGAAGTTCTGGCCCAACCAAGGCAGGAGACGAGACTTGATGATGTTAGCGCCTCCGTACATTCCTCCTGAGGCACAGATACATTTGTATTTAATGCTTTGGGGCTGAATTAACCATTAGACATGTGGTTTGAATGTAAGGTACTATCACAAAACTGGACACTTGCATATTTATGTACGATTTCAGATAAGTAAAATAGGGGGTAGTAATATATAATAATTTGTCCCTTGTTAAAAAATAATTTCTCAGTATGTGACTTTAGAATGTGAGGGTCTCCACTTTTCTATGCAGATGTCAGGTTGATAGTGCCCTCAGTCACTATTAACGACTGAATGTTTGGCATACAAAAGAAATTTCGAATATTTAAATTACTGATCACAGTATGAATGATTGATCAGAGAATACAGTAACAATACCATCAAAAACAGCTTCCAAGGTACAATTAAAATGTTTAATTCTGAAAGTTTAATTTGTCCTGCAGAACTGCTGTACCATAAATCATTTTTAATGGTTTTTACATAATTGCTATTATATATAAAAAAATGGTCGTTCTGTACAAACTTATGGACAATTACCTGATATATGTTTATGTTACCAACATATTGTTACTTGATACAAATTATATGTCACATAAATTCAGTCAAACAAGAACTGACTGAATTAATCTTTACATAAATTTTGGCGTCTACTTAGGCTTTGTGTTGAAAGGTAGTGCTAATCTAAGGATGAGAGACAATTGGCAGAGCCAAAGTGAGATATCCTCAAGGCACTCACAGGATATTTTCTTCATACACCTAAGACTTTAAATGTTTCATTAATTTTTTAACTCATATGTCATTTTCCCTGAGTGAGATTGCAAGCAGTTCTAATGTAGAAAGTGTGCTCCTTTCATACAGATTGAAAATATCTCTTTGATGTTAAGATCACAAGTTTGTTTCATGAATTGATCTATGCATCAATTGTATGCATAATGACCAAGATCTTTCATGGATAAATCTTCTTTTAATTATATGGATTCATAATGATATTATTCACGAAATGGATGTGGCCAGTTCCTGTGTGAAAAAGACATCCAGTACTTATGCACAAGAACTCAGAAATCCTGCTCACCATCGGATGCACAGACGCTGAGAAGCTTGAAGAGCTGGCCCTGAACCTTGGCATTGAGCTCAATGATCTCACAGCCTCGTGCAACATTCTGGTCACAGGTGTTGATCTAAAACATTGAAGATTATGCATTTCAACATAACAAATAAACTACCAGAAAGGAACACTTCTCTGAATTCACACATAAAGATGAATGTATTTGATGCATTCAGAAAACTGAGCAATAAGGATTCTGCCACTCAGCTGCATCAGGTAGCATCTACTAAGTGGCACCACTTCAAAGACTACAATCAATATGTTATTTTTCATATTTATTGCCTTCAGAAAACTGAAAACCAGAAACATCATGAAGTGCAACCCCTGTTCAGCGATCTAGTTTAAAGAACAGCTATTGGTACCTATATTGGTACCTTGAGTCTGTAGTCATTTGTCAAAATCATGATTCTGATAAGTTATGTTGGTCTTGTAATGTAAGTTTCAGCTAGACCGATTTCATTTCTTGTTTTAGACATTTTTGTCCCCAGAAAGCTTAGAGACAGGAAAAAAAAATCACCAGTCAAAGTAATATTTATTTCACTTTTGGCAAGTTATGAATTGTATATGGATGTAAAAAAAACAATCTAAAATGTTTTTCTTGGAACTTTACATTTTTGGCCAATAAAAGACATTTGGATGTTTTTTCTTGTTCTTGTAAAAATATAATCAGCAGATCGATAAAACAAGAAATAAAATTGGTCTGGCCTAATAATAATACATAAGCAAGAAGTAACACTAAAATCAATCACAGAAAATGTCAAGAACAAAGTTTGGATGAAATAGTTTTTGGAAATGACATCCAACCTTATCATACCTCTAGTAGTTGTCACATCAACAATGTCTTTTGTTGCAAAAAGCCAAACATTCACATTTTGGATCTAACTAGGTTCAGTTGCTGAAAATTCACACCAGCGTAAGAGGTTCGTTTTTTAGCATGTTAAAAAATGGTTGAAATGAAGCCTGACAAATAATCGGAAAACTGATTATCAGATTCTCTCTCTCCGTTTGTTTGCTTGTTTGTTTGTTTGTTTGTTTAATGCCACACTCTGCAACATTCCAACCATATGGCATGTGTCAGTACGTATGAGCATCAAACTACACAGCTGGGATACGACGACATCTCAGGCACTGAGAGTCAGACAGTTCTCTGTTCAACCTTGAATGCCTTCACACAAGAAACATTATCATGACTGACTAGCATCACTATTCATCAACTCCTTCCTTCACAGTAGCAATCCATCTAAATCCACCTCTGCTTGTATTTCTACAAAACCTCCTTAAAAATTCAGTGTCAGTTTCACATATCAGTATTGATCATTAAAACATAATTCAGACTTTATCTCCTTAATTTCTTCTTAAAAAATCAATCTGCAGTAAACATAACCAACAATGACGATTTGTAAACGTAGACTTGACTCATCCATTGCAGCACGATGAGGAGCGTGTCATGGAATAAACTAAAATCAATACTAGCATTCTTCACCATCCTAAAAACAGCATCAAATATTGAAAGGTTTTTATTATTCTTATTCATTAGTTTATTTCGAAATCAATAGCCTCTGGAAAAATAATTTTTTCATCCAATCAATAACATAGGCCATCTCCTTCCCAAGCTGGGATGATCAATGGTGGAAAAAGGTTGAACAATCATCTCTGACAGGAGGCTGATAGCCTCACAAGGAAGCTAGATTGATTAAAGTTCTGATAGAGTCTTCATTAGATGTGGTTGGACTCTGATGCTGGTGTGGAATAAAGAACAAAGTCATGGTATATTATGCAAGGTATTGCACAGTTTGTGATATCAAGCACCATATACAATATTATTCAACATATCACATGGCTGTTTTCAGTGTGGGTTGCACAATTCAAGTAGGCTAGCTGCTCTCCCCTAGAAACAAGACAATATGTATTGTGCTGCATTGCCCAAGATATGAAGCATCATGAACTATACTGCTCCATATTTGATGGGGATATTTTTCTGTCTTCTAGTAATGGTACAATATGTAATGTTTGTTCTGTCTATATTATGAAGCATCATGAACTATACTCCTCCATATTTGATGGGGGTATTTTTCTGTCTTCTAGTAATGGTACAATATGTAATGTTTGTACTGTTTGATATGAAGTATAATGAACTATACTACTTAGCATTTCATAGGGTGTGGTACACAATTTAAGAAACCAGTTGGGCTCCTCTAGTAATGGCATAATGTAGAGTGTTTTGCACTCTTTAACATTTTATTTGGACATTCTTTGGAATACACAATTCCAACAGACAAGCTCTTTCTTCTAGTTCTGTAACAGCATGAAATAGCCCTGTATCCCTCATAATTCTTGAATAGCATACTAGCCATCCTATTTCCATTCTTGCTCTTCAACAATCAAAACAAAATATGGATAAACTATTGATAAGTAACAGTTCATCAACCAACTAATGTACAGTAATGTTTGAAACAACATGTACAAATAATAAATACAATGCAATATCAAGTCTTGTATTGGATTCTTCACTTTAATATTTAACAGCACTCACTGCCACCATTTCATTGACTTTCATCATCACATGTATATTTTTAAAGACCCTTGTGAGTAGCTTGGATGATTACATACAAACGTTACAATCATAATATCAAACATTAATCACGCAGCAAGAAAACATACACATTTATCCTCAATCTTCAACATTCTTCACCAGCTTAACAGTAAACACCGGAAACCAGGAATTCATACAATCTAACAGTCAGACATACTCATCCTACTTTAAACACCTGATCTATTCTTCAACAACAATATATCCCTCGGCTAACAACCAGCTTGTTGATAGTGTGTAGATGATCCTCTCAGTGTGAGACTTGTGATATTGATATGATCTTGATATGATATTGATATAAGCCTGACAAGTCCCCTAATGAGGCGGAATAAGAACACTCAGCATGGTGGCTAATTCAATATTCCATACTGGGTTGATTTCACACAATATGCCATATTATATCAACCAGTCAATGATCAACAGTATTGACGTTCATAACATAGTGCTGCCTTTATCAACTGACCCGCATGCTCAAGTCATGCTCTAGATCATGTCAAAGAGACCCACTATTGATCCTATTTGTCAGACTTGTTCAGGAAAAATGGGTAATGCATGTCTTCAAACTGACTAAAAGCATTATTTCAATGAGTGAATGAATACAGTTTAACACTGCTATTAGCAATTTTCCAGCAATATCACACCAGGGGACACCAGAAATATGCATGTCAGGAATCAAACCTGGGTCTTTGGCATTTTGAACCAACACCTTAACCTCCAGACTACCCCTCCACCTCCCTTTATTTTAATAAATCACAGAGGCATTACTTAAGCTTATAGTAGGTAAAAGAAATAAAGAATATTCCTGTACAACAGCTGGGTGGGAGAATGAGTAACTGAGTGAGTTTTATGCCGCACTCAGCAATATTCCAGCCATATCGCAGCGGTCTGCAAATAACTGAGTCTGGACCAGAAAATTTAGTGATCAACAGCGTGAGCACTGACCTGAGAAACTGGGAACTGATGACATGCGTCAACCAAGTTAGCGAGTCTTACTACTCAATACCATTAGTCGACTCTTACTACAAGCAAAGTCGCCTATTGTGGCAAGCATGGGTTGCTGAAGGCTTGTTCTGCACCAGATCTTCACTGGGTTGATGGGAGAATGAGAACAGTATTCAAGACATTGAAGAAATAGGGACACTGAAGAGTCAGGACCATGATCTGCATAAACTACACAAATAAATGTTTGCAAAAAAATTTGAGTTGCTTGCATACTAATACGCATACAAAATGTACACACTAATATTGAATCAAACTGTAAAAGACCGAAGGTTTGTTTGTGTGTTGTCATACACAGCAATTTAGTAGTTATAAGATGACAGTCTGTAAATATAGGAGTCTAGACTAGACAATCCAGTGATCAACATCAGGAGCATCACTTCCAACATAAACAACACTGTACAAAATTATGCAATGTTGCCTGTTCAGGTTGTTTGCCTTGTGCTTTGTATTTATTTGTTGATCATATACATTTATCCTGTGCACACAGTAGAAGAGTTCCTCTAAAGATTGCACAGAGTTGTCTGTTCGGCTTATAGTGGCTAAAAGATAGATGATTGTTCTGAGCATGCATGACATGTGACCCATTTAGCACAGCACATGAACAAATATAGGCATTTTGGTTTTTTCCCTTCTCACAGCTTGAATATTTACCAAAGTTTGGACTAGAGAGTCTGATCATTTACTGCCTATTAAAAAGGAACATAAATACCTAATGCGCAAACAATAAACTTCTGAAACTGGAGCACTGTAAGATTGCTAATTACTGCAGGAATACTACAGAGAGTATATGAATACTACAGAGAGTATATGAATACTACAGAGAGTATATGAATACTACAGAGAGTATATGAATACTACAGAGTATATGTTCAGAAGAAGTATACATTCTATTACTACTGGACATAAATGACTGTGCAATGTCCATGAATTATAAGCCATATTTTCCACTGTTTTTTTTGGTGTATATACAGTTAGGTAAAAAGAAGTAGTTTTTTTTCAAGAATTTAATTCAGTAGTTCTTTATAAATGAATTATATTTTGACAAGCTAATCAGCTGGTTGTGTGATTTACTTACAGATCTAGAGATGATAGAACATGTTGAGGTTCCTTGCATTCCTCAATCAATAAGAGACGGTTATTGGTTATTTTAATATCATTCCAAACCAGTCACAGGACTGAGGCTGTAATGTCCTTATTTTCGAAAATTCAATGTAAACTGGACCCTTAGAATAGTACGATACAAATATTCTCCAATATTTTTCACACCTAAGATACTCAACAGTTTCTCCTACAAATAAAATGTCTATTTAATCCTTTCACTGCTGCTGTTGAACCTATTTGACAGGAGAGAAGCATAACAACATCCTCAAACAAAACCTGAAATATCAAACTCACAATTTTCATGACATGACACTCTGGAATAAACGTAATAGTGTCATTAAAATACGAGTACAATACGAAACAACAAACATTTTGTGGTTGTTCTAATATTTGCTAATAGAAATAGATGAATTTAAAATCAGTCTGCAATAATTTAACAGTTTATAATGGTTCCTAATATGAAACTCATTCCACTCTCAGTCAAGTAAATTCAGGTACAAATTACCTTATTTATGTTTTCTTTGGCTTCAACTTGTGTATACTTGAAAATACCAGACTATATTAAATAATGATGTTCACTTTTATATCTAGTATCCAAATTATTGATTCAGTTGACCCTTCTTTAACAACACACCAACTGTTTGATATCACCCACCCTCTTTACAATGCCTTATGATGAAATGAATTCAGCAGGCTGTATGTATATACCAGAAAGCTTTAGACATCCTGACACTAAACTCAGATCATTTCATGACTTGTGTGCCAATGAAGAATGCTGTAGTGTTTGACGTTTAGTACCCAGGTTACTAAACAAGCAATAAAAATGAGAAAAGAGACACCAAATACAACATTTACAAAACAATAATTACACAATCCCCTGCAAAGCCAATACAAAACACCTGTAATCATTATCCCTGTCCCATTCGTTCCTATCAGTCAAGGCTGATACATACTGGGGTTAAAAATTAATCTACAGAGCAGTGTAATCAATTTGAATAGCTTAAGCATGAACCAAAGCGAAATAAATGATATCACTTACATTCCTGTGTGACAGCACACTTTAAATATACGTGCAATGGACAACATGTTCTAACAGGGATGAAATGAACGTGTATGTTAAGTATATATAGGTAAGTATACCACACGTACTGAGAAAGTAATCACAGCCTGTGTGGAGCATGTAAGAGCATGTTGACTTTGGAATGTGTGGCGGGTAAGTTTAGAATCACCCCAGGGAAATTTATCAAAGGAGATCCTGTGGAAACCAACAACCAAGCAAAGCCTTACTGTCATAATCAACTGAGGTCCTTTAACAGTTCGCTGGATATTCTTCAGTTCCATAAGCCAGTGAAAGCTTTACATGGCATCTTGGCTTCCTATCAATAACCATTCAGCTGTATAGTAATCTGTTGTTAATTATAAGCCCTAGCAACCATGGATCTGCCATATAACATTATTGACATCTGTGATATACATCCTATTCAGGAGAATGAATGCCATTTCTCAATATTGTAACAGACCCACTTCATTACATACACTGACTTTGGGGTTAACTGGGAACTGCTTGTTTACAGATCTTCGGATTCATTGCTCACATTTCAGTAAGAAATTGAATTATCACACTGACTGCACATGAGAGAGTGAGCTTAGTTTTACACTGCTTTTAGCAATATTATATTACATATTATGCATAGTAACATCATATCAACACAGGGGACACCAGAAATGGGCTTGGCACATTGTCCCCATGTGAGAATAAAACCTGGGTCTTCAGCGTAACAAGCAAACACTTTAACCTATGGGCAACCCCACCACCCAACTGTACATAAATAAAGTATCCTACAAAATCAAACCACATAATACAGCAGGGGTTTATTCAGGGTTTGAACATTTAGCAGACAAAGTAGGAACGAGTAAGCATTTTGTTCAAAGTTTTCCAAAATAATGAGTTTGCATTCAGTGCAATAACGTAAAACAAATAATCAAAAGCTTTTCTTTATAGTCCTGTTATCAAAGATATAAAAGACACCTCATTAGTAGCATGAATACCAGGTGCCGAAGCACTAATTGTGTTCAGATGAATATCTCGGACCTGTTATCCTTAGCCTCTTGTACTCAGGTGTCATCAAAATACAAATATGAATGACTTTTCCCCACGTTCCTAATCATAGCTTCTGAAATGATAGTTCTTTATTGTTTTAACCAATTTCAACCTTTTTGAAGTTGTTTACAGCCCTTTTCAACACTGTGTTTGTAATGAGTTAGCTGTTTATGTCATCAATTATTCCTTTTGATCACGACCAGGTTCAAACAATCTATGAAAAAGTCAATAACAGCATTGTACTAACCCAGCACATCAACACAAAACACCACAAAAGCACCAAAACTATTTTATGTGAAGAGTCAGATAAGATGGGTTAGGGAAATCAATTTACTATTGCCAAGTACCTGCTAAACATGTCCATTGTTACAAAGTATCTGAACTGGTTCTGACTCTTCCTATTAGCTTCCTTTAAAATACCAGAGGTCAAAACCACAAAATGAGGGTCCTTGAACCGACATACAAGGATTCTCCAAGCAGCTATAACACATGACTATGACCATACTGCCCACAAGGATGTTGTTCCTTGTGTTCTTGTTCACTGACTGGTCAACAATAATCTTCCTGTAACATGTGTTATATCTAGTGCTACAGAGTCTGCTATCCTCTTGAGCTGAGTCCCGGTAAGGATTTGAACCTACCCTCTCAGAGCTAGGTGTCTAATCATCAGCAAACCAGCAATCTAACCAATCAGCTATGATGGCTTCCAGAAAATGGAGGTCCAACAACTAGTAGTCTAGATAAGGTCTTTGTGTACCCCCCTGCCAACTGTAAATTGGCATGGCTCCCTTGTCCATTGCTATGAATACACACAAAGCTGTTGGTTTGGTCAAATACATACGTATTGGATTACACTTTCTCAGTAAGAACAGATTCTTGTACTTTTGTGGATTATGTCTGGTACAGAATTTGAACCCACATTATTTATTTTATTTTTTTAAACATCTAGCCACTAGCACACTGTCAGCAATCTGAAAGACGATGGGAATTCACATTCTACACAATGTAAAATATTGTTGACTCAATTTTCATGAAAGGTAGAGGGAGAAAACAAACTTGGTTCATTTTTTCTGCAAATTTGTAGTCATAGCATTCCATTCACAGGTCTCTTACTATTTTCCAAAACATATTGAAATGCACCACCACAAGGCCACTAAGCATTGCAATAACTATAACACTATAGACACTTGAATGCTCCTCCCATACAGATACCCACAATGTGAGTGGTTGGTCTGTTGTACTTTAAGCCTTGTCATTAAATACCTGTGGACAACAGATTACATTAAAGTCCTCTCAAACACTCCCCTCAACAGTACTCCCTTCACTAACACACAACAGCCTACTCGAAATCAACCATGCACACGGCCAGTCCTAGCAGTATTTATGACACACATAAACAAACCAAGAAATAACTTCACCCCCAACTCACCTTTCCTCAGCGAAATCCTGGAAATATTTCCTAGAAGTAATGGCACTGTGCCAAAGAAAGGAGTTTGGGTTGAGTTGATCTAACAAATACCTTCAGTGTCATACTCAGCAGGATATGAAATGATACTGTGAAGCACTTCTTGACCTCTCCATAATGAATACATAGCCACTCATAATGATTACATGCATGTTTAATACATGACTTCATACTCAATGTTTCAATAAATTTAAATATGGGGCTAAGACTAAAAGACTTAATTTATTAATTAAAAACTTTTAATAAAAGAAATATTTAGGAAAAAAAACCAGCCTTCTGGTCCAAAGTGAAGTAGCATAATCTTTAGGTAACAATGATAAAGCTGCTACCATCTTAGGGGGTACACTGGATTCTCAATAAGCTTGAGGTTGTTGTTTTTTGACACTTGATTCTGCACTGCCAACTATGTCTGTTTATGAGCAGTCGTCCTCATCATCAGGTTACAATGACACATAGTCAATAACTTTGCTGAACCTAACCAGTCAAATCTTTTTTTCATTTCTCTGTCAGCAATATTCCTGCTACATGGTGTCAGTCTGTAAATAATCAATTCTGGACCAGTGATCAGAATCATGAGCACTGATCTACACAGGTGGTATATGATGAAACAACTGGGAACTGATGACATGAGGCAACCAAGTCTGCAAGACTGACCACCAATTCCATTAGTCGCCTCTTAGAACAAATACAGGCTGCTGAGAAACAGTTCTAGCCGTGACCTTCACCAGTAACCAATCAAGAAAAGGTCTAGTAACTGGGTCCTGGAATCACCATGAGATGACCTCCAGTGTCAGTTACTGTACATGTAACCAAGAAGCAAATGACACGTCAAAGAGAGTCATAACACCTCTAATTCATTCCTTGTGAAGCCTTCACAAAATTATGTCAGTAATCCTAAAAATCAATTTCCAACACTGAATCCTCAGAAATACCTTAGTATATACCTTGTGTGGCTTCAAGATTTAAGTCTTTAAGTTATGATCCTGTCACCAAACAGTCACTAACACCTCCCCTTATAGTGTGATCCATCTTACACAAGGAAGGATTCAACCACAACGAGCAATAATAGCTGTTTTCTCTAGACATGATCCACTCGACTGCTTCTGGTGCTTGGCATGATGTCTGCTGACTAGGTGGTATGTACATTAAGAATATAATCCCCCACCTAAAGCAGACCCTAGGTATGCAGAGGCCACGAGGATCAGAACCAAAGTAAACCATTTTCAGGAATTGTTGAACAACATCACAAGAGATTTTAACTATTCACATTTTTACTTTAAACTATCATGATGACATCACTCTATTGCTGTCGCAGGTAATTCTGAGCCCAGAATTTACTAACCATTCTGAACATGCCTTTAACAAGTAAAACTGATGCAGGTCATGGGGCACACCATTGAGAAATAATCATACATCAGCTGTAACATGTCTCAAGCTGGAGACAGCAGTGTAGTAGGCTTGTGCTTAAAGCATTTGCTCATCACACAGAAGACCCCGGTTTGATTTCCAACATGTGTGAAGCCAATTTCTGGTGTCAGGCACCATGATACAGCTGGAATATTGCTAAAAGCTGCATAAAGCTTAACTTACTCACTCAAGTTGGAGAAATCACTCAAATCTATCAATTCTACTTCAAGGATCAGCAGGCGTGATACCTAAAAAACTGACTTTCAATTTCAGATAGTGCATTGCCATGCAATAGTTAGATGTTCTAAAGATACATCAAAGTGTTCAGTTAGTCTATGTTGTATCTAGGGTCTGATCAAGACTGTTCAGCTTGCTGGCTTTCAATATCGTTGTCCTGACAAGTGTCTGAAATAGATAGCTGCCACTTGTCACACAGCTGGTAACATGTCAGACTGGGCAACTGAAATATATTCCTACCTGTCCGGTCTTCTACAAGGAAATTATATTGCTACACAGATAATCTTCAATCAAACTGACCTGACTCACTTACTTGAGAGCGGAACTTTGTGATTATACAACTGTAAATTTTAAATGCGCAGGGTGAAGTCAATCTGAGAAATATGACAATGAATACACACCATGGCATGCAGTTAAACTGCAGGCCTTCAACTTTCAAGATGGCTACTTACAACAGTGAGTCACCAGTTCACTTTGCCTACTGGGTGTAAAACATATCACCAACATGGGTACTGGGGAAGAACTTGTCAGTTGTGATGAATAACATTCTAGCCATTAACTCATGGTGCAATATTTTTGTCATGTCATGTGAATTATTATAATTTACACCAAAACTTTCTGCAAGAAAGAAGTTGTCTATCCATTAAAGTGTTCATCCTCATCATACCAACTTATAAAATGCTGAAAACTAATACATACTATAATCTCCTCCTCCTCCTCCTCCTCGTCGTCGTCGTCGTAGTAGTGAGTTAAGCTCTTTTTATGAATTAATTCCATAATTCTATGTTTCACAATAGTCAGCTACTCTCCATACACAAGGTAAAATGAATGGCATCAGTATTCTGTATTTGAGTGGTGTTCAGTCCCATATGACCTCAACTAAAGGATATGAGAATTTCAGGGTTTAAGGGATATGTTAACTGTTATCGTTATTTTGGCTACTACCAAAAAATATTTCATAGATTTTCATACTGAGTCTTAGTTTACCTGACTCATTCTAAGGATCCGTCAAGAGTAGAGCCCCTCAAGGAAATTTTAGCGCCATATTTTCTAATGCACTGGAAACTGCCGGTAAATCAACAATAATTATATCTTGGCATATCCAACTATTTGATGATCATTACATTATTCAGCAAATTTCACAAGGCATCATGATGCACTGATCTTAGCAACCGCACGCCATTAGTAATGGTTGGTGTATACATGAAATATGGATGCACCAGTAGCAGTATGCAACAATGTCTGTATCTGAGGACAATGACTCCCACGATGATGCAGCGGCATGTGACGTCTCAGTGATGACTGTATGGGAAGCAGCATTGATTTTCCCTGCATGTCAAAACCTCAGACCTTCTTTATTGATTGCTGTAGGTTTTCAGTAAGCTTCAAGGAAGCAGCTGAGAAATTTAATTTAGTAGGGAAGGAAAGTTTCTCTATCATCTGAGTGACCTAACTAGTGCTTGTACCAGTATTCCTGTCATGGCAGCCATTTACTAGATGAAGGTAGACATCAAACACTGATTCTGACCGTAGATGTATAAAATTCTGAAACTCATGAATGCTTAGTGTTTGAAAAAACATATATGAAAATTGTCAGGGAGCCATTGTCATTGCCTAAGTAAATATTCAGGTGGTTGTTAGATTCAGTCATGCAGACAGCACCGACCACACAGTCAGAAACACTTAAGAATTCTGTGCAGCACCTATCACAACAGAAGAGCCAAGGAAGTTCTCTGCGCAACACAAACCAAAGTCAGAGACACAGGAGACCTTATTGCAACACCCATAACGCAGCCTGGGACAGTGAACCAATACATCTGTGAAGAGTGTCGTCATTGTTATCCCTGGTATTGTGCATCACAATACGTCAAGATGTGTCTCTGGCAAAACCAATAGTTTTACAGCTGGGAATGTTTGCTTTGATCTTTCATCTTTATTGCAAAGTAAATGTTTATGATTATCTTCAGTGTTTACTTGCTATTTAGTAATAACTGGATAAACATAAACTTCTGTATCTGAGAAACAGTCCAATAAATCAATATCACACTCTGTATCTCACGCAGAGCCTCCCAGTCTCTTTATACAAGTACATGCTAAAATCAACAGAATACTGATATTCATCCAATAAAAGAAATAGTAATATCATCAAACAAAATTGGACCTCTTAGGACAATTATCAAATAATGTACTTGCCAATATTATACCTGGGCTTTTGAGAACATGCCTATTACTATTAAAAGATTATTGAGAGACGCATCAAATGCAACATTTAAACCTCCAAAATTGTTTTTCTTCAACCCTTTCCGATCATTGCTGCTTCATATGTGAAATATACTCTGGTGTCAGACTAGTGGCCAAATCTCAAAAAGAACATATTACAAATAACAAGGAGTACTAATCAGGGTGTTGTTAATTAATTAATTCATCTTAAGTTGTTTATTTGTATTAATTGGGGATTAAGAACTTGACACAATATAAACATTTTAAAAAATAAATTACTTAGTATGTGTGAGGCATTGGTGCTTAGTTGGTTTTGTTTGTATGTTTCACAAATAACACCATAGAAATGTAATCAGATAATAGTATACTCTACCCAAAACCAGATTCAAAACACCTGATGTCATATGACTACAGTTATCACAGAATAACAGACAACCTATATCATTGTTTTCATTTTTTAATACTGCTGGAATATTGCTGAGAACAGCATAAAACCACACTCAATCAAATTTTGCTGAACACAGCTATAAGTGGTTTTTGCGCTCCAAATCACCAGAAGTAATAATTTGAAGAACAAACACCACAAATTACTTAGCCAGTACACTGTCATTTACCATATCCCATACTGTCCACCTCACTAATGACATCAACTGTGGTATGAAGGAGCAGTGTATGTCACACTTCCACCACATAACTATGGTTACTACTGTTTGTTCCTAGTGACCATACATGGACAATACCCTCTTAATGACCACTTGGAGCAGATGCTCAGCAATGTGTCTAGATCAATACACAGTGGTCTTACCGCAATGTGATCTATGGTATATCAATGTTTGACACATAAGTATATATCTGTCATCTACAAGAAATTTACCACGTCAGTCAATGGCTTATCAATAGTTGTATTGGCACTGACAAATTTGTATCATACATCTTGACGTGAAACATTTTACATGTAAGGCCTATACATGTCAACTTCTTGTGACATTTTCATTTCATAAATCATACACTTCAAACATGAAAAAAGATCTACTGTAACACTGGATTTATTTTAGGTTTGGCTTACTGGATACTGACATTTCTATCAGAATAGATTAGAATTCAGTATTCTTATTTTGTTTCATTTACTTTCTGTATGCAAACAAATTAAAACATGAGACAAATTAGACAGCAGACTAAACATATTTAGTAAATACAAAGACAATTATATATGCATACCATGGAAAATGCAGTTGTACATTAAACTGATTGAAAATTAAATACAGAAACGAAACATTCCTCACATCTTAGCTATTCCTATAGCAACCAGACAATTGTTAATGAGTGACATTTACTCCATGATTTGAAGCCATACCATCACTGTAATCAGGGTGACACTGAAAATGGGGATTCAGCACGTTTGGACAAGGTTAATCTCTACCTTAACCTACTGGAAACAATATGTCTTATATGGTCCCTGCAAAACCCCCCTAAAGACCCAGTATGATATGTACCAATACAAATTGCTCAGAGTTGAAATTGGACTATTTAACTCGACTTAATTACATGTGAAAAAGACAGCACAGACAAGATCAGTGAACCCGACAACGTTGAGCCCAATCGCGAGTTCGCGATATCAGACTTTAACAGTTATTCGGATTGGTCAGGCAATTGTTAAAATTTGGAATCGCTCCAAACCCGGGTCTGGACCGGTTCAGTGAATGGCGGTAATATTGCTGAGTGAGTATATATCGTGACAAGTTGTAGTAGAAATTTTACAACCTCGCAGGAATATCATCAAATCAATCATATAACATGTCTACCTTCGTTTTGCAAATTAGTCTGGATATGCCCACAAACGTTAGTTTTTCGCGTCTAAAGGTTACCCTAGCAACGGAATCCGAACTACACAAACGAAATGTCAAAAAGTTTATAACCAATTTAGAAAGGAAAATACCACAGACAGTCAACAACTCTGGCTGTAATATAAGCTTGCATCGTATACTCACATAATAATCACTCAGCCACTTTTCTAGCTTATCCTGCAGAACTGTAAAAGTCCCAATATTCACCAATCGTCTCAGCGAGTCGGCCATTTTCCAAGCTTCCCTTACAACCGAATGCTCGTCTGCTGGCGCATGCGTTCAATAACGGGCACCTGATGTCACGTGACATAGCTACAGCAATCACTCGAGCATGTTGAGCGATAAGAACGATCGTTACGGCAATAATATAAGCAGGGGAAAGAAGAATTGCTTAATTAAGATCAGCAAAGAAGGAGGATTACTTACAGGCCATTTAACTAATAAGAATTGTCTGCAGCTCACGATATTTACAATGAAAATTCCAATAGTCTGAAACAGTATTCCTACCACTGACATTGTGACAAATCTGTTCCTAACAGGCTTCATGATAAATTTCCTTGACTAATCTTTTATACATTATCTTATAGCATTGGGGTGCATTATTAATTTCTTAGCCGATTCTTTCATGGGATTAGTAGGAACCTTTGCTTGTACGTTATGTTAGTTAGCATAGCATAAATACATGGCTTTGATACCAGTGAAGATCCTGGTTGGAACCGATCTCCAGTGACCCATGCTTGTCGTAACTTTTAGGCGAATAGCGGGATCGAGTGGTCAGGCTCGCTGACTTTGTTAACAGATGGAATCATGTCAGAACTGCATTGATCGATGCTCATGCCATTGATCACTGAACTGTCTGGTCCAAACTCGATTATTTTCAGACCACCGTCATTCAACCGGAATAATGCTGGATGCAGCGTAAAACTAAATTCATTCACGCACTCACATAACGTTGGGCATTTATTGCATGTATTATTTGTATAATGTAATGCATTTGTTAACATTATTTTAGCATTCATGTATAAGAGGTAATATTCGCTCTGACATTAGTTTGAAAATCTTGATCATATTTAAAAGCATATTTCAAATAATGTAATTATCCACCTTGCGGAGTGCTTTAAACTCCATGTCTCTCATTTAAAGGAACCACGCCATGAAAAAGCTATTTTCACACATTATCACGGCGATACTTTCGGCCGACTTTTCAATGTAGTTTAGGTATGCCTGATATACTCCAGTGTTGCGAAGGGCGGCGGAAAATGGAAAAGCACAAAGGCAGAATTTGCTCTTTGACATTGCTGGACGGTCTGCTGACACGTTCCCGTAAATCAAACAAATCAACAATACACCGCTCCCACTTGCTTACAGGCGACATGTGAATGTAGATGTATTGTATACTCTTTACAGGCCGTATACTTATGTACACTTATCTATGTATTTGCTCACTATCGCTCTTACTTCAGTGTTTGACGTAGTATAATCTAACAGTAAAGTGTATCGGGAGATTGTTGAGTACTGGAGACCACGGTGTGTTTACTCGAGCAGACGTTGTGCCTTTACCAGTACGTCTTTGACTGACTGGCTAACTGAGTATGGTTTTTCGCCACTTTTAGCAATATTCCAGTAACATCACGGCGGGGTACACCAGAAATGGGCTTCTCACATTGTACCTATATGGGAAATAAAGTATTGGCTAGGTTGTGGTGGAAAAAAAGGTAAAATATGCGCCCCTATTACCTAATACGGGGTGGTACGGTAGTCTTGTGGCTAAAGCGACCGTCACGCCGAAGACCCGCGACTTGGATTCCCAATATGGGTACAATGTGTGAAGTCCATTTCTGTTGGAATATTGCTAAAAGCGGCATAAAACTATACTCACTCACACACAGTTCTCTAATACCGTATCCTGAAATCCCAACATGCATGTAAATTTACGTGCACTTATGACCATTGCAGGTTTAAGGACACAGTATACGCATTCCATTTGGTTGGCGTGTATGCCACACTCAACTATATTACCCCAGTTTAACAGCGTCCTGTAGATGATCGACTTGGACCTGACCTGGACCTGACAAACCAGTAACTGTTGTCGAGCATCAATTAATGACCAAGACTGGAAAAGTGACCGAAAGCATGACCATACAAATCATGTTGGGAAGATGACATCAAATGACCAAAAGGTGCATGGGTCTGATCATCAGACCCTCTCAACTGACACCTCTATTGTGTTGATCGCGGAGATTGCCGGAATCGTGTTATTGTCACTCACAGAGCGAGTGAGTGTGGTTTTACGTCGTATTTAGCAATATTCCAGAAATATCGCGAACGTTTTAACCACTAGGCTACCCAGCCGCCTCTTATTGCGTGATAAATTTAATAATATGTAAGAATAATGACACGTATCATTCAATTTGTTACAACCCATGAATGTATACCTCTGATATGTATTTATGAGGCGGGAGTGGTTTTCACCGATTAATAATGCCTGTGTTTGATTTCAAAAGCCAAGGCTAACGCGTGTATTAGCCGAGGGAAACTTATTTGACCAATGTTAACATACGTTAACTGATTTACGGAATACCTCGGTCGATCTATGTTAAATTCATGTACTGATTCACTCAAGAATACAACTATTACAGTTTATTATTTGTTTTCTGTATAACACCGCAATCATCAATACACCAGCTGTTTGACGTCAGTCTGTGTATAAATCAGCCCTTACCAGTCAACTGAGTGATTGCCGCCAGGCACATGGATTAACGCAACAGGCATCGCAAGTCATTGAAAGTTTTGAAGACGACGTCCAACCAGAATCCTCAGAGATCGGATTTTAACTAATACAGTTACCTCGCTTGTTATTGCGTATATGTAGTCATATATGCGTCGACTGTTGGCGTATATACTCTAGAAATGCTCTAGTAATAATGATTATGCTTTTCCAGACCTGTTTCGTGTCCTTAGCACTATTTTGAACCCTTTGCCTTAGAAACCATACGGAATCAGTATTTCCAAACAATATAACACAGCTTGTTTACTACTTCTGCTTGTTTATTACAGCAATATGCATGGAAGCGGTCTTTCTCCTTTCGCCTTTTATTGTGTCCCTATGAATGTACTTAACACATAGTTTGTATACTGGTGGAATCTTTTCGGTAAAGCGATACATACTATCTTCAGTGGAGATATTATAAATGACTGAACACGTTCAGTCTCTCACAAATTTTCATATCAAGATTTCAAGAATTAATATCCCTGAGTATTCAACATGAAAAACATTAATCAAAGGGAGATAACTTCAAATGCACACTGAAGGGAGTATTAATGATGCATTTTCTTGGTTCAGGTTCCGTCCTGTGACCATTTATATAAGAATCTACATCTGTTCCACCCGACATTCTTGATGCGATGTTACACCTGTTACCCCACGCCTCTGGTGAACATGTTCAGTGTATGTGTAGAATCTATCATTACTAGATTTTGAATTTTAAGTATATACACGTAAACACGATGAGGTGTATTAGGTTTGAACGCAGCATATAATATGTAATCAAATAGATATTCTCATCTCATCTCAAATCTCATCAAACGAATGGTTATCCTGTCATAAGACTTCTGTAGAAAAATCGTGACATGAAATCTGCCCTTTCGGAACACCTCATCAAAAAGGAAGGCCACGACCACGTTATTACAATACATTGTTATCTTTGTGCATTATTCCAGTCTTGTTGGCTTCGTATTTATATTGTTATCTTTGTACATTCTCTTTCCTTGCATTGTGTATATGTGTTTAATCTATATATATTCACCCTATGGACTAACTCAGCATTCACCGGATGAAGGAGTAGAGCAGGAATTAGCACTGAAACGTCGTGAAGAGAATAAAAAAGAAGTTGTTGTCCATAAATAAAACGTGTCGTGTGGTCGGATAATTATTTGATTGATTTTTACAATTATTTACAATTTCAGGGAAACCTGCGGCATACAGATCGTCTCGTAAGTGTCGGGTCTGTGCAAGTATAATGTTTCCATATCTTGCAGTCGTGAAGGGTGCGCAGCTGTCTTTCACAGGCAAAAGGAAGTAAATTTAGACAAAGTTGTTAACATTTGTATAAACTGTAAATCCAGATAGAAAATGTTAATGTTATTTTTGTAAATGCCAGTCGTTATCAAAATTTATGAAAATGCATGGAAATTGCACTGGTGGTGTAGACTATCCCATAAGCCTCGTTTGGGTATTAAATGACCTTAACCTTCCTGTGTACTTGTAAACATGGCGGCTGCCTACTTGTTGATGACGTTTCTTTCAGGTGGGTTCAGGAAGTCACTGGAGTGGTGATATTCCTTGGAATACATATGGTACATATATGTACATTAAATGTTTAAATTGTATGGGCATTAAGTCAATTCAAAGACCACTTCTCGATAAAATATTAGGAACAAAAACTGTTGTGAAGTGAAGTATACTGATGCTTCATGCGACAGTAAATTGTATATGTAAAAATTGGCATTACATATAATGAGAAAGCATGACAAATCCTACTGAAAATAATGCTGTAGACATCAGGGAAAGTTTTCTTGTAGTGGATCGCTCTTCACATACCCATTACCCATCTCCCCTGCTCGAAACGCGTAGACGTCAACCTGTATAAACACTTTTGTTTTGTTCAGTGGCATACTGCAGGAATCATACCACCAACACCATAGACAGCGGCACGTGTGAAGCACAGTCCCAAAAGTGCGCCAACATGACGGAGGTAGTGCACCTCGTCTTCATGAATGGAGACTTCAGGTCCATCGTGTCTGATGAGAAACTGCAGCTAGATTGCAGGTGTGTTGGATTCATAATATATTCCTTCAAGTCATATATAATTAACATTTCCAGGTCCCACTGTAGTGCTATATTCAACAGGCATGAGTTTGGTACAGGAAAATACGATGATAATCATTAAATCATTATATAAACATTGGTAAAAGAAACTGCTTATTGTAGCTAGTAACCTTGTATTTATCAGATTTATCATTGAACACATTGGTAATTTAGTTATAAACACAATGGCCAGTTAATGCAATATCAAAGATCAATTCATAGCTTAGTTGCAGAAACACTGAGCCTAGGCCCAAAATGTCAGTTTTTGTCGGTTCCTGACCTTATCAAGCAGTAATGGCATTATGTGAAGCAGTCATAAAATACCACAACGAAGAATATTTTGATTGAAAAAAAAATGTAATGGATTTCTTTTTTTTAAAACCGGGTCATAAAATTTCCTCCACATTAATAAAATATGTGATATTGAAGTGAATGTATTTATTGATTTGCGGAGATTTTTCTTCTTTATAATCTAAATTCAAGTGCTGTGGGGATTTTCATTTCTACAAATTGACACCAGAAAAATTCTGTAATTCTATCACAGGCAATTTGCTGTAGAGATAAATCTTGTTTTGGAACCCTAATACTTCACTCACTGCCTCTGTTCAACATTACTGACATTTCATGATTGACTTTTACTTCCATCTGTTATTTCTCTAACCATATTTCTTAGACAAGTCTGACTTTGACAGAGAAGCATTCAGGGGATCCAGTTTAAACTACTCATGGCTTCATTTAGTGATCAGGTGTACACTGACCCCTGAAGATCCCCGTTAAGGCTGACTGACTTAGTTGGCACATGTCATGGTATCCCAACTGCATAGATCCATGCTCATGCTGTTGATCACTGGATTGTAGACTCCATTATGTACAGAACACCACCATATAGTTGGATTATGGCTAAGTGCAGTATAAAACTAATCTCACTAACTCACATTTATATTACTTCATGATATCATTCACCAACAACCATTTGAACTTGGGGCTTGTGGTGGGGTTGTCAGGATCACTGACTTGGTCACACATGTCATCGGTTCCCAATTGCGCAGATCGATGCTCATGGTGTTGGTCACTGGATTGTCTCATCCAGACTTGATTGTTAACAGACCACCCCCACATGGCTGAAATAAAACTAAACTCACTCACTCACTCATTTATTTCTTCAAATATAATAACTCACATACACATAATCTCAGTCCATGGAAAAAATGTCTCTTCACTATATTGTTATCTCTGCAGCACCAGCAATGAAGTTGTGTTAATATTTGTTATTGTTGCAGGATACTGAAAGCAGTTCAGTCCATGTGCCCCTGGGTCTGTCACTCTTTGTCTGGAGCACATCTCCTGACCTATATATGCTAGCTTCATGAAACTTGGTACACATATCAAGCATGATCGCTAGATGTGCCTTTGAGTGGGGTTGACCCATATATGAGTTATATGTTTTGTTGCTGGCCATAGCCATGGCTCCATGGCTAAGGCTGTGACTATGAGGATGTCATCTTGTCTGGAGCAGATCTTACAAACTATACATGCTAGCTTCATCACACTGGTTCCATAATATGTCAGGCATGATCCATAGATATGTCCTTTTTGGACAAGACCCTTGTATCAATTTTTTTTTGTTTCCATGCAAAGGTAACATGCTAACTTCATCAAGCACGGTCCCTAGATGTGCCTTTTGGGGGTTAGACCCAGATATGAATTTTTATTATGCTGTTTCCATGGAAACATAACTTATAATTAGGCTGTGACTAAGAGGATTCATATTTCCAGAGCTGAAGTTTAAACCCTTGAATATTTCATCACAAAACTTGGCACATAGATGGGTCTTGTGCCATTTGGTAGTTTTGTGTTCCTGAATAAAACATATTTTGCATTTTGATAGGAACAAGTTTGACTGACTGAAATTGGTGGTAATGCTGTTCTCAGGAGCTCAACTTCCACTTTGTAATACATTCACAGAATTGGTTGACACTTATCACTTTACCCCATTTCTGTAGATCGATGCTCATGCTATTGATATCTGGATTATCTGGTCCTGATGTTAGAGATATGAAGATCCATGTCAGAATTGATCTTCAGCAACACATGCTTGTCTAACAAATGGATTGTGGTCAGTCCCTCTGACTTGGTTGTCACATGTCATGGTATCCCAGTTGCATAGATAGATGCTCATGTTGTTGATCACTGGATTATCTGGCCCAGATTCTATTATTTACAGACAGCTAGAATATTGCTGAGTGTAACATAAAACTAAAATCACTCACTGCTATATACACACCAAAATATTTGACACAGTCCTAACTGACATACTGATGAAGAGTATTTTGCCACTGGGGGGATACTGATGAATTTGTCCTCTTGTTTTTGCAGTGACCTGTACAGGGAGGAGGTGGAGGTGTGCACAAGGACGGTCAGCTCCCAGTGTGGGGACAAGGACAACCACCTCCTTCTGTATGACTTCGCCTACCACTACATCTGTGACAGAAAACATGGTAAGTCTTTTACCTTGCCCTATTATACACATTTCCTCAATTAAGAACTGGGTTGTCACCCTTTTATATGGCATGTCCCAAAGGGAGACAGAGTGAGGACTTATCCAGAATTACAATGACCTTACTCTCTTGGGATCCTGGATTAGACTTGACCCAACGAACCTCTGTTGATTGTCCTGGGCAACTTAATCTATTGGTATTCAAATTGCCAGACCTGGGTGACTGCCAGCAGTTGATGCAGATGGTGTAGATACTAGTTCATGCTGTCTGTCACTTGTTTGTCGCTTCCAGACTGACCTGTTCCAGGCCTTACAAAAAAGTCATAGTTTAGCACAAGGAAGCCCAGTGGTCAGTTATTAGACTGAGCATGAGCGCTGGCTGTATGTGCACTTATCCAATAACCAGGATAATATTATTGAAGCGGTGAAAGCAAAACATATACAAGGCCTTATTGCTATCATTTTGTATTATTAGAAGTTGTCATTGATATATCCTTGTGAGGCCTGATGCACTTTAGTCTGTCTCTAAAACAGCATGGAAAGGCATTTCCTGTTCTTCTACCTATATTAATTGACTCGAGGTCCGCTAATAAAATACACTACTGTTCTTTTTTTCAGATTTCATTGAAGCTGAAGAATGCTTGCACAGTAATGACTTCACCCACATCTTAATTCAATGTATTAAAGAAAACGACAAGGCCGAAGATGGCTTGTGCACGTAGGTGTGAGTGAGTGATGTCTGTTAAGTGCTGTTCTATTGATTCATTCACATGGCAGTGATCAGCCTTCAGTGTGGGGAGGAATCCTGAGGGAGTATCCTTTTGATTTGTATTGGTGGGTGGAGAACAAACTGTCTTTTTCCCAAATGCATGCAAGAAACCTTCTATTTGCTGCCTCTATAAACTGTCATTTTTATATTTTACACTAACTTCAAGAAGAAGATCTAGGATTTTGGAGGAGGGGAAGTACATATGGGGAGGGTCGGTCAAGAAGAAGATCTAGGATTTTGGAGGAGGGGAAGCACATAAGGGGAGGGTTAACCACCCTGCTCTGGATCCACCCTTTGACTATCTGTTTTCATAACCACTGTCCCTTCCCACACCCCTCATTCCCCATGGCAATCAAATGGTTGTTCACTAACCTGACACAGGTAGGAGGCTGACAGAACCACCTAATGCAGGTGAACTCATTTGCCTTGGGTTGGGTCTAAAATGCAAAGGGTGGTGGGGTAGCCAAGTGGTTACTGAAGGCTGGGTATGATTCCCCACATGGGTACACTTTATGAAACCCATTTCTGGCGTCACTGTTGTGATGTTGCTGGAATATTGCTAAAAGTGGTGTAAAACCATATTCATTCATTGTAAAATTCAAATTATGGTTCAGCTTAAATCGGGGTGAAGGAGTTGGGAATACTCTTTTATAAAATTATTTTATTCAGACCTAAATCCACAACAAGCCTTTTGGTAGTGATTGACCTGCACCATTTCTTCATCGCTCTCTGAATGGTTTCAAAATTTGCAATGTGTTCCTGGTAGAAGTCTTCAAAATGACTTACAATTAGTATGCAGCCTTATATGCAGAAGAAAACAGAAACTAAAAGAAATGTGTCATTAAAGGCCACCAGTATCGTGCTCCCTACCATTGTCTGTATCCTGGGGCTTGTCAGTTCTGTCTTGGCTAATTTCTGTGACAGATGCAATGACACTTGCTGCTTCAGGCATGGTAAAAATGGTTTTTCCTGAACTTCATATGGCACTACCAAGACCTAAAGGACTAGTTAATATTGCATACACTTATCACAAAGATTCTGGAGCCACTCCCATGCACATATGTCCATCCTTAAGTGCCTTGCAAGGATTCCTTTCATAACTGACAGCAGTGTCAAGTTGCAGTTTTATTGCTCTCCACCATTATCTTAACTCATGTTACCCTATTTATTTTCTAGTTTGACTCTGCACATAAAACACAACATGTACTGACCTGTGGTCATTGGCTATATCCAGATGACTGAAGCCAGGTTTCTAATACTGTGATGGGTTGTGATTACATTACATATGGCCGTAACCCACTAGGTACCCGGGGGACATATAACTTTGACCAATGAATGTATTAGAAGGAAGTCGTACATAATCATCAAAGAGCAATTTTCTCGAGCATAATTTTCAAAAAGTCAAATTTTATTCCGGTTTCCAATCCAAAGTCAGAAAACTGGACAAAAATAATCGGGAAAGTCTAAATAGGTGGCCAAGAAATATGTCAGTACTTTCTTTGAGTGGCGTTAGGAAGTCGGTGTGATGAACAAGAAGATAATTCTATGAGAATACAACTTTTTTATTACAATATATGCATCGTTAAGTGTATATATTTCAAAACAGGTATCTTGTGCGTGCATCTCTTAGAGTCTTAGAGATTGCATAATTAGAAAGCATATTCCAACTGTCACACACTGGCATTCGGAATAGAATTTCCGAGACAAGATCCACCACGATATATATTCGTGTTACTTTCAGCGACTACCCAGCTTGTATACAACGCAGACTCGCTCGATCTAAGGACTGTTCAACAGAAGACGCAAGGACCATAGGTGGACTGTTGAGAGGAGCAATGAAGAGAAAACACCCGCACTGTCAGCACATTCCAGACTGACTTTGTCATTGAGTTACTGTCTATAAATGAGCTAAACGTCCTTTTGATTTAGTAAATGAGACTGATACCTCTGTGAATGAGTTGACATTAAGGTAAAGGGCCCCAAATCACAAAGCAACCATAAGTCTCCTTACATTTAGCTAAGATACACAGCGTTCACTACACAGCTACGTAACATTTCTTGTGGCATTCGTGCCCCCTATACGGTAAAATTGACTTACCATAGTTGTAGCGCTATGAGAGCTTTGTGAAAAGGGGTCCTGATGTATAATATGTCCTGTATTCAGGGACTATCAGCAAGAGGAAAGTGTGGTAATCAGGTAATATGAATCGGCCAGCCTTATCAACCTCACAGCATAAGTTGACCATGTTGAACACCAGTGCTTGTAACCCTGTTTGTGTTTGGTAACCTTATCCATTCAGCAGCTAGTTCCATATCAACAAGAATATTTTGCAGGGTGGGAGGTATCATGCTAATTAATGGATCACTCCCGTACTGCTGCTGAGAGATCCTGAAAGATATGGACATATGGCCTCGGAAAAAGTTACGCTTTTTAAATATTCCATCAGTATCACGGCAGGGACAGCAGAAATGGGCGTCACACATTGTACCCATGTTGAAAATTGAATCTTTGTCTCGAGTGTGACATGCACGCACGCACGCACGCACGCACGCACGCACGCACACACGCCTACCTGACGGTCGGCTTTACAAGGCAGAAAGAGGACTGGACGGCTCCCACTACGAATACTGTGCCTGAGTTATACAATAAGGCACACCTTGGCACTGTATCTAAGGAAAGCTAAAAAACATACATATCATTTTTCAAGCAACGCAAACACAGACACTTTCATGTGTGCATTTTCTATTCACCATGACGTCATTTCAACCCCTATTAGTTTCACTGACAGTTGTTTTAAAGCGAGGTACAGATCTGTGAGAATCGTGACATCACAGAGGTCTACTACAGGCAGGTCGGACTTGAGATTACGTTCCAGATAGTCAACCATGCCGACTGTATCATAGCTCACACATATTGCAACTGACCACATGGTCCTAGTGTGTACTTTGTCGGACAAGTTCCAGACTGCCTGACCTGGGAAATAATTCCCAGGATGATTATCAGAGAGAGAAAACAGCGATGTGATCAAACAGTACCGAACTTTCAAAGAACAAAGTCAAAGATCAATTAGTTTAGCACTGATGCCAGAGTTACTGCTTGGCAGTTGTTTTACTATTTATAGTATTGATAATGACATTTATACTGCCACGCCATGAAGGTATACTCAAATCGCAAAATACATAATTACTTGTCAGTATTATAGTTATGTTTGTTAAAATCCACTCAAGTCAATAGCAGACTGAATCAGTGATTGATGTTATGAGACACCGTCCTCACCATCAGGATCCGGAGACGGCCTCACCATCCGCTCCACAAAACCAACAACAAGCAATGTTTGCTGGGGAAATGTACTTTTTTATATTCATTGCTTGGAAAAGATATGTTCACTGCAATAATATCTAATGCGGTGAGTGAGTTTGGTTGTACGCCGGTTTTAGAAATATTCCAGCAATATCTCTAGCAATAGGCTTCACGCACTGTACCGACGTGGGGAACCCGGGTACACGGCGTAGAAAGCGAACGCTTTAACCTCTAGGCTACCCCACCGACCCTGGTATCTAAATACTAACCCATTTGTTAGTGTGAAGATGCTGCGTTTTTTTCTGTCCACCATGATTAAACGTAATATAAAATATCTACACCATCTTCATTTCATATTTACAAAGTACCAGAGGCTGGGCACAACCAGGTCGCCATTTGAAACCGTTCTACCATGTTAATGTGTTATAGAATAACTGCGCAAAGCGCTGTTAATCCAGCTCAAGGACATGGGTTCTCAAGGGTTGTCTACTTCCTTGTGGCAAACTGTCAAATTCCCGATGAAAAGTAGGAATGCCTCCGGAAAAAAACAAAACGAGAATGCCTACAGGAACACATTCACCATTCGGCTGTTACATTTCCCTCTCATTCCCCGTGTTTATGTGCTGCATGTATTGAGCGTCTTTGCGGGCGACACCAGAAATGATCTTCACAGATTGTACCCATGAGGGGTATCGAATCAGTGTCATCCACGTGAAGAGCAGAAGCGTTAATCACAAGGCTATATCCCACGTGGCCCTAAGCGCCTTGGAAACCATTCTTAATTTCCCCAGTATGACACACTTTTTAGATATAACCATAATACATGCATGACTGAGTCTAATAGAGTAAGATAACGTCCTGTATGTTCTAGGGAGGTCTTGTTCTAAATGCATTAATGTAGTCTAAAAACTCGTCCTTGAAAGCCTTTTCCGAATGACCCATTGATGATTCCCTTTCCAATTACCAACACAATGCCTGGGGTGTTGCACAAGGGTGAGCTGATGTTAACACCGGTCTAAACAGTATTCCATTTCAGTCAGGGAATTTCAGCTTGATCTAGAAGACAGCCTGAAGCCATGCAGGGCTCATAAGTCTTTTTTCACTTCAAAGGTATTTTTCATTCAGCCTGGTACCGCCCGTAAGGACCGTTTACTATTGACACATATTTGTTCCAATTTCCAACGACTGACGAGCCTTGGTATGGTTGTGACAAATCGGGAGGCATAACTGAGGCGAACTGTGTTTCTAACCCAGGATCGTCCGTTTGTGACTTAATCCCCCGGCATCTGTGCTTATCCAGGTGGTAACACCTGTGATGTTTTAAGCTGTTGGTCGATCATCAGTCATTAGGACAGGCAGGGTAGGCAAGTAAAGCAAAGCTAAGGGAGATCTGGTAGATAGCAGGAAGAGGACGGACAGACCAGCAGAAGGCAAGCAAGGACAAGGAGAGACGAACACTAACCAAACAATTTAGGAAATGTGCTGATCAGATGTCAGCCTCGCGTTGCCGCCTTCTCCTTTTAGTGTCTGTCGGACTCTGTGCAAACTGTTCACCCTAACCCACGAAGCTGCACTGCGAAAATAGGACCAACCGTTCTTTACTCGCCAGTACATGTGTCGTTTAAAAAGTGCCAGAGGTGTGCCCTGGAAACTGAGTAACCCAATGCCCCCACAATCAAGAGGACTGTAACAGTCATACATGTAACAATATTAGAAACAAATTAGTGAAATACATTTGTGTATTCTACAGATCCACTGCGTCAAAGTACGTGAAAACAAGGAGCTTCATATTGAAACTCGGTCAGAAACGCCATCACGATTTCTATTGAGGAATTAAGCTGAAAATGCATCTCACTTGCAGACATGCTAATTTATATAATGCAGTTGACTGTCAACACAGCATAGCAAAATATGTGCTATATTCTTACAGTGTTTTAACCTTGGCACCGAGTGCACTTTACCTGTTTTTGCAGCCAATACAAGCTATCGCGAGTCCTAGATGTGAGTATACGGGGGTGGTCGAAGAGGCCCAAGTATGGTGTAACATTACTTCCGTCTCTACTTCCCTGCCCACTCAGCGAATTAAGAATTGTTTCAAATGTAGCGACAAAACCTAATTCATTTCTGCCTGAAGTAGATTCCATTAGACTCAAAGAGTACCAATGTGTTTGTGATTCCATGATCAAATAGAGACGATACCAGGTATCCGCGAATATGTGTGCTAATTAAATAAACTTAAATAAATAAGTTAACCCAAATTACAGCTTTAAACTTTTACACGTAAAGCTAACAACACACACTCTCGCTGTTTCTTATTTTGCAGGAAATGGTGCGTCGTGTTGTTATCGATCAGTGTGAACTACACAGTTAGTTCTGCCCACGCTGGGACTGGGGTCCGCCAAGCTAACATGTCTGAGAGGGCTCTTTTCCCCCAAGCTCACACCATGTCGTGGTCTTGCATAAACTACCATCCTAACGTTACGTCTCTGTGCACGACCACCCACCAACAGTTTGAAGATCTTTTGACTCATGTGTAATTATTTTTGTTTAAGATTCAAAACTTCTTTTCTTCCCAAGTATGTGGTATTTCGCTGTCAGGTTTCGAAGCGTGTCAGATATATTTATGTGTCATGATAGATAAAGGTTTTATGCTAATGCTTCCTACAGTGCTCACAGGTTTTGTAGTTTTTTTTCCTTTGGCTACCATGTATGCTGGTTTCACTTATGGAGGTGACAGAGGATGAGTGAGTTTAGTGAAAGTTATGTTCTCTCTCTCTCTCTCTCTCTCTCTCTCTCTCTCTCTCTCTCTCTCTCTCTCTCTCTCTCTCTCTCTCTCTCTCTCTCTCTCTCTCTCTCTCTCTCTCTCTCTCTCTCTCTCTCTCTCTCTCTCAAGGGAGATGATAACTGTCCATGGCTGTCGTTGTAACTGTCTCTATTTATTGCGCATTACTGTGTCCTCTGGGCACACCAGTAACCAAGACCAAGGGTTCGAATCCCGATTCGATCAGGAAAATCAATAGTCCTTACAGGACTGTTCTCAAACCTCACATTGTTTCTGGTTAGACTGCAGCTGTGTTTGCGATTATTTTTGAACTTGCGATTAAAGATTCTACTCTCAAATTCGACAGACCGTTGCTACCAGCTAAGGCTACTTAATTAATTAAGAACTCGTAGTTTCCACGACCAACATCCTCTGACTTCACCTTTGAGTTGAGTGAATGAGAGAGACTGATCGAATGAATTCCGTGGCAATATTCCAGCTTTATCACCCATGACTGTAAAAAAACCTGTCTTGACCATACAAGATATTTCATTTAACGTTCCGATAGTTGCAAGTGGTCAGTTGAAATCACATGACGCCACAGTGCTTCACTATTGAGAATCTGATGTCATCCATCGTTCATGACTTCCCAAATTAATTATGATACACATGAACAGTTTGTTTGTTGTTTAACTCCGCACATGGTCTGTAAATTAATAGTCGTGTCTGAACGAGACAATCCAGTGATCAAAAGCATTGATCTACGCAGTAGAGTTGACATGCGTCAACCAAGAGAGCGAGCCTGACCACCCAATCCCGTTAGTCGCTTCTTACGACAAGCATGGGTCGCAGGATCATGCTGACAGAAAATTCAGGACTTATAATAGTAAGTGGTTGTGGTTTTACGCCGCTTTTGACAATAACACAGCAAAATCTCAGCCGGAGAAACAGAGCGTCCGGTCTGGTGTGCAAATGCTTTAAAGCACTAGGCTACCCCACCGCCTAGCAACGCACAAGAAACACATATGGAGATATGAAGACAAAACGAAGACCTCTTCTTAAACTACTGTGAGCTACCTTTGTACCGAACACGCATATTACGAACTGATGGATATATCAAACTATTCTCTTTTGGTCCAGGCCATTTAGTTTTGGGTAGGGTACTGTAGGTATTTAGAAATAAAAATAAATGGTCCCTCTGATTCATTTCAGGCGTAAGCTCCAACCAACTAGGTCGGATATAACGAACTGAATCTGTTCAACTTCGTCATATCAGTATTGCATTGTAGAGCCTCAGGGTTCATGTGTTCGTTAGTCACAACGAAGACAAGTGTTCTGTTCCAAGTTGTGTATCGCCAATATTAACGTTACATGTGTCCCTACTATTTGACTACACCTGTAAGTTAAATAAAAGCGTCGTAAAACATCACGCATTTATTACGTGGAACCGAGTCAAAAGTCACCTCGTTCCCAGGAGTAACCTCATTTCACAAAGAACGGAATTGGGTGACCTCTTTGCACCAGGCTATTAATGGCATCAGGGAGTCGTGCAACGCCAGCTGTCTGTGTCAAATGCGTGCACACTGACCACACCTCTCGGCCACACCATGTTTACAATATGACATTTTCTGTCCCTGCCGAAAGACTCGTTGCCAAATAATCCAGCATACTTGGGCACACAACGAGGGATTTTATTGGGCGCTCAGTGCTCAAACACTAGGCATCGATTGTTTTAGATCTCTCAGGCGCCCTGGACAGACTGGAGTGCGGAACATCGCCAGCGGAACATCCAGTGTGAGCGGTCATGTTATGGAATCTTAACTTATCAGACGTCATCAGACACCTCATACAGAAAGTAAGGTAGGATAACCTTAGGTAAAATATTAATTAGAGGATGGTTGCAGCTATTCGTTGAAAACAATCACGAATTCGTGTAACGTTGGCTAAGTTTCAAGTTGTCTCACGCTGTGACAAGGGTTAGACTCTCGTATTGATCTTTACGTTTCCCGGCGTTTGTAGACTATTTGCCGAATAATGCTAAAATGTTTAAGCGATAAGTCCGTTACTGTAACCTATTTTGCTGGCTTGTAAAATCTCTTAAAGGACCATCAGAAAACAAATGAATACAACTACTGAACACGGCAGGTAATAAACCCATTGATTTTTTTTTTTACTTTTTAACGTTTCTTTGAACATTGCAAGGTTGAGGAAAGGGGTTATGCATATTTCTTTTGTATTGTTTTTGTATGTTGTTCTTCGTTCCCCTGCCAGAAGAGAATCATCTGGATCCTACACTGATTTTAGTCTGAAATTGTTAATAGTAACATTGAAGTTGCTGTTAATGCAAGTTGTTGTCTCCGCAATGTTAACACCATAGACGACAGAGCCGTTTTGCTTTTAAATTTGTCATATCAGCAATAACTGTCTCGGTTCACCGAAGGTTCATTTCTCTCATGAACACAAACGTTCTAAAAAATTAAATACGTTGTATAATGAGTTTTAAAACAAAGGTATTCCTATTCCTGAAAAGTCACACTGGGTACGTAATTCATTTGTGGTATAAGGAATATACTAGTTATTTACGTGACTACTCCTGATCCAACACAACGTGGTCACATGTAGTGTTCGATTCTCATATTCTCCATGATATCTGTATATTTTAGTCAGAAACATACACTTGGCTTTTGCTAGACAATAACAAAATGTTTGATGACCCACGGAAGGTCGTGAATTCCTTCACGAACAGAAATACTATTACACAAAGAAACTCAGAGATTTAATATATTTTCGTCTTGTAATACATCATTTTCCTTTCCATCCCCATCCCGTTAATCCGGACAAGTTTAATGAAAACCCTCGATCATCCGGGCGGGTCCTTCTGATTAACAATGATTGTTTGATTGAGTAGGTCGATCGGGCTGGGAAGTGTATCGCCAGCGTTGTTTTGTGGATATGTCTCGTTTGGTTGAGTCTGTCAGAGCCTACATGTTGTATTTAACCCAGTGGTTATTTTTATCATTGTTACAGTTTCCTCACATTATCGACCTCCCACAAACAAACATTCGTCTTCCTCAAATAGAAGGGGTCTCTTTGTCGGTTGACCTAATATTTGTCTAGCTGTGTATTTGTTGTTTACTTGACAATGCTAAACGGCAAACACTCACTGGCGGATTTCTTCCCGTGAACACAGACTAAATCCACTAACGATCATCATGTTGTTTTGAATATTTTGTTTTCCTGAATACACACCCAAAGATAATCTACAAACTGGTGTAAAGATTGTGAACTTTTACCTTTATGACGGCGATCTGTAAATTATGACGTCTTAACCAGAATTTCTGATATTATTGACTGATATTATTAGGAACCTATTCAGCCAAGTAACCAAACTAGACTACTGTATCCATCTGACCGCATCACAGGCTGCTAATGAGTTCTGATCAATTTTAGCCCAATAGTTTGAGAGTAAACCACTGTATTTCACTCCGCAGTGACCTGATGTAAAGCAGCATTCCCTCTATACCACGGCAGTTTGCTAATAATTGAGATGCAGTTGTCAGTTGTTCATGGTGCGGTTGTCAGTTATGAAAGTCGCCATTATTGAAGTTACAAGAGCTGAAAGTAATGCTGTTCAAGATGCAGTAAATAGATGCATTTGTCTGTTTTCAAGATGCAGTTCAACTGTCAGTTCAAGATTTAGTTGTCAGTTGTTCAAGACGCAGTTCAACTTCACTTGTCCAAGATACAGTTGGTAGTTGTTCAAGATGGAGATGGGAGATGATCAAGATGCAGATCAATTGTCAGTTGTTCAAGATGCAGTTCAACTGGTAGTTGTTCAATATGCAGTTCAACTGGTAGTTGTTCAATATGCAGTTCAATTGTCAGTTGTTCAAGATGTAGTTGTCAATTGTCCCAGATGCAATTATAAAAGGCGTGTTTGTTGGTACAACAATAAAAGTTACTGTTGTTCTAGATGCAATAATAGTCAGTGAGCCTAAAAACGAATCTCTGAAATTCAAATGCAAAATGATAATGCCCAGTCATGACACATATTGTTCCACACTGTATTATAGTCTAATGTATTCTGTTCAGACTCAATTATTAACAACCTGCCGATGATCATGTAATCTCGCTGTATGGTAAAACAATATCCAGTCACGCCCACACAGATGAGTAGACCAAAAAGTTCAACAACAGTCCACGCCTCAAGGCACGACACCAACACCAACGCTGCGACCACCCCGTCTACAGTGAAGTGAGAGTCTAAATACCAACACTGCAGTGTGATAATGAGCGAAGATGTCCAAGGAATACCCACGACGATCATCGGAGTAAACGAGACCCGAACGTAATTGAAAAAAAATCCGGATACATCTTTGCCCTTTAATTTTGCGGCGTTTATAATGTCTAAGTACAAGACATCCATTACACTCGAGACTCTCAATCACTGTCATCTTGTGTTCTCATCCAAGGGGGCTGCGTGGGCCACGCTTTGAAAATGATTGGAAACTACAAAACAAACGGTTCTAGCACGTGTGGTAAGCGTCCAGCGAACGTCTCTATGCTCTAAATGATCAAATGATGGAAGCGGTCATTGATTCTCTGACTCCCAGACCTGAGGTGGTAGGAGCTTTGAGGACATGCGGCCGTTGTTTTGTGGTACGGATCTTCAGGTCGTCAGATTAGTTCCTGAGTTCAACTGCTTTGTAGTAATTGGTTTCTTTGGTGTTTAACGCTGCACTTATCAATATTTTAGTCGTATGACTTTGGTGTGTAAAAATTCAAATCTGTAAAAGACAGTTCTGTAATTGACAACATGAGCATCGATCTCCGCAATTTGTGACATTCAAGGGAGAAATTGGCAGAGCATCGAGTCTGATTTTTTTTTTTTTTTTTTTTTTTGTTCTTGTTTTTGTTTTTGTTTTTTGTTTTTTGTTTGTTTTTTGTTTTGTTTTGTTTTGTTTTGTTTTGTTTTTTTTGGGGGGGGGGGTTGTTTTTGTTTGTCTGAGCTAAAGCAAATAATTACTCCGGTAGCAATTATAGATATGAAGAATGTCTTTCACTCATCTTAGTTGGGACACGTGAAGGTCCGGGGTGGGACAGGCCTTCAGCAACCCATTCTTGTCGTAAGAGGCGACTGACGGGATCGGGTGGTCAGGCTCGCTGACTTAGTTGACATATGTCATCAGTTCCCAATTGCACAGATCGATGCTCATGTTGTTGATCACTGGATTGTCTGGTCCAGACTCGATTATTTACAGACCGTCGCCATGTAGCTGGAATATTGCTGAGTGCGGCGTAAAACTAAACTCACTTACTCATCTTACTTGGCTCCCTGGATTTCTATATTTATACTCAAACTATGTGACCATTCCTGTGATTAACAGCATGAGCACTGATCTTCGCAATTGGGAACAGATGACATGTGTCAACCAAATCAGCGAGCCTGACCACCCGATCCTGTCAGTCGCCTCTTGCGACAAGCATAGTCGCCTTTTGTGGCATGCATGGGGTTGCTGAAGGCCTTTTCTACCCCGGGACCTTCACGGGTTCTTTCGGTGAATGCAGAGAAAGTCTTGTCATGATTTCATTATGGAATATGATAAATCTTCCATGCATTGATGCCACTGTACATTTGGGTCCAGCAATGTGTTTCTCTTTCTACGAAGATTCGTGGAGTGAAATGAAGAAACTGAAATCCAGTCCTAAAGAGGCATAGGCAGGTTTTAGTGTCTAATCAAAAGTTACTTGTGCCTATTCAGGTGTCTCCTCGGTTAAAATAATGGCCTTAATTGATAGTCACTTTTTCTGATCTCCTTTGTGAAGCAATTAATGTAATGATGATCACATAAAATGATCATGTTTTACGAGGCTTTGGCTTGGGACAAACGTTTCATGTTTTTCAGACAGACTTGGGATGGGACGAAATGGGATGGTCCCAATTCTGTTTCCGCTATTTAGTGCATTCTTCGAATGCTCCCATCGAGCAGTGACTCACACTTCCTTGACAGACATTAAGTGAGTTCAACCTCTCGACTGCCCATTTTCCCAGCACCAATAAATATTATAAAATTCTTCCAAAGCATTTACAAGTTGATGTAGTAATATTAAACAAATGTTATGGACAATAGATTCTTTTTTTTGTTTCTTACCTGAATTGGAGGTAAGATGAAGCTCAGAAATTTCTGAGAAACAAAGAAGTTGTTATCCATAACATTGTCTTGTACCAATATATATGCTCGGGTTGTGGTTTCATTTAGAAGCAGTCTGTTTCCTACATGACGACCTATTTTGTAAAATTGGCAAAGGGTTTCTTGAACCAAACAGAAATCAGTTGTTTCAAAGGCATTTAGAAGTTGGAGGAATCAAACTAAAAGTGCTTTATGGTTCAACTTCTTTATTATACAAGTTCACAACGTTTCGAGACAGATTCTAGTCTCTTCTTCAGGTAAGGTGAGGATAAAACTAAAGGGTTGTAGTATATATACACATAACAGTAGACCGATGACAATGGGTAACAAGATATACAGGTTTGTATTGATTGATGCACAGGCTTCGACTGATTGATTTACAGGCTTCAACTTATGTACAGGCTTCAACTGATTGGTGTGCAGGCTTGTGTTGATTAGGTTAACGAGTTACAGGTAACGATGTTTGGTAAAGATTAGTCACTGAGGATAAGGTGGTTCCATGCATTGGGTAAGTAAACACCTCCGTCTCTGTTGATTGAGGGCTTGTTCCGCTTGATTGCAATGGCTTCTAGGAGCTTCCGTTTTTTGAAGTCACTGGCGTTCCTAACTAATGTCCTGGTGTTGTCCCAAACTGTCTTGTGATTGGGGTTGTGCATGATGTGTTCACATATGGCAGACTTCTGATCCAAATTTTGAACTGATGTTTTGTGTTCTTTTAACCTGATAGTCAGTGGTCGACCAGTTTCACCAGTATATGTCTCTTTACAACTACATTGGATCTGGTAGATGCGTCCTGCTGGATTGTTGCATTTAGGTGTTGTTGGCCCGCGTCCATTAGCTGATAGTAGCGTTTTCAGGTTGGTGTCGCTACGGAAGGTGACGTCTATTCCTGTTGTTTTCTTGATGAGACGGCTGATACGATGACTTATCTGGCCATGGTATGGTATGTTAATTCTGATGGGGGAAGGTTCTGGTTTAGTTGACTTGGGAGTTTCTTTCAGGGTCTTGGTGATGGTGTTGCTGACTAGAAGGGATGGGTACCCGTTAAGGTCTTGGAAGGTTGATTTCAGGTGTTTTAATTCGCTGTGGAGGCTGTCAGGCCAGGACTGCAGACTGCTTTTGCTCTTCGTGCCAGGGTAGCTACTATGCCTTTCTTGATCTGGGGATGATGGTTGGACTGGTGATGAATGTACTGATCCGTATGTGTTGGTTTACGGTAAACACTGGTGGCTATGGATTGTTGACGTCAATGGCGAAGAATGTCCAGGAAGGGAAGCTGTTGGTGTGTCTTTTCTTCCATTGTAAACTGAATTCTTGGGTGTTGGGAATTCAAGTGTTGCAGCAGGGCCTCTGGATCTTGGTTGTCGTCCAGGAGGGCAAGGACATCATCTACTTTGCGGAACCAATGCTTTGGGGTGAATGGTGCAGTTTTCAGGGCAGTTTCTTCAAAGGCAATCATGTATATTTCTGTCAGTAGTGGTGATAGAGGGGATCCCATTGGCAATCCATGGATCTGTTGGAAGAGCTGGCCATTCCAGTTGAAATATGAAGTCTCAAAGCATTTACTTACGAGAACGACGATGCTTTGGGTTGTGAGTTTGGTGTCTAGGTCTGGTAGAGATGTTTCCAGTCTAGTAGATAGGATGTGAATGGCTTCTTTGATGGGTATATTGGTAAATAGGTCTACCACGTCGTAGCTGACTTTTTTGTGTCACTGGTGTTTCTCAGTTGCTGTACGAGGGATTACCGAATCTTTCACGAAGCAGCTGCCAGTTTTTCCCAGTGGGGCTAGGATGCGGGATAGATGTTGGGCCATGTTGTATTAGACGGATCCTCTAGAGCACACAAGGATTCTAGTCTTTGCAGGGTTCTTATGTATTTTGACGGTGGCACGGGCATATGGCGATTGGGAGTTGTTGGGATTGAGGTGGTTGAATATGGAATCACTGATTTCTCGGTTGGTATGGAGGGTCTTCAGAGTTTTCTTTAGCTGTCTCTCTAGTTTGGCAGTAGGGTCTTTCTTTAGAGGTTTGTAAGTTGTGGGGTCTTTCAGGGTCTTGTCTACTAGCTGTGTGAATTCTGGAGTGTCCATGATAACGGTGGCTTTCCCTTTGTCTGCAGCCGTGATGGTGATCCCCTTGTCCTTTCTGAGTTCTTGTATTGCTTTCCTCTCATCTTTGGAAAGGTTGTTCTGTTGGCTTGGGGTCTTCCGGATGATGTCAGCTATTTGGTGTCGTAGGTAGTAAAAATTGCAATTAGGGGCCAGTTGTTGCAGTCCTTTCTCTAGTGATTGTACAAGAACAGCAGCTAAATTCCAAATTCAGGAATGTAGGGATTTCTTGCTATTTTTATTACTTTTTTTTCTCTTTTGTCAAAACGTTTCTTGTTAATATCAAGAACGATACCGTGTGCTCTAACTGTTCGTTGACCCATTCATCAAAGAGCAAAAGGTACTGGGGTAATAATTTTGTCGAAAAAACTGAATGTAGTACACTCTTCTATATTGGTATATTGTTATTCTTGCTGAACTCGTATGTCATGCCGAGTGAAGGCTATATACAGCACATAATGTTTGAGTAATTCACACACACACACACACACACACACACACACACACACACACACACACACACACACACACACACACTCACACACACACACTCACACACTCACTCACTGACATGCACATAGCTTCATGTCGCGTAATGACCTACAATATAGGTATGTTTTCTTATTATAAGACGAATGTTACATGTTTCTTTTCAAATGAGTTATTTATCAATTTACGTTTTCCATTTCGTTTTCGTTTCCAGCTACATTTTAACTGCTCCAACTCAGGATCGTTAAGGTGAAAGTTGACAGTAGTATGGAAACAGAGGGAGAGTGGGTTGTCACGTTTGACATTTTATCGAGATCAGTAGATCATGATCATCCAAAGAATGAGCCTTGCGGTGGCCTAGTGGTTAAAGCGTTTGCTCGTCATGCCGAAGACTCGCTTTCCATTCCCCACATGGATACACCGTGTGAAGCCCATTTCTGGTGCCCTGCGCCATGATATCGCTGGAACATTGCCAAACTCACACATCCAGAGAAACATCCCCGTGTTACTGCATCTCTGGTTTGTCCCAACAGGACAAAATGTTTGATAAAATACACCATGTGTTAAGAATTTGAATATTTTATATATGATATTTTACTTAGACATTAATTTTTCTAATGATGTGAATGGAATGGCGGTTGTACAGTAATTGCTCATTGAGGGGTCATAGTTAAGGCTTATGGTCTGCAACACACTCAAAACGGGCCCATTCAGGCATTTCAGCAAAATGTATTCAAGCCATAAACTTAGTTCTGAGCTATCCGGTTTAGAAATGTTTCTTTTTAGGTGATGCTTATGACCAATTGGTTCCTCTGGCAGGACACAGAAGAAATAGATTGTTCTGGTTGGACACATAACCAATGGATTGTTCCGGCAGGACACAGAAGAAACAGATTGTTCTGGTTGGACACATAAACAATAGATTGCTCTGGCAGGACACAGAAGAAACAGATTGTTCTGGTTGGACACATAAACAATAGATTGCTCTGGCAGGACACAGAAGAAACAGATTGTTCTGGTTGGACACATAAACAATAGATTGCTCTGGCAGGACACAGAAGAAATAGATTGTTCTGGTTGGACACATAAACAATAGATTGCTCTGGCAGGACACAGAAGAAACAGATTGTTCTGGTTGGACACATAAACAATGGATTGCTCTGGCAGGACACAGAAGAAATAGATTGTTCTGGCATGACACATAACCAATAGATTACTCTGACAGGACACAGAAGAAACAGATTGTTCTGGCAGGACACATAACCAAGAGATAGCTCTGGCAGGACACAGAAGAGATAGCTCTGGCAGGACACAGAAGAAATAGATTGCTCTGGCAGGACACAGAAGAAACAGATTGTTCTGGCAGGACACATAACCAACAGATTGCTCTGGCAGGACACAGAAGAAATAGATTGTTCTGGCAGGACACATAACCAACAGATTGCTCTGGCAGGACACAGAAGAAACAGATTGCTCTGGCAGGACACATAACCAACAGATTAGCCTGTTTCATCAGCAAACAAATCAGAGCAATGGAAATTACACGTGTATACTATGACACTATTCACTCTGTGACATAACATCATATAGGTCTGTACTCACACTGTGTTGCTTGTATGCTTATATATATTAGCACCATAACGTCTACATTTAGTCAAGGATGTACCAGTATATGCAGTGTAATACGAGCGTTGTCGGGCTTTTCTTCAGAAGTTCAGGACAAACCTATACTTTATCATACCACAGAATAGGGTAGATATGTTGCATACAAGACTACCCTTCAGTAGACCTGTGGATTTCTGAAACGTTTCTGAAAACTGGATTTAGCCAGTTTGTGTCAATCTAGTGACCCAGGTGGCCTGCATATATTGCTTTATATGGTGATTGGCGTTCAAACTGAATATTAGTTTGGGCTTACCAACTGGTGCACTTAACTGCACGAACCTCGTGGTAAGGGAGACAAAGTTCCTTTCAACGATGATAAACCACTACTAAAATGGTTAGTTTATGGTTAATAAAGTCATTTTTATCCTTTCCGTGTGTGATTACGCATGACCCCAGGCCGCGATAACGAGGATATCAAATTTGAGTATATCTTAAATTGTTGCAGCCGAATCAGATGCCGAGCTGTCTCATGTAAATATAGTTGAAGTTCTATCGGGCTGCTTGTTCGTGCTTTTTTCGGAGGGACTGCAGCTTTGTTTTGCCAATAATATCAGACAGAAGCAACTACAAGTGAAATACTGTGCTTTTCTGTCTGGTTGCCTTGGGAACGGAGGAATGTAGTCAGATGAAATGTAATAGGGTTTGTTTTGTTCGACTGCAGCATGTTGTTAAATGACGTACAGCGAGCAAGTGATGTATATGTGGTTATGAAACTGATTTGGGATCAAAGCTAGAAATGGTCTTAAGTAATCCTTGTTCAAATGTAATCGGGTGGCCAGGCTCGCTGACTTGCTTCACTCATGTCCAAAAGATCGATGCTCATGCTGTTGTCCACTTGATTGTCTGACCTACACTCGATTACATACAGACACCGCAGCCACAAGCTGGAATATTGATATTGCATTAGAGAACTTAAAAAAAAACTTTGAAGACTGCACATTCCAGTGGTCAGGTACAGTTTAATGTTCGCCTGGGGCACCAACTTTGTGGCGCCCAGAATATGTTCGGGGAAACCTAACACTATAGTGAACACCGTCTCCCTACATTCGTTTATAGATCATTCCTTCGGAAACGATGTGGGAAAACCATCTTGTTTGACATTAACGAAAGGACGAAGTCACCAAGATCAAAGGGGAGGTAATTTTAACAATCTCCTGACGTCGGTTGATTATGGCAATATTTTACGATGAATGTCAGTCGGTGCCTTGAAATATTTTAGAGAAGCGTCTCATCTTAAACATCTTTGGCACAAAGCACGTGTATACACATGCACATACTCCATAGCATCTACATACACGACCAAATCATACGTGGAAATCGCTTGTGCACGTTAGTGCATTTAAATGTATCAGTGCATCTGCACAAGTACAAATATGAACAGTAGTCTATCTGGGTGTTCGCGTCTCACTCCACCACCTCATCTGCCTCCACTCAGCGTGTCTGCCTCACCACTCTCCACCGTCCCCTCCACCAATCTCTACGAACTCAATCAGGACCGACCTCACCCATAGGTGCACTAAGTATTGATCTCGCCAAATATGTGGCGCCTGATTTTCCGGGCTATGATGAAGCTGCCCTCGCAATCGGCAGACGGAAAAGACGGCAGATTCGCTCTATCCCTCAATCAATATAGTTTGACTTTTCAAAGAGGGAATCGTGGACAAAACGGCTGAAACATGTGATCACAGTACCCACGTTCGTCCATTATAAACCATCCACTTGACGTGATGCATGCCCCGCGCATAAACACGTAACAGTTTTTTATGAAATTTATAGCTGGTACAGACTAGCGTTAATTTGCCGGATTGTTCGTCGCCCTACGGAAACACACGACTGAAAGAACCGTTTATGGTTTTGGTATTTGAATGTAAACGAGGGTATTTGTCATGTATGCAGGCCGGAGTGGACGTGTAGATCACACTCTCGGGTAAGTGGGATCCATCTGTCATCAATAGCTTCCATATTCGTATTTTTGTTCTCAGAATTGATGTAAAATTATGCAACAGCTTTCTGGCGTATTTCGGGGTTAGATGAACTATCTTGTCGATTGGCCAACATGTCTGTCCAGTGGTGGTTTACTGGTAGGGTTTTGATGAAATATGACTAGCTGTATGAATAATGGTGCTATATCATCAGGTATGTGTTGAAAACGACTGTCAGATCTGCCTTTTCGATGAGGATATGGTCTATAATCATCTGCAACCTTCTTTGAGTTTTCGTAACTGTTTGTGGTCACTGTCTGCATTATCTGACGGCTTCTCATTATCATTGAAGCAAATGGCCAGATCCTTGGGTTTTAGTACCGAGCTTCATCTTTTACAGAACAGCTGACTGAATTTCACATAAACAGAGCTGTTTCTGTGGAGAAAACCAAGCTCGTCTGCCTCATCCGCAGCAATAATTTTACACAGCGTTATGCTGACAGTTAAAGCCCCACATCACTTGGGTGATTACAAGCAGTAAAGCCATTAACTTGGAACAGGGATGTTTTGTATGACCAAAGCCGCGCTCAGTGCTGAAACCGAAATCTCGCTCAAGAGTCTGGTATGCCTTACGCCAAATGGATGTCATGTCTAGTGGACGGATAGGCTTACTAGAACAAATACAAAACGCCATAGTACAACGAAACTTTGAAACAATTTACTGAAAAGACAATCAGCATTTTTTTATTTGTTATATAATTTGATGAATGACAGGCCTTGATTCCTTGGAGTACGTGATTTGATGTCAATACAAGAAATTAAATGAGATAGCTCAGTGGCTGTATCAATAGTGGTTGCTAGTCACGCCAAAGTAACTGATTCCATCCCTCACGTGGGTACAATGTTGAAGCCATTTCTGAGCCCCAGTCGTTATGGTGCTGAAATATGGATAAAAGCAGTAAAAATGGAATTATACGATCAATGCAAGAGACCCCAAAGGGCTTTAAAACAAGAACACATACCAAGGGAAATCTGACACGTGTTCCATTTAGTAACTACATCATACAAACCTACTGTATTCCTGCTAAAGCCTCCACACTGTAGATACAGGTAAGCATGCCCTATACTCCTGCACTTTGCCATCAGCCAGGGAAGCCGTTTAAATGAATGTTTCAGTGCCTTCAGGGCACGTAGATTTAGGAGGGGATAGACGGAGGAGACCTAGTTTGTTTTACATTCGGGTATTGTACAGAAGATATGGTCTAAAAGCACTCTTATTTGCTGAATATTACTTACATTCTAATTGGCAATAATTTAAATTGCCAAATTAGAAACTACTGCACATATTGACTGCATATTCCAACCACTTAGATTTTGTTGAGTTTTACGTCGCTTTTAGTCAAATTCGCCAGGAATGGGCTTCACACATTGCGCCTACGTTGGAAATCGAACTCGGATCTTCGGTGTGACGAGCGAACGCTTTAATCACTTGGCTATCTCACTTTCTTCCCTTCTCCAAACACCCCCGAATTGTCTTAGACGTATCTGGAGTTTTATCAGAGAGAGCTATTTATCATAATGTTTAACATGACGCAGTCCAACCTGTTTGATGGTGAACATTTCATCATGCTAAGTAGTATAACCCCGGTAGGCTTTAATACTCAAATTACCTCCACATTGTCTTTGATAAACGCTCTTCATCATGTTTTTATTGATTCGGGACTTGAGATCCAGGGAGTTAAAAGCTTCCAGATCATTTTTGTTGTTGATTTTTGCGTATTTGCATTAATAAGGAAAATGTTAAGGAACCAATGCAAACTCGCCACACCCTGTCTATATCTTTCTTGGGTAATGAAGAATACGTATAGCATTGTTTCTTCTACGTGCTCCCTTGTTCAGCTATCCTGTATACTAACGTAAATCATCCATGCTGTTTGCGGATGAAGGTGTCAATGTCAAAAGCCTTCTCGCCCATCAGAAGATGCACCAAGACTTTGTGTGAGACTGAATTCCAGGTCCGTGATTGGCTACACCATGGTGATGACCTAAGGTCAGTTTATGACAGGCTCCATTTCCTCATTCTAACCGACGTCTTCGGCATGATGTTATGGTTATGATATAGAGTGTTCAGTAAATGATGGTGATGATGATGATGATGATGATGATGATAATGATGATGATGATGATTTGTGTGATGATCATCGCCTTAGGATGAGAAAGCCACTATAAACTCGGTGCGCCATGTGACAGCAAGAGTTGTATATGATTCTTCAAAGGCGTTTAGAAGTTGGCGTAGTAATACAGGACAAATTTTATGGATAGCAACTTCTGGAGTTTATTTTCACGACGTTTCGGGGCTTATCCTAGCCCCCTCATCAGGTTGAGCTGAACTGAACAGTAAGGCTAACTGTTAACTCTGCCCATGACCTCACAATGCTTATGACGTCACAATGCTATGACAACATGATACCAGTAGCTAACAGGAATGCTATGACAACATATTAGAATTAGTAGTGAATGGTTACAACTAACATGACTCACAGAATGAATACATCTTATTAAGAATGTATAGCAGTGTTGTTGGATTAAATTAGAAATGGCAGATCCCTATTATACCAAATTGTAGGTTCGGACATGTACAGAGATTTTTTGCTAAATGTATTGCATGTATAACATGTATAGCATGTAAAATTTTGACGTCATTTTAAGCTTTGTGACGAAACAATATGGAATTATGTGCATATATGCCAAAATAGACATACATATGGAAATGTTCGCCTAAATGACAATAGACACAATATGGAATCAGGCGCCTATATATGACAACACAATATAAAATTATGCGCCTACAGGACAATAGACACAGTATAGATCCACCAATGTGACAGCAACGCTGGAGTGTCTACAGTACAAACTATTGCCCCGTATATGCATTAATTTTCGAAACCTATTTTAAATTTAGTGAAATACGTTTAAAGGAAACCCATATGGTTTACAAATTATATTTCATTATATCCGTAGTTCGTTATACGCACATTCGACAAGTGGCCACTAACAACACAACAGCATATTTTATATTCTTCTATTCTTTTGTTCGTAATAGACATGTTTGTTATAAAAGTAGTTCAATTTAAGTTGTTTTAATGTAGGATAAACGTACCTGAAGATGACTGAGTATGGACTTACACCAGTTTTAGCAACAGTCCAACAATATCATGGCCCGGGCTTTCCGCGTGAAAACGAACCTTTAACCACTAGGCTACCCTACCACATCTGAAGGATGCTCGGGTTGTAGCTATTTATTGTGGTGGGCATTTTGTTTTTCCTCCTCGGTATATTTTCAGTTTAGATACACCAAAGAGAAGACCTTAGTTTGTTGAACACTTTAATATCGATGCAGACTGAAAATCTTGAGGAGCACCATTAGAATGTTGTATGTCTTTCAGTAGTGACGCCATCAGTTCCGAACCATCGATCCCTAAAGTGGGGCGTAATTATCTCATCCTTTGAAACAGCATTACATTGGATAATACAATTTGGGAAGCCTGCTTTAAGTCAGTTAAACAAGTCCGTTAGTTATCTGACAGAAATGTTATTTCAAATTGCATTAAGTTCTAATTTACGTTTACAAGACATGAAAATGGAGATCTGATAGTTTGCTGACTGTCCATGTCGGAACGTTCTCGTATGAAAACCATAGGGAATGTTCGGGGAGCGTTGAGTCAACTCAGTGTTCACATTGTTTCATCGCTGAGTGCCGCAGAAAAGCGTATGGTTACAGCATTTATCCACGAGAATTTGATTCCAGTTATGTGGATCAGGAATTTATTGATCATTATTGTTTTTTTCCTTTCGTAAGAAGAAATTTGTCTGTCATCTGTGAAATAAACCAGATCGTCATTGGAAAACTGACGAATAGGGGTTTAGTAGTAATACCGATATGTTATGGCGGCCCATATACTGAAGTCACCAGATAAAGTATGTGGTTTAAAGGGATCGAGGCATTAATTGATATACTGTTTTGTTGTTTGACGCCGCACTCAGTGATAGTTCCCCGAGTAATCGAATCTAGACCACACAAACCGGTGATCAACAGCACGAGCGTCGATCTACGCAACCGAGAACCAATGGCATATGTCATCGTGTTACTCCCCGATCCCGTTAGTCGCCTCGTACGACAATCGTGGGTACTGGCCAACCCGAATTCTAACCCGAATCTTCATATATTGGGAACGATGACACACTATCAACTGGAATAGGTGAAACACCATAACAAACCACCGGTTAAATCACCACTATGGACCCACGTTTGCAGCATGCTGGGAGTGATCTGATGTCACTTTGGGATGAAGTCGGACGTGGCACTTACAGAAACTAGTGGTGGATAGTATGAGCAGTTAGCGATTTGGTGGGAACTGAGTTCATGGCTTAATTGGCGAGATGGGTGAGTTGGATTTATGCCACTGTTTACAATTTTCCAATTCGGCAAGATGCAATACCACTTCAAGAAACACAAAAATGATCTTAACGCATATTACCGTTGTGGGAAATGTAGAACTGTTATTATGTAGAAATTGGAAGCACGTATATAACTATTGGATGCGGGTGGTAAATAAGGGATAGAATGAACACATATCGTCTTACGACTTGTTTGTGACCGACAAAGTGCATAAATCGGACACTGAAGTAGTGAATGTGTCATCTCTATTCGGCAGTTCTTCGTACGGTGAGGTAGCCGAATGGTTAAGGCGTTCACTCGTCACGCCGAAGACCTGGGTTCGATTCCTCACAAGAGTACTTTGTCTGAAGCCCATTTCTGATGTCCCCCGCCGTGATATTGCTGGACTGTTGCTAAAACCGACATAAAACCATAAACCCAGTCTGTCACTGGTCAGCTCTTTCGACCAATTAGAGGTACTGAGGGAAAGTTTGGTCCAGAATCCAGAGACAGGTTTTTTTCTTCTTCTACGAGGGGATGTCAATAAATATTGAGCCTTGCATAGAAAAACACAAAATATTGATATGGACCACATTTATTTTTCAACATAGTCCCCTTGTGGGTCAAGACACTTGTTTCATCTTTTCTGGCGCTGATGCCATCTCTGTAGAAGGCGTCATTTTGGTCCTCAAACCAAGCCTCAGTAGCAGCAATAAGCTCATTATCATCCTGAAATCTACAACCACGCAAATGTTTCTTGAGATTTGGGAACAGATGGTAATCACTTGGTGCCAGGTCTGGAGAGTAGGGGGGATGCGGCAAGATTTCGTACCCGCATTCCTGGACAGCAGCGGCTGCAACGCGAGAGTTGTGTACTGGAGCATTGTCTTGATGTAGAAGAATACCATGTCTGATCTTGCCCCGGCACTTCTCCTTGATTGACTGTCGCACTTGCCTCAACAAGTTAGCGTAATATTCCCCATTCATTGTTCTTCCTTTTGGTAAGTAATCTATGTGGATGACGCCTTTGCTATCTCAGAAGACTGTCGCCATTACCTTCGGCACTGATCTGGAGGCTTTGAACTTTTTGGTCTTGGGAGAAGTGACATGTTTCCATTCCATGGATTCTTGTTTGCTCTCAGGATCATAGTGGTGGATCCAGGTTTCATCACAGGTTACTAGCCTAAAGCGAAAATCTTCTGAATTCTTGTTGTATCTGGTTAGCATGGAGTTGCTTATGGTGACCCTTGTTCATCTGTAAGCATTCTTGGCACACATCTTGCGTACACCTTAGACATGACGAGATGTTCATGAAGAATTGTCTCGATGGATTCGTGTGAAATGCCTGTGGTCTCCTCTAACTCGTGGAGTGTGATTTTCAACGATTTTCCAGCACAAGTCTATGCACTCTGTCAATGTTTTCCTGACTAGTGCTTTTTGTTGGGCGACCTGGACGGGGGTCATCTTCAAGACTCTGTCTACCATGTTTAAATTCATTGACCCATCGTTTGATGGTAGCAGATGAAGGGGAAGACTTCCCATAAACTGCTGAAAGCATTTTTTTAATGTTCTTCGCCGAGTGTCCTTCAAGAACTAAAAACTTAATTACTGCCCTATACTCAATTTTATTCATTTTCACTGCCGTGAGGGGGGTCTCTTTCTGTCAATGTGAGCTGTTCAATAACTTCTGAGAGTAGGGTACCAAAACCTGTGACACCTGGGTATGAAAAATGCTCAAGTCTCAAAACTTATTGACACCCCCTCGTATGATTTCAGATAATGCCAATCGGCGAGTACTGAGCTGAAGCGACTGCAATACAATTCAGGCTGTCGTAGGTCATGTCAATCTGAGCGAAACTGGAATACAGTTCTATCGATCAGTTGACAGGCGTTTTGTCACGTTACTGTGTCACATGCCCTTCACAGTCCTGACACTGAAAAATAATAAATTTCATACTTCATTTTTCACATTTGCAAATATGATATATTCCAATGATAGCGTGGCCAAAAGCAAGGGATTTTGAACAGAACTTTTTACACTCTTAGGAAAATGTTATTCATTCTTAAACTGTTTTAAAAAGTAGGTCTCGGGTTTAAAGAAAGAAGACACTAATTCGATTGCCGTGCTGAGTGTCCTTGATGTAACAATGTCTAACTTCTCACGTTGATGAACAAGTTGCATGTATTGAAGTGCTCACAGGTAGAGAACATCTCCTCACAAAACAAACCCTCAAGGATCATATTTACGGCATAATATTTTGTGTCTTAATTTGAAAGTCATAGAAGCACAGTTGTATATATTTCCGATTCTTTCGCATTAAATGCTTATGACATCTCTTTTCACTTTTTTCAGGTACGATTCAAGCCGACATTTTGGATACCATGTACAGTCGCCTGAAGCACTATCTCACAGTCGTTCTTCTTTTCATTATCCTGTTCCTCGTCTTCACAGCCTCGGGTGCTCTCCCCTTTGCCACTGATCCGTTAGAGGGCGTTGATCCTTACACAAAATATGGCACAATGCTAACTCTGTTTATGTATATTCTTCGAATCCTTGCCTTGGTGCCGTTACCTATAACGCTAAGCAACTTTATTGGGATACTGGTGGGAAATACACATCCAGATCCCCCGAAACTGATGATGTCACCACTCTTTGGACCTATCTGTTTTAGAGTGGTGACCCGTGGCACCTACCCAGAATTAGTGAAGAGGAATGTCCAAAGAAACGTAGAACTGTGTTCCAAAGTAGGTCTTACCAATTATATATTTGAGGTTGTGACAGACAGACCGATCTCTCTGGACGAGTCCATCAATGTGAGAGAGCTGGTTGTACCATCCATGTACAAGACGTCAAGGGGGGCCTTATACAAAGCACGTGCACTGCAATACTCTCTAGAAGATGACGTCACGGTTTTGAACGACAGTGATTGGGTAGTTCATCTCGACGAGGAGACACTGTTAACAGAATCTTCTCTGGCTGGAGTGTTGAACTTCATCCGTGCAGGACAGTACGAGTTTGGACAAGGAGTTATCACATATGCCAGTGACTCTATCGTCAACTGGGTGACAACACTGGCAGATCTTCTAAGGGTTGGAGCTGATTATGGCACGTTGCGATTCACTCTCGGGGTGCTTCACAAGCCTGTGTTCAGCTGGAAAGGTTCATTTATCGTTGCTAACGCCGGCGCTGAGAAAAAGGTTTCTTTTGACTTTGGCCCTGAAGGAAGCATAGCTGAAGATTGCTTCTTCGCCCTCAGGGCGTGGAAAGAAGGATATAAATTTGGATACGTCGAGGGCGAAATGTGGGAAAAGTCAACGTTTTCTGTCATGGACTATATTCGACAGCGGAAGCGTTGGGTTCAGGGCATATCGCTCACTTTCCTTAGCAACCAGATTCCTTTCCGATACAAACTTGGGATCAGTGTAATGATTCTGTCGTGGGTGGTGATGCCGGTGACGTCGTTAAACTTCATCCTTATTCCCCTTTTCCCTATCCCAGTGCATCCTTTGCTTGATCTGTTGTTTGCGTTCACTGGGGGCGTTGTCTTATTCCTCTTCATCCTCGGAGCAATCAAATCCTTCTCTATTCGTAGACACGGAATTCTGAAGTGTATAGTACTGTGTGTCTTAACTATATTCATAGCACCGTTGACTATGGTTCTGGAGAGTATAGGCGTGGTGTTAGCAGCTATATCACGGAGAAGCTATGAGTTTCATATAGTAAGAAAGGACTTAGAAACAGTTCTAACTATCCCTGTATAAAAGCAACGAATACAATAATACTGCATGTCCGTGTCTTGTGTTCCCTTGCAATTGTCTTTGTCTCAGTCGTGGGTTCAACTAATTGGTTCCAGAGAGTACTTGGCAATAGTCATTTCATTTCCCGAGCCACAAATCGTTCGTACTGTTACGACCTGTCGTAACTCTACATTTTTTCATAGGCTGACGAATGTCGTAGCGCAACGAACGCTGTCTGGATCGGAATCCTGAACACTCAAACCAAACACAGGGTGGGTCATTATCAACGATGCAGGGTTGTACTTTTAATATGCACATCTAGGTTAAGCATTGATTGGGTTAAAGCTGTCTTACACCGTGGACCTGTTTTACAGCTTGTAGGATTGTCCTTAGCTGAATCTATCTCAATGGCTTAGAGAGGGGTAATTGATAAAATGAATGACAGATGGCATGACCCCGCAGAGACTCTGACCCAGCAGCTTCTTTAGGATTCGAACCGAGGACCCTCTGATCGAAAGTCTCGTCTCTATTTCCAGAGGCAAACCCCGTCATGAATAACACGTGTTTTCATATTTTCAGACATTATTCATCATATGTGAATCTACATATGATTCCTAGTTTCGACATCTGGGAAATTGGCCTCTCTCTCTCTCTCTCTCTCTCTCTCTCTCTCTCTCTCTCTCTCTCTCTCTCTCTCTCTCTCTCTCTCTCTCTCTCTCTCTCTCTCTCTCTCTCTCTCTCTCTCTCTCTCTCAACGTGTACGTTGACATTTGACAACGCTTGAGTAAAATCATGAATTATTTGGCAGGCAGTCTCAGTGTAACAAATATCTACTCAATAAGGAAACCATCAACATTGGTAATGAATCCTCGCCGATTTCCGCTTGCAAATATGAGAACATCTGATAATCTTGCACCTAGCTAATACTTGTATGAATGGTGGTTAATGTTTTGGGTTTTTTTTATAAAACAACGTCTCACTTATTCCAAGTAATACAAGTAAAGAGCTGGTATGCCATAGGCCAAACACAGAGGTCCACATTCCATCATACACCATGAAAAGCTCTCCTCCCATAACACAAGAAGAGAGTTCTTGTTCCATTATATAAATGAAGAGCTGTTATTCCATAACACAGAGAGTTGCCGTTCCATTTCTCAGGTAAAAACCCTCATCCCACAACACAAGTAGAGAAGTCTTATTACATTACATAAATACGGAGCTAATATTCCACTGCTCAAAAAAGTTATCTTTCCATGGCACAAATACAGTGCTGTTACAAAAAGCAAGTAAAGAACTGTTACTCCAATACACAATGCAGAGTGACAAGTGTGCTTAAATCAATCGTCCCGTGCCTACAATTTAAAAAATGTGGGCAGGTAAACATATAATATATCTTTCCTGTAAATGAACTTAATATATAAACTAAAATCTGTGATGACTGAAGTAGAAGAGGTTATGTGAATGTATCCGCCGTTGTTAACTTATATTTTGTCCCATGTATTTAATTATTTATGCCATAAAGCAAAAACGAAGCCACCAGTACTTTTTAAATTAATGAATTAATATAAATCTACAATCTTGATGAGAAGGGGTTGTGTTAAGCGAATCGTTGCTATAGTAACATATTTTGCCCTGTGCCTTTAATAATTTAGAGAATAAAACAGTTTCGAAGCAGCAAATAGGGATTTGTTTCTGTTTATCTTTACATCGTTTAGATGGTTTCAGTAGTTCGTTCGATAAGACTCAGAAAACAGAACATCTACACCTCGTGATAATAGTAGGACGTTCTGAATAACAGCCAGGAAATGAATTAATGACTCAAGTACATCTGGTACACCAGTGATCCAGTCAAGTTGCATGTAACTACTAAGGAAGTGCAGAAAAAATCCCATATATCGCGGCAGGGCAAACCTTTGCGGACCACCTGTGCAACTGAACATCTTCAGGCGTCGTAAGGAAGAGTGTCTCACATTTTACATATTCATATCAACGAGAGGGACATTTTTGTTTGTTTGTTTAATTAAATGGAGAATCAAATGTTATAGATGTTTCGAGAAAGCGTTACATTTATAATTTAGCTTTAGTAGCAGCTCATATTTCATACTGCATTATCTGAAAAGGAGAAACTGACAATGGCTTCATAGAACCTACGTTCGTATGAACATGCATTTATGAATTACAATCCAAATGAGAATGGTTGTACGTCGCTTTCAGCAATATTCCAGCAATATCTCGACCGAGAACAGTGCTAGGGCACCAGAAATGGGCTCCACACATTGTACCCATGTGGGGAATCAAACCTATGTCCTTACCGTTACGAGCGCGTACTTTAACCACTAGGCTACGCCACCTAAAACCAGTCCAACAGAGATCATGGAAGTGTATTCATAGTCTGCATCGAGAACTTTAACCAGTCAAAAGACGTTGTTTATGTTGTTATATGTTTTGATATATATGGCAATGAGAGTACATGCCGATGATCCAAACGCATTATGGATTGGATATGCCTTTCAGAAATGTCATACTTATTGATGTGGATAGTCACAAGATCTGGAACGGAACTGTCAACGCCCAGCATACGGGGATTAATAATGCCAAGAGATGAGCGCTAAATTTGTCATTGATGTGTTGTAGTTGGTAGATATTTGATCCAAAGAAGTGTATTCAAGGTGTTCGCATGTCTGTCTCACCAAGGATCTTTGCACTGCAACTGTCTTTAAAAAGTTGCTGGGATTACTGTTGAATGCTGGATTCAGCAATTTTCCAGCAATACAACTGCGGTCTGTAAATCATCCAGTGATCAACAGCATGAGCATCGATCTACACAATTGGGATGTGATGGCATATGCCAACCAAGTCAGCGAGCCAGACAACCGATCCCGTTTGTCTTACTACAAGCATGGGTTATTGAAGACCAGTTTTAACTCAGGTATTTAGTGATGATCAGTATCATCAGAGGTAATAAGGATATTCATAGTACTGTGATCATTTACTGTCACTGCCTCCCGCTATCAGAGAATAATGGTTATTAAAACGTTGACTTGTCATGCCGAAGACCCATGTTCTTTTCTCTTCACGACTTTGAGCTCCCATTTGGTACAGCGGCATGCAATTCCAATTGCTCAATCACGCTGACTATTGATCATCTGGTGAACGAAACGATGCTAGTACTGTATCCATTCTCATTACAAATACACTGGGAACCAGGACGGTCTGTTTATTTGTTTCTTGGGGGTAATGTGGTATTCACGACATGCTCTAAACAAGCAACTCATGCCTCGATTTCCATTTTCTGCAACATTGTCGCTTAGACCTGGGACAAACCCGACTTTGTTTGGGTTTTTTATGAATAAAAATGTTTGTAATAATTGTCGTGAAATCTAATGACCTCTCGTAAGATCTCTTTCTATCTGACACTTTGCGTTTGCTCTTGGGGCTCCTTTCCGGAAGCAGTCTTTGTTAAGGTTAATCTTTAATCCCATTCTTTAACATTGCGCTGAGGTTTCCTACTGACAGTCTTAGTTTGAAGAACAGTCTGATACTGATGCAGGCTGAAAATCTTTGGAACCGTCAGAATAGTGTTTGTCTTCCAGTAATGACGTCATAAAGTCCAAACTATCGATTCCTAAACCAGAGTAATTATCTCGCCGTTTGATGTAGAATTACAGTGGTTAATATCATTTGGGAAGTCTGCTTTAAACCAGTTAAACAACTCCTTTAGCTGTCTGACCAAGCTAGGATTATTCACATGGTATTAAGTGCAAATTTACGCTCAGCGGAGCTCCGAGAGATCGCTGACTGTCCACGTCAGAATCGCCTGGTATCAACACAACAAGACAGAGACGGGAGTTGACCTTTATGTTGACATTCATTGTTATACTCGGATAGCAACAAGCCTTGTTCATGACAATTCTGTTCAAACTATCTAAAATTTGGTTCAGGAATTTATTGATCAATATTGTGTTTTTCTTTCCGAAATATACAATATGTTGCTGTAAAACATTCCACAGGTTGTGGAGAAATAGTGAAAGTGACGGCAAGGAGATAAGTGATCCACTGATACCATGCTGGAGGCAAAAGTTATTGTGACATGAAGTGTGTTCATTGGTATTACTGTGAATGAAATGTTGGAATTACCCTTGAGAAAGAATATGTTAAAAGGTGGATGAAACGTAGCCAGGAAGTTGTTCGAACTGCACGAAATTTGAAAGAAGCACAAAATATTCGAGAAGAATAACCATCAATGTTCACGTTGACAGACCACACAACCATTTCCTCTCAAGGTAGCCTATTAAAGCCACAGAAACACCATCGGTATCTGAGGCGATGTTTTCACTAAAACAGTCACGTTATAGACCACCCTAGTAGTGGTCACCCACAGTAACGACCCCACGTCACGGCCGATAGATTCGAACCCCGCACCTCTCAGAAAATGGTCAAATGTAACAAATGTTATATTTGGGATAACACTTTCTTAGAAATGTACAGACTCTAGTACCTTTGTTGGGTTGAGTCCCATCAGACTCCGAACCCACACCCTAATAACAGGCACCAAATCGTCAGAGCACAATTCAGTCGCCTAACCCCCTCAGCCACCACTGCTTCCACGTGTAGTATAATCTGTACATTACTAAGAAAGTGTAATCTCAAATATAGCGTATGTTACAATGTATTGTCTGCATATAATCGAGTATGGAACAGACGATCCAGTGAGCAGCAATATCAGCAGCAATCTACGCCATCGGGATACGATGACGTTTCAACCATTTCAGCGAGCCTGGCCACACGATCCCGTTGACTGGAAGTCGTGCTCTCAATATTACCAGAAGCAAATCCCCAGGACGAAAGGAATCATGCGATGCTTAGACCTTGGCATACCAGTGTAGGTGTACTTGAATCAACAACTGATTTCTCGTTTTGACATCTGAGCAGTCAACCACTCACTCAATGTCTCGTTCTGTTTTAAAGATGATCAGATGAAACTGAGATCAATATAGAAACATGATATTTCATTACTAAGCTGAAGAGCTGCCTCAGGTAGCCACTGTGCGTTCATTGACATTTCTGTTAGGTGGAATAATGAATTATTGGGTAAGCCGTTCGCTAATCAACGTGGAAATCTGCTGAAAGGGTTTCAAGTTCTAACCAATTTCATCATTCGATACATCCTGCATCCTGTATAATACAATTGATGTAAACCTAAGATCTCTGTTGACTGAAGGTTTTGGCAATGCGTTTACAAAATACGTCATCTATCCCCGATTCTTTAATATCTTTTGCATAAAAATAATAACAATAATTAACATTTCAGGACACTTTCACAGCGTTTGGTCGTTTTCAATATGTTAATCAATAAATTTGGGAATACACAGCAAATGAATCTCACGTTTTTGTAAATAACTATTGAAAGAAGAAATTAACACATACGACGCCTATCTCGACATTACGGAATGGAAAGAGCCACGGTGAAAATAAAACGTTTTGGTGTCACTATCTCCTACGTAGGGGTTATTAAGACAATACGTAGGACAAAGTATCCCCCACGTAGGATTACTCTCTCCAACGTAGGACTTAGTATCTCCTACTTAAGTTACTATCTAATGTTATATATCTATCAAAGTTAATATCTACGGAAGACCTACGTAGGAGATATTAAGTACTACGAAGGAGATGGTAAGTCCTGCGTTAGAGATACTAAGTCCTATGTAGGAAATACTAAATACTACGTAGGAGATACTAAGTCCTAAGTCCTAAGTAGGGAATATTAAGTTCTACATAGTAGATAATATCTCTTACGTAGGGGATAATGAGACTAAATACGTTTTCACCGTTACCCTACTACGCGTCCGTACGACATCGATGATACAACGAAGATGTACCTGGGTGGACGGGTGGACGGGTGGACGGATGGACGGGTGCTCCCTGCCCCATTGCTAGTTCAGTGGGAATGAGCTTTTCTTCCTGGACGGTGACAGTTTGTTTGTATGTTTGTTGTTTAACGCCGCACACAGCAATATTCCAGCTATATGGCGAGGACCTGTAAATTCCTATGGTTGTCCCAGACAACCCAGGGATCAACGGCATGAGCATAAATGTACACAAATCCGATACGGTCACATGTGTCAACCACGTTAGCCAGAATGACCACCCGATCTCTCTCACAACAAGTATTGGCTGTTGAAGACTACGACATTAATCTCATTTAGTCATGGGAACACATATATCTTATCAGGAATATTTTGAACCATAATATGTTTTTTAACAGTTGGTAAAAACTAAGGCATCGATCCTTCTTTCTGCACATTCTGCAATATTCCGGCCTTGTAAACCAACGATGAATACAAAATTAAGATCAACCATTTTTTAGTACTTTTTGCGAACACATTTCTTCGTATATTTTATGCTGATCTAGGTTCGCCCAATACAGGTCTTTTTGCATGCATGTGAAAAGATGATTTGACTACATCTCGACCCAATTTGAAGCCAAAAATCTGGTCTTTTCATCTTCAGTATATCTTCAAACAGTGCAAGCTAAATAAGTGATATTGTGAAGAACCAGCCGTGTTGACCCGACCCGTCGACGCTAAATAACTGACATGTGGCACTCATACAGTCACCCAGAGGCCCAGCACATGTAATGATACAAGCACACATACACGTGTATGTCCTTCTGGAGTGACCAAAGTGTACCTGTTATAGCAACATGGCAGCAAGGTGGAGATTGGAACTGTACAGGTGACATGAAAATACTTCAATCAACAATATGACTGATAATTTCCCGAGAGTGACCTGCACTGGAAGATTTTACGAACGTTTCGAGGTTGCGCAGGTGCCTATAATCAATTGTTTGATGTGCATTCCTGAGCTTTGAACGTTAATTACTTTAAGATTCAACCGATTCATGATTTCACCATGAAACAGTTTAAGGAACGTGGCGTTGTTTAAGCCATCCACGAAGTCTTACTTTTTCATCACAATCAGAAGAGCAGTATGTTTGCTTCACTGTATGGCACACGCTACTATTCCAGCTATCTGGCGGCGGTAGACAGTTGCGAATGGGTTCTGAAGGCTTGGAGCACAACGTATCGGTCATCTGCACTTCATGTTTTTCTGGGTCTTACAGAACGAGGTCCGTCTTGCATATTCTAGCAGTGGCACCATGTCACAAGTTGCATGGGAAGTTTGTCCTTCACATGCACTAGGTTGTTGTGTTTGGGCGTTGGAATCAAACATGGTGTTTCGGGACCCTTGTTTTTCGCATATAAATGTGCTTTTTCTACAGATCCATAACTTTTCAAACCCCACATTTCTGATCCATACTGCAGTACTGCGCTTGCTTTAGTATGAAACATTATAAAGAATGATTTCTGTGATATCTGGCCCAAAATATGGACATTTTTAATTATATTAATCAAATCCTTACGGGCCTGTACAGATGACTGTTTATTGTGGTTTGTCCAAGAAAGATGATTAGAAATATAAACCTCAAGATATGTAAATATGCTTGTAGTTACAGGTTTTTCACCTTTGCAAGTTCATTTCTCACTTTTTAAAGTCCCCGCCATTTTTGAAAACAATGTTATATTCTGCCAAATTTCATTCACCGGAATAGATTTCAAGTTGGTCAGTTTGTTACTGTAGACCATTATGGTGCTAGTAAATAAGATAATATCATCCGCAAAGAGCAGCAAAAATGGCTGAGTCAAAACAGGGTGTAACTTGATTCACTGACACAAAATGTAAACAGATAGGGACTAAAAATACAGCCTTACCTGACACCTAAATGGCAAATAGAATTTTCTGAGATTTCGTTGTTTCTTACACATACTTTGACATTTTCATATATACTACATAAGGATTTATTCATTTTGTGGTTGAGTCCATGAGTTTGCAATAGGCCCCATAATCTATTTCTCTTTATAGAATCAAATGCCTAAGCAGAATCCACAAATATCACATAGAATTTTCCACCTCTTAAATTCATTTTTGCACAATAAATTGAAATATGATTATATTGTCAGTTGTGGTATAGTCCTGTCTGAAACCGGCTTGGCCGTTATATACTTTATCGATAGTGGTAATCTTTTGTTTATGATATATGTAAAATGTTTTCCGAAGGTACTAAGAAGTGTAAACCACGGTCGGTATTTTGGGTTGTTTACATCACCTTGGTCATGTAAGGGTACAATACCAGTTGACCTTGACGAAGGAAAATGACCGATTTCTAGTATAACATTACATAGAAAGTCAAGATAAGGCAGTATCAGACGAATGTTTAAAAAAGTCCCCTAGGACATAATGTATCCCTGTTGCTTTATTGCACTTGAGATTCTGTATACTTTCTAATGTTTCTTGTCTATCTATGGATGTATGTAGAAGTCAACGAGCCTAAGTGAGTCAATGAGCCTATCCGCCACCTGATACCACAACCATGGGTTACTGACGACAAAACATTGTGCAATCGATCAATTACAATTTATATGGATGTGCCCAAGTCAGTTTGTAATTAGTTTCAGAAAATATGTTAAAGAGAACACTACTTCGCTTAAATTTGCATTTTTATTGCATAATGAACATTTGTACAAAATCATAATATAAAAGACAATATCAAACACGTCATATGAAACACTAACACATACTATCTAATGTAAGAAGTGCTATAAGAGCCTTTATAAATGGCATTGGTGTACATATGTGCAAAGGTAAGCACAACAAAACACTTTGCAATATAATCATGACACATCTATACCTAAACGTGGCTTGACAAGCAACAAGAGGTAAAACTAAGGAAAAGATTATTCTAAACGGTTCAACCTCTTTTGAATCAGTTCTTTAGTTACTAGGTGGTGTGTGTTATTTCCACGTTTTACACATGTGACCAAAGGGTAAAACTAATCATATATTAAAATTCGTTGTAATTTTGATGCTGGAAGTAAATTATGGGTATTAGTTCGGTTCCAGGCGATAACAGTTCTTTACAATGAGATGTGATAACAAATATTATTTGTACTGCTCGCCCAAGAGCACAATAAAAATGACAGTCAAAGCAGAAGGCAGGACGTAACATATGACCTTATTTCCCCAGAATATATCTAACAATCACTTCTTTCACATTGGTCCATACTGTTGCACTTGTTTGTGCATTGCCTACACAAAGTAAAACCTCATGAAAGACCGGCTCGACTGCAGCCCTTAAGAGGAGGGTTACGTACCTCTAATCTAGAAACAGCTTCCACACACAAATAATGATATCCATATTCTACAGTTTCTTAAGAAAGCACATATAAAATTGCCAACTGTCTTTGTTTCATTTAGGGGGTTAAAAATATTTTTACCCTCCAGACTTCATTGTGCAAGTCAAACAATCCAAACAATGGTGTGGTCGACTAATTTCAAAAACAGTAGGCAACGGAATAGCACAAAAGGATGCAGAGCAGGATTGCGTGCCTCTAATTTAGAAATAACATCATACCTTATGAGGCACGTATGAGACCTCGCTTCCACGCATACATAAAACATCCATATACAACACTTTCTTCCAAAAGCACATATAAAGTTGCCAGTTGTAGCCAAATGTCATTTTTTCATTTTGTGCATTAAATATATATTATTACTCTCAGGTCTTCATTGTGCAAGTCAAACAAGTCAAACTATCGTGTTGTCGACTAATTTCGGCAACAGCAGGCAACACAGCAGCACAGAAGGATGCAGACTCCGAGCAGGATGTAACCGGCCGTGATGATCCAGAATGCAAACAAGTAAAAGTCGTGCATACAGTAGTTGTCGGCAGTGGTCTCTGTGGGGCTGTACTTGCCGTACAGGCCGTAGACCCACACGTTGCCTGAAAATATATTACTACATCAACCGTTCGATAAATAGTTGGGAGGAGACCAAAACGGGTTTGAACAAACACTTCTGTTATTAAAAGACCTATCCCGTGTATAGGACCATATAGAGTTACCATCAGACCCTTGCACTGTGTCTACAGTACTTCAGACCACACAGTTATCCCTTGGCTAAGCCACTTAACTCAGTTAATGTTACTGTATTATATTCCATTCTATTAGCCCAATATGATGAAACTACCTGTAGGTCAGACAAACCATCTATAACAAAATTATATATAAATATGTCTTTATCCACGGCCAACTTCTTAATGAACGTTAAAGAATTGATTCATCAGTATCGATAAATGGACAAATGATCTCAAATATGGCTTCGGGTCTGCCCACATGCGTAGTAAAACATATATAATACAAACACCAAGCATATTTCATACAATTTTGTTTCTTATTGGTGATTCGGGCAACATTAACATCAAAAAGCCTATTTGTTTTTGATTTTGTGTTTTGTTTTGTTTTGTTTTTTCTTACCTGCAATAAACCAGGCAAACAGGAAGATTCCGATGACACCGTTCACAATTGAACAAGGTAAAGGTGCGTTTCCATCTGAATCCGAGCAGCACATCCTGGCCACTAGTTTTAGTACAGACATGGCGGCGGCAAAGGCTCCAGCTACAATCAGGTAGACAGCGATGTACTTCTGTGCAGGACAGTCGTCTATGTGGATGGCTCCTTTAATCAAGAAACACCGTCAGTTGTATCACTATCACGTCAGAATGAGACGTATGTATATATGTGTGTATGTGAGTGTGTGTGTGCAGGCGTGTTTTCTCTCTGTGTTTGTGTCTGTGTGTGTGATTTTTGTGTCTGTGTGTGCGTGCATGTCTCTGTGTGTGTCTGTGTCTTTCTTTGTATGTTTGTGTGTATGCATATGCGTGCGTGTGCGTGAGTTTATCACATATCACATATATGCATATGATAAAGATTTCAAACAGTTTGTGAACTGAAAATAAACTTTTGTTGGATGGACCCGAGGTTCATCTCTGCCAAGGCAGCATTTAGATTTCAGCTTCGTATAAATGTATAAAGGAGGAAAATGGCATATTCTGAATCCACTTGGGCAGTGCACACAAAAGCATTATTTGAATTGTTATATATTAAAAGACATGTACCTGTTACCCGGATCACTATGAATTGATGCTAAAGCCTGTCTTATAAACGTATTGACATTTGCAATGCCAGGTGAAGCTTAAGTGTTTTATCCATAATAAAAGAAGCACCGATACTGTAAAATCGTTGAGAAAAAGAAAATATTCGATCTTGATGCCATTATTGGATAAGTGCCAATGATAGGCTGGTACACGAGAAAGTTCATAACACAAACTCACCCATCGATATCATTGCAATTGGAATTGCAAGGCCGACAACGGTGCCAACGACTGTGCCGGCTGAAACATAACATTGAAAAACTGTCATGCAGGCAATGAAGGTATGAATATACATAACTCACTGACAGTGAAACCATTATTCGTTCTTAAAAAGCAAATTCAAAAGTTATTCCTTAGAACAGTTTATGAAAACGTCCCGACTGACTAAAGAGGCTTTTAGTGTCCTGCATCTGTGCGTTACACGGTTTAAAATCAAACCTCACCTTTGCCTGATTTCTCGGTGACCGCGTTGTACGTCTTCACTATGGCTGAAACATACATTTGAAGGGGATGAGTCATCCATCAACACACACACATACACCCACACGCACACATGCGCATGCGCACGCGCACGCACAAACCAACAAACAAGACACACGCTCTCTGTTCATCCTCAAGGTTGTTAGGTAACATTCATGTGTATAAAAACATATTCTATGTAACAGGACGTTATTCCTCGTGACTGGGGACAGGGGTGAGCTTGTCGTCAAAATGAGGCAAATGGCGTCCCTTGAAGCACAGGTACACGATAATGGTTCGAAATCCTGTTTTGTCCCGATTATCTCACAATATTTTGGCACTGCTCCATGCTCCTCGGGATGCACTGTCCACGGTAGCTGTAGCACGTCCGGTCTACCTCTACTTGGACCTGACACGTCAGGAATACTAGAATACTGTTCAAACTCCTTGCTCTCTATTATCATTGCGGAATAATGTTGAAACCGATGTTGACCTTATTCCTTGACTTCCGTATCCGCTCTAATTGTTATAGATATTGCATTAAAGTATTTCCTAAATGTTCAAAGGTAAAGGTTGCTGGTATGTTATTGTCTTTGACAGCCAGTTGGAAGTTGGAAGCACATCAATACAAGACACATTTATGGAATCAAACAAGTTATCATTCACTAAAAGATCGCCATGCATTGAGCATGGTTGAAAACGACTTTGAACACGGCTCTTATTACTGTAGATAGTGCATAAAGAATTAACTGAATGTCCATAGGAGGACAGGTAGGACACGTTACACCACAGTTGGTCACAGGGAACAGCTTCATTGATGGGAGCCCTTTTAGACCAACGTGTAGCCTCTGAATATGCATATTATAATTTTATAGTAACGAATCGGCCCTTTTGAATTGAAAAGGAGCCCTAGTCTGGTGGAACATTCAGACTTGCTACATTTAGGGAGAGGTAATGTGGCTCACGGACTGTGAGACAGACTAAGGTCCTTTTTGGTTGTAACATTTCTCACAGGGGTGACTGGTCCTGTAGTGGATGAATACATTAATTCGCACAGTTTGCAACTTTTAGTCTACACTGACAAGCTACAAGAGGAATTCTATAACTGATTTGTCGAGTTTGGCCTTGAATGTGGGAACCATAGCTCTAACGGTTAACAATAACTTTCACTGGAGCATAAAGTCGATAACAAAGATTGCAACTCGATTAGTCATACTGGATAAGGACCGGAAAAGGTCCCTATTTAGTTGACAGGATCTCTATGGTTTGATAGCAAGCATGAGAAATGGTGACACGAACGAGAGTTACACATAAAATAACTTTATTGCGTGTATGTGGGAAAATTTTATGGAAAAGCTGATGCCAAGGATTTTCAAGGAGCGTTTTGGGTTGTTGGTTTAATTTGTAGCCAATGAACATAAGCGACTTTTATAATCCAATTACTGCGGAGTCGGGAAGCTACATACTGTAAATGTATTTTGTAAATTTTGAATATCCCACAACAACTTCAAAGTCAACGAAATTAATATAGAAATACCAAAGGTACACCAATAACAGAATTCTACTTTCCAAACTGTGATGCTAGGGAAACTGAAAACATAAACCATCCGATTTATTTTTCATGTGTCGTAAATACCAGCATGTACGAGATGGATACTTCTCACAGCTACATAATGCTCAAAATGATCAGTTAACTATTCCAGCTTTGTCTTAGTGAAACCCGCCGCGTAATCCAAAATAACAATTTTATTTCTTCATCATATCTTCAAACATTGATCAGCCTTTGTACACCGATATTGGCCAAGTGAACTGTAAACTGTATTGAAGGCCACTAGGACAGCATTACGAATAAAACTGTCTGTTTGTCTGTCTGTCTGCCTGTCGGTATATTGTACACATAACCAGTTAGGAACCAGGTCTCTGTGTTTTGGTGGATATTTTAGCTATTCTTATCAATAAAACCATACCAGAAAGTAAACCAGGTGTGAGAAAGCATAATTTTCACAATCAGAACTTTGAAAATGTCTTCCCTTTTATTACAGTTTAAAAAAACGTTCTTTTTCAAATTCGACGTTTCATGTTGGCCTATATATTCGTTCATTGGCATAGGCGAGGTTAATTGCCCTTTACAAGATTAACTGCCCTGGTTGTATTGTTGTGATGCTACACGGTGGTGCTTAGTGCTTTGTGTTGATGAATGGTGTTTAGAATACCAGTGTCTGCATTGCCTGGTTGAGACTGGATGTAATCACAGGCCGTCAACTACCTGAATACTGGTGTGCAGGATAAAACAATAAAACAATATAGCATGTCAAGCGGTCGTTGGCTGCTACATCCGCTATCTTCGCTTGAAATCTCGTCATGCTACCCGTTTTTGTTTTCCCAAGTAATGTCTTGCTTCTTGAGACAAGATCATACTGTTGAGAGCCTCCCCCAAATGCGTCCTTTGTCACAATAGCTGTTTCGCGAAGGTGTTTTTGTGTTTATGAAATGTTCGGAATTCATGTAACAAGATCTATGCACATTTTGTGTCGATGCTACACTTTAATGTTAATATTGATAAATGCGAAGTTAAAGGGTTTACACGTATGGCCTTGACCTTGGTATGAGCATTCACCTCTGTAATCCAGTTTCGTGTTACTACGTTCGGCGTTCAGGTAAACCTGTTGTATACTTTAAGCAACACTCTGTTACCCCACACCCGCTATTACCGTAATAATCAATATTCTGGCAACCAGGCAGAGAACAGGCTTTGTAGAGAGGTTACATAATAGGAAATCACGTTGTGCTACGTAAGCACTGGGTGGTGTGTCTGCCTATGTACAATAATCACTCACTCACTCACTCACTGGGTCACATGCATGTTCACACTTCCCATACATAAAATAGAGTATGTGATTGACTGAGTATGGTTTTATGCCGCTTTCAGCAGTAATCCAGCAATATCGCTGTGGTATGTGGCTTTCCATAGTTTACCCTTTTGGAGATTCGAACCTGGGTCTGCGGCGTGATGAGCAAATGCACCGCCCCACATAAAATAGAACGGCATTTGAATGTGTTTGATATAAACGCTTCTTAGTATAACATCAGCTTGGTACATACATATTTAAGAATATGTAAACGAAAACATGCTTACCTGAACTGTTGAACAGTTTACGGTACTATTACTGATGACATTACATGCCACATATTTCATTCTATCCTGTGTTACAATGTAAACAAAATGCTTTAAACATTGCATATATGTACTAGCAACGCTCGTAGAATTACGTTTTAACTGTTATTGTCGGTGCTTTAAATAATAACGTTATACTTACACCTCATGTTTCTTGTGTAACAGTATCTGTGGTTAACGCCTGTACCTGAAACTGAAACAGATGAAGTAACATGTAGATAGCATCAGGGTTATCAAGTCAATGCATGCTGAATTTCTCAGTAATATCACTGTATTAGCTTCAACTCGTTTCTGTGAGTGGGTGTACAACTCATTTTTGTCTTTTTCTTCTGCCTTACCAACAAATCAGTTTTTAAGACCCAGTGCGTAGATTCGATCTTGATAATCATGAGCTTATTATCCAAAATATAGACAATGCAGTATAAAATTAGAGACTTGAAATAGTCTCGCAGATTTTGTAATAACTTTGCAGTTAATTTTCAAGAGTGAGATTTTAAACACAATGAGAGATTTTGTAATAAAACTGTTGTTATTTCCTGAAGAGGGAATATAACAACAACAGATTGCTGAAAAGCTATATGTTTATTTTCTAAAAAGCAAGATGGTAGTTATTGTCCAACAGCGAAACAATACAACATCAAATAAGAGTTGTGAAATAAACTTGTGATTATTTCCCAAAGCAAAACAGAACACAGAAGAGAGACAGGGAGAGAAAGAGACAGAGAGAGAGGGTTAGCGAGAGAGACAGAAAGAGACACAGAGAGAGAGACAGACATGAAAGAGAAAAGGAGAGAGAGAAACAGACAGACACAGAGAGAGGAGGGAGGGATCGCGATGTTGTCTTATGGATGTCACTTGTGTCGTATAGATTTGCAACCGTTTGGTTGACTTGTTCGAGCATTTCAAAGGTGACTCTATTATTTTACAATCTGCTTTGACTTGCTTATTGAAAATAACTGCGTTTCTATTCAACAATATTTATTTCATAGTTTACTATCTCTCTTTTGTTAAAACGACACGTGTGGATTTCAAATACAACATATGTAACGTTGGACCCATTTCATCAAGCGTAATGTATTTATAGCTCTCCTCCATGGGAGCCGTCTGATACTTGTCAGAGAGGTAAACGTAGAGGTAAACGAAGAGGTAAACCGAGAGGTAAACGTAGAGGTAAACAGACAGGTAAACAGAGAGGTAAACGTAGAGGTAAACAGACAGGTAGACAGAGAGGTAAACGAAGAGGTAAACAGACAGGTAAACAGAGAGGTAAACGTAGAGGTAAACAGACAGGTAGACAGAGAGGTAAACGTAGAGGTAAACAGACAGGTAGACAGAGAGGTAAACGTAGAGGTAAACAGAGAGGTAAACGTAGAGGTAAGCAGACAGGTAAACGTAGAGGTAAACAGACAGGTAAACAGAGAGGTATACGTAGAGGTAAACAGACAGGTAAACAGAGAGGTATACGTAGAGGTAAACAGACAGGTAAACAGAGAGGTAAACGTAGAGGTAAACAGACAGGTAAACAGAGAGGTAAACGTAGAGGTAAACAGAGAGGTAAACAGAGAGGTAGACAGAGAGGTAAACGAAGAGGTAAACAGACAGGTAAACAGAGAGGTAAACGTAGAGGTAAACAGACAGGTAGACAGAGAGGTAAACGTAGAGGTAAACAGACAGGTAGACAGAGAGGTAAACGTAGAGGTAAACAGAGAGGTAAACGTAGAGGTAAACAGACAGGTAAACGTAGAGGTAAACAGACAGGTAAACAGAGAGGTATACGTAGAGGTAAACAGACAGGTAAACGTAGAGGTAAACGTAGAGGTAAACAGAGAGGTAAACGTAGAGGTAAACAGACAGGTAAACAGAGAGGTAAACGTAGAGGTAAACAGAGAGGTAAACAGAGAGGTAAACAGAGAGGTAAACAGAGAGGTAAACGTAGAGGTAAACAGAGAGGTAAACAGAGAGGTAAACAGAGAGGTAAACGTAGAGGTAAACAGAGAGGTAAACAGAGAGGTAAACGTAGAGGTAAACAGACAGGTAGACAGAGAGGTAAACGTAGAGGTAAACAGACAGGTAAACAGAGAGGTAAACGTAGAGGTAAACAGAGAGGTAAACAGAGAGGTAAACAGAGAGGTAAACAGAGAGGTAAACGTAGAGGTAAACAGAGAGGTAAACAGAGAGGTAAACGTAGAGGTAAACAGAGAGGTAAACAGAGAGGTAAACGTAGAGGTAAACAGACAGGTAGACAGAGAGGTAAACGTAGAGGTAAACAGACAGGTAAACGTAGAGGTAAACAGACAGGTAAACAGACAGGTAAACAGAGAGGTAAACAGACAGGTAAACAGAGAGGTAAACGTAGAGGTAAATAGACAGGTAAACGTAGAGGTAAACGTAGAGGTAAACAGAGAGGTAAACAGAGAGGTAAACGTAGAGGTAAACAGACAGGTAAACGTAGAGGTAAACAGAGAGGTAAACAGAGAGGTAAACAGACAGGTAAACAGAGAGGTAAACGTAGAGGTAAACAGAGAGGTAAACGTAGAGGTAAACAGAGAGGTAAACAGAGAGGTAAACAGACAGGTAAACAGAGAGGTAAACGTAGAGGTAAACGTAGAGGTAAACAGACAGGTAAACAGAGAGGTAAACGTAGAGGTAAACGTAGAGGTAAACAGAGAGGTAAACAGAGAGGTATACAGACAGGTAAACAGAGAGGTAAACGTAGAGGTAAACAGACAGGTAAACAGACAGGTAAACGTAGAGGTAAACAGAGAAGTACACAGAGCACGTGGTTCCGTTATCTGTACAGCCTTTGTGGAATAGTTCTTTACATTTGTGTGCTATGATCAGATGTCCCTCTTTAAGAACATGGATTCCAATCACTGAGGGGACTACACAGAGTATAAAATCTGTACTTTACTGAGAAAACGTCACCCCAAACACATTATATTTTATATTTTAGCATTTTCTGGAAGGAATTTTGTGTTCATATTGTTCTTTCACAGTGGTCTTGAATTCGAGCATTTTACCTTTATATACGCTATCACTGTGTTGTTTTTACATTAGCGTTTTCAAATACTATGAATACTTTTTGTACAAAAGCGTCACTATTCCGCCGGGAGTTTGTATACACGCCTGTGCATGTTGGTGTAATGTTCACGCCAGAGCGCCGTAACCAGCTTGTACTTAAACCTGGGATATTATTCAGTCTCCAGCTAGGCCTTGTCACTCAGCTTTCAAATAGAAGGATTTGCTCCTACACTAAGACATATATGTACACGAAGGCATGCACACAGACATACATGTACAAGTAGGCATACACACAGACATGTATATACAAGTAGGCATACACACAGACATACATGTAAATGGAGTGATACAGACATATATGGAGACAGAGTGTGTTTTTATGTACATGAGACAGGAACACATTTACAGGAAATATTAAATAAATTAAAACATTCACACGGGCATATTCACACGGGCATATATATGTACACGAAAGCAAAAACACACTTAAACATGCACACGAAGGCAAACATATACGGTAAGGCATACACTCTGGTACACAGGAAGGTAAACACACAGGTATAGATATACATGAAGGCATACACTCAGGTACACAGGCAGGTAAACACACAGGTATAAATATACATGAAGGCATACACTCAGGTACACAGGAAGGTAAACACACAGGTATAGATATACATGAAGGCATACTCTCAGGTACACAGGCAGGTAAACACACGGGTATAGATATGCATGAAGGCATACACTCAGGTACACAGGAAGGTAAACACACAGGTATAGATATACATGAAGGCATACTCTCAGGTACACAGGCAGGTAAACACACGGGTATAGATATGCATGAAGGCATACACTCAGGTACACAGGAAGGTAAACACACGGGTATAGATATACATGAAGGCATACACTCAGGCATGCACGTACATATACAAGAATGCATTCACACAGGTATACGGTAAAGCATGTACTCATGTATATGTGTACATGGAGATATACAAATATAGGATGGCATACACTGAGCATTGTGCGAAGGCAATCGATGAGTTTCAAACGGGCATCAAAAGTGCACTTCACCCTGTAAGCCCAGACCTGCCCTGTCCCTACCGCACCCTATCCCACCCAGTGTCACGCAATCTACCCGATATGCAGATCTACAACACTAACACTCTAGACTGCGGAAAACACATACCTGCTACCCTAGCAACCTTCGTCTGTACCAGCGGGACAAGACAGCAATACAGCACCTTGTCAATTTGTACTTGTAAATATATTCAGACTATCAAACTTTCCACTCAGCCATACTAAGCGTTGCGAAATATCCTGTTGCAAGGACTGTGTGAACTTGTGTAAGGCGACCGTTACTTGATCGTCAACGTCAAGACTGGTTGTGTTATGCTCGATTGAACTAGGTCAGAGTATAGTCAGTCCTAGCTGTTGGTTCAATCATCCACCTTGTCGACACGCCTCCAAGTTCCTGTTTACCCTCGATACGGACTTCTGAAAACATGCCAACTATCACTTAAGCATGGAAAGTCTTTGTGACGAATTGCTTCGATAGAATCAGAGCAAACGACTTTGATTTCTGCACATTCTCTAATGCTTGCCATGAACGGCGACTATGCTTGTCGTAAGAGGCGACTAACAGGATCGGGTGGTCATGTTCGATGACTTGGTTGACATATGTCAACGGTTCCCAACTGACTGCAAATCGATGCTCATGCTGCTGATCACTGGATTGTCTGGTCGGGACTCAATTATTTACAGACCGCCGTCATATAGCTGGAATATTGCTGAGTGCGGCGTAAAAGTAAACTTACTTACTGACTGTAATTGTATTCCGGCTTTGTAAAATAACGACATAAATAAAAGTAATTATTCAAGCATGCATTTAAGTGCTTTTGGAGAATTGTATTAGAGAGTATTTGTTTTCTTCATACTAAAGTATTTTCAGTGTATAATGTGTTATGTAATGGGACATTATAATGCACATTTGATGATACAGACACATTAACAAGTGGTTATATCTACCAGGTATGACCAAACAATCACGTTCATAATAGCAAATCCACGACGTGGAGAACAATAACAGCAGTAGTCGGTGTACGGTGAATAGCAAATACTTCAGAGAAAAAACAACCGAGTGTTTCTTTAATAAGTTAATCAGTTTCAGTTTTCAACTGAACGACTGAGACATGTTCCAAGGGTGACCGGCACTGGAAGATTTTACGCTTTTGAGTATTAATCACTTTAAGAGTTATACGTTTCACAATAAAAAAAGAAGTTGAGGGCCGTGACTAAGTCTGTCTTTTTAAAGGCACAATCAAACGAGAGATGACTGTACATGTGTTTATATACTCGTGAATACCAAAGTTCCTTATATGTGACATAGTTGTAAGGACTGGTCCTGGGGGTCTTTATCCAAAGATGTGTATTCTGGTCATAGACGTTCCGTGCATATGACATACTTGTCAAAGACACATACTTGAGATCTAAATCCGAAGGTGTGTACTAATGGATATAGAGATGTCATGTGGTTATAGAAGTTACGTGTATGTGGCATCGCTAGTTGCGACAATACAAGCATGGGTTATTGGATATCGACGGCATCAAAAACGAGCAAAACATTTTGAAATTATATGTTGAGGCACTAGATGCACGTCAAGACACTCTGGAATCCAGTCTTTCATCTCTGAACCCAAAGAATTCCACCCAGTTAGAAAATCCCATCAAAAAGGTGAAAAATATGCAAGATTATGTAGAACGACCAGAGCAATACAGACGGCGAAGGAACCAATTCAATTACATATATCCGTCATAGTAAATGTGTCTCCAAATATCACTATCATGTACTCTTAACTTCCTTGTACTAAATCCATTACAGGATCGACCGAGCTTCGTTCCCACTCATTTCTTTTTTCTTAACGGTTTCGTTGTGCTAGCGGATGTGCCCCTTTCTCATCCAACAAAATTCTCCCCTTGGCAATATCCTGTGCTTCATTCCAGATCCACAGCTTCATAAAATCTTGTCAAAATGTAATTAATTTGAGAAAATATTATTATTATTATTATTATAGAGAACAGAAAAGGAGTGGACTAAAATATACATTTTATTAAAAATCAGAACATGTGTACAAAACTTAATACATCAAAGACGACATTAAACACTACCATGAGACAACCATGAAACAGTATCAAACACTTTTTAATGTCCCAAGTATAAGAAAGGCTTTATAAATGACAAATGATCATGTACAAACGAGCAACAATAAGCACAAAAAACATTTTTGGAATGTAATCATGACACATTCATACTTAAAAAGGTCACATGCAACGCAAAACATAACTTATCCAAAATGCAAATTCAGCTTATAAATTTGAAAAATATCGCGATGAAAGCCCCAAGCGTTGTTTGAATCTGGACTCCTAAGTGGATCAAGTCTAGACTCCGGCTTCAGTATGGCTGCATGAACATGATTTTTCTTTCGAGACAAAGCGTCAGTCTATGTATCACTGAGTAAGTGAGTGAATATGATGTTATGCCGCTTTTGGCACTATTCAAGCAATATGACGGTGGGAAACACCTGAAATGGGCTTCACACATTGTACCCATGTGGAACATGGAATCAGGAAAAGATGCTAGTGAATGTGTATGATACCAATAATGGTGAGTATTTATCAAGCGTTGTATCTATCCTTTATATCTATCCTTTATCGGGGCTTTTAGTTTTCATCATATGCATAAATAATATTTCTTTTTTTTTTTTAGAGTAGCAGAATATCTGTAGGGACGTTACATTAACCCAAACAGTTCTTTACAATGGGATGCAGTAATGAATAATAAATAAAAAATTTACTGTTCTTCCAAGAACACAATAAAAATCGCCATCAAGCCAGAAATCTTAACTTCAACTTCAACTTCATTTATTGTCCAAAGACCACCAATGGTGGTATGAGAGTACATGGTAAACACATCAATCTACACATACGTCAAAATGGCGGCAGAGTCTGACAATATATTATAACAAATCAGTTGATGATATGACATGTCTGTTTCCTAACAGTTCCTATAGCAGAAGAAATAACATTCACAAACTTTATACGATACAATGTTTGAGTGTTTCAATAATTTGGTTGATATTAATTTTTTTCTAGATTCGTTAAAGGCAGGGCAGCGAAAAATGTAGTGAAACTCATCTGCAATTGCTGGGGAGTCACATAATTTACAGGTTCTATTTTCTCTTGGAATTTTATTCCAGCGCCCGGTTTCAATTGGTAGCCAATGATTGGAAGTTCTGAATTTTAATAATGGAACATAAATATGCTTGGGCAAGAATAGAAAGGCTTCAAATGAGGGTAGAGTTTTAATAAATTTATAATATTGTCCCTTAGAGCTCATGTCTATTTTATTCCTCCAATCTTGAAGAAAATGATCTCTTAATCTGCATTCTACCATATTCAACAACCATGTTCAACTACAATTACTAGGGAACATGTACACATTGCTAAGTCCGCGTGAGTTTAAGAAATTTTCAACACGTTTAAGCCAAGGATGGGAATGATTAGTTACTACACTATCTAGTGACATGAGATTATAGATTACCTACGATAATTTGGATTGGGACATGGTCGTAGTAAGTTTATGCCAATAACTAATAATTCTTTTAGATACATGGATACTGATAGGACATTTTCCGAATTTACCATATAAGAAGTAATTTGGTGTAGACATTCTGAGACCCGAGGCCAGTTTTAAAAATTTTATATGCACGGTTTCAAGTATATCAATTTTACCATGGCCGCAAAATTCAGAGCCATACAACATGATAGGTAAAATCATTATATCAAACGCTTTAAGTACACAGTCTAGTGGTAAGTCAATATTTCTTGCCATTTTCAACAACAAAAACATACATTTTTTGCCTGTGTAGCTAGTACATTAATACCGAAGGAAACCTTTCTATTTTTGTGAAAATTAAACCCCAGGTAGTTATAATTATCTACTATTTCAATTTCATTTGTGCCATAATGAAAGGATAGCTTATTTACTCTACACTTCCCACTTCCATAAATAACAACTTTAGTTTTATCACTATTTACAGTCAGTCTCCACATCTGGCAATACCCATGAAACTGGTCCAAGGACCAGGGATGCTGCTGAGGTAGCAAATAGTACGGTGTCGTCTGCATATTCATATTACATTCATATCATAGTTATTAATAGATATATCAACGTCATTACAATCAAATGTTTTTAACCATAATTCTAAATCATTTATGAAAATAGAGAGCAATAAAGGAGAGAGATTTTCTCCCTGTCGGACCCCAGAGAAACTTGGAAAAGATGCCGATTTTTCATAGTTAAACTCTATACTTGATTTGATGTTAGAGTACATATTTTGAACTAATGTAAAAAACTTTCCCTGAATACCATAAGATAATATTTTTGACCAAAGGCCAACTCTCCAGACAATATCGAATGCGTTAGAAAAGTCAATGAAAGCACAGTACAGCTTGTACTTATTATGCTTTAGAAATTCAATGACTGAGTTTAGAACAAACATATTGTCGACCGTAGAGTAACCTTTACGAAATCCGGCTTGACAAGGTGATAATAAAGAATTGGTATCTACGAATCTGGATAATCTACAGGTAAGTATGCCAGCTAAAAGCTTTCCAAGACAACTTAAGATTGTAATCGGTCTATATGAACTCGGATCACGTGAGTCACCTTTACATCTGTAGATGGGTTTGATGACTCCAATTAACCATGATTCTGGAACTTCTCCTGTGTCCAATACAACATTAAAAAGATTTTCTAGGAATGGGAGAAATAAATCTATGGAGTCAATCATGTAATCATTTCCTATAAGATCTTCACCTGATGCTTTGTTTCTTTTTAGTTGTGAGACTACATCGGAGATTTCCTTCTGTGTTATGGCAGCGTTAAGAGTTGAGCAGTTCATGTGTACATCCGTATCAGTAATATGTTCAGAGACACATGAACTAAATTCAGCCTTTAGAAGAGGTCTGCGTGTCTCTAATCTGGAAATAGCAGGGTACCCTTGCAAGTATGAAACCATGCATTCACACATACGAAAATATAGCCCATACTACAATGTCTCACATACGAAATTGAACTGGTTCAATTTGGTGGTCGTTTAACGGCGCTTGCAGCAGCAGGAAACACAGCAGACCAGGAGGATTAGAACTCCGAGCAGGATGTAGCCTGTCGTGATGATCCAAAATGCAAACTCGTAAACGAGTTCTTTACAGTAGTTGTCAGCCTTTTTGTCTGTCGGATTGTACTTGCCGTACAGGCCGTAGACCCACACGTTGCCTGAAATAGAATTACTGCATCAACCGTTGGCTAAAAGGCTGAACTGCTGAACTGGGATTGAAAGAAACACACCAGTTATTGGCCAGCGTGTGAGTGTGTGAGTTCAGTCTTTCGTCGCCCTGTGCGCCTTTGTAGCAATATTACGACTTCACGTACATTTATCGTATCCAAGATGGGATTCACACCCGTGTCTGCGGCGAGACGAGCGAACACTGTAACGACTTGGCTACCCCACCATCCCAGTAATGGGCAGTCATAAGGAGGTGTAAACTAAGTATGCTAAACTGGATCATCATACCCAAATGTGAGCATCATTAACCTATTTAGACAATGACCTACCGATCCGAATTTTCTCGTGTGAAAGTAAACATAGACACCACAAACAATTTTGGTTACACTGAATTCCAATTCCTTGTTTCAGAAGAAAATGGTATTTACAAAAGAATTTTGATTTTAAACTTTAATAACACCGCATTTCTATACTTGCGGTGACCACCTGACCACGACTTCCACTAAGAAAGTGAAATCCCAAATATGACATATGCTGCATTTGACCACTTTCTAAATGGCATCGTGTAATCATAGCTTTCGGCCATGGGAGCCGTGCCAATTTACACTCATCAGAGGGGTACACAAAGTACGCAGTCTAGACTACCAGTTGTCCGACTTTCATTTTTGTGGAAGTCGCGGTGGCTGAGCGGGCTAGGCGGCTGACTTTGTGTGCTGGCGATTAGGTGAGTGACTCTGAGGGTGCGGGTTCGAATCCCGGATGGGACTCAACCGAAAAAGTACTAGAATTTGTACTTTACTAAGAAAGTGAAATCCCAAATATGACATATGTTGCATTTGACCACTTTCTAAATGGCATCGTGTAGGCACACTGAACGATGTGTTTGCAAGGATAAGAAGGAGCGTAGTGTTGCAATAGACAAGTGCTTAGACGCGTCAAATCACAGCGATTAATAATTATGCATCCAGTTACATGAATTAGGCTATTTTTTGACTGGTCGTCGCACAAAGTTGCGCAATGAGGCGGAACCCAGTAAACAGGAAACGAGACTGTTCTGCAATCGTTGTTTTGACTTGAACAATTACCATCGGCCATGTACTTTCAACTTTACATTTACATTGTAACAGTGCCTCCCAGCACACATTCCTTTGGCTAGCCCACTCACCGTAACCACCTTGTTTTCACACGTTTACTGTCCTTTAGTCCAATACGATGCAGCTATTTGTAGGTCAGACAACCCGTATATAACAATGTTTTGCCACAATAACTTTATGTCTTTATCCATATATCTTTAATGACAGTCAGTGACTTGTTTGATCTCTAACGACAAATCCACAAGTGATCTTAAACATGTCAATCCGTCCATCCATATGTTTTACCACATGAAATCTGTTGAAAGTTTTTGTGGATTTTTTGTTACGCTGTCGTGGAAAACGCCATTCACAGTTTGTAACAGCTTCATTTTTACCTGCAATAAACCAGGAGAACAGGAAGAGACCAAGAATGCCATTGACAACCAGGAAAGGCAAAGGAGGGGTGCCCGAGTCACTAGTGCTGCACATACTCCCCAGACAGCGCACCCCTGTTACCAGGATAGCAAAGGCTCCGGCTACAATCAGGTAAATACAGATGTACTTCTGAGCAGGACAGTCGTCTATGTGGATGGCTCCTGGAATTAAGGAATATGATCAGTTGTATCACTATCACGATATGTGGTTCTGTATAGGCCATGGATGACAGGAAGGGGAGTCTGAAGTTAGCTTAAACACCTTTTTCTTTTGAGTGTGCGTTAGCGTACGTGTGTGTTTTATTTGTTTGTGTGCTGTGTGTTTGGATTGTTTATTTTGTTTCTGTTCTGTTTGTGTGTTTGTTGTGTGTGGATTGTTTGTTTTGCTTGCATGTGTGGATTGTTTGTTTTGTATGTTGTTTATATAGATTGTTTGGGTTTTTTCGCTTTCTGTTTGTGTGTTTGTGGTGCATGGATTGTTTGTGTTTTGCTTGTCTGTGTATTTGTTTGTGTGTGGATTTTGGCTTAACTTGTGAGTGAACTGTTTTGTATGTTGGGTATATAGATTGTTTGTTTTATTTGTTCGTGTGTGGATTGTTTGTTTATTTGTGTCAGTGTGTGGGTTTGGGGGGTTTTTTTGTTGTGTGTGGATTGTTTGTTTTGCTTGTGTGTGTAATTGGTTTTGTTGGGGGGGGGAGGGGGTTAATGTGTGTATTGACTGTTTGTTTTGTTTGTGTACTGTGTTTTGTGTGTGCAAGTGTTTTCTCTCCAAAATGAATTAGTCTACTACCTCGATTAGACTTATGATTAACCGATTGTACTGAATGCACGAATCTGTCATAAGCAAACATGTCTTCGGTTTTAATCAGGTTCTCATGATAATAAATATAGTTTTGTACATCGTACATTTGCATCATTTGTTATGAATGATGGAATGTTGAATAAAATAACATCTCTACTTTTCTGCTTGTTATTTCAATGTGTCCCGTCATAACGTTACTGCCTTTATTCTAATACATCTTCAGAACAACGTCAGAAAATAGAATACTATACACAGAGAACTTAATTAAGCCCTCCCCCGACCCTTGTATTGTTGAAAATGATAGGTTTTCAACGCGAACATAAAATATTTGGTGGTGTATGATGCTTTCATGAAAACGACAAAGTGATTGGAATCCATGTAGGTTTTGTAATGATAATTGCTAATTTAAAAGAAAACACTGATTTTCAAAACCATGTCTATGCATGTATGACCATGGACTGTTTACTGTCGAATTTATTGGTGAATGTGAAAAAGTGTCATTTCGCGTGTCTTACATGAGTCAAGGTCAACACCGAAGCTAACCTCCATGTGACTGTATGGCAGCCAGCACTCTCCTCCTCATACACCCCGGCAGCCTCCTGATCCTGTGAAGGAGCCAGGTTCGGTACAGGGGGATCCCTTTGCTGCATATGACGACCAATCATGTCCCAGATATGCTCCAAAGGGTTTAGATAGGGGCTCATTCAATCGTGAGACATGCTTAGTGCTTAACTAAGATCTTTGTGTTACAGGCATAATACTGTAAAACGCCCTCAGCTCTTATGCATAGTGCACGCAAATGCTTTATTGCATTTGTTACATGTTAAACGGTGTGTACACATTGCCTTGATCACTGCCGATAAAAGAGACAGATACTGTAAAAGCGTTTGGGGAAAGGTTAGGTCTTGATGCAGTAACTGGATCTGTGCCAGCGATAATGTCGACGCATAAGGTACCTCCCACTTACCCACTGATATCATGGCGATCGGAAGTATAATACCAATGACGTTGCAAATTATTGATCCTCCTGAAAGCAATTTGAAAAAGTTTCACTCAAACAATTCATATGAAATGGATATTATGATGAAAGACAGACTTCCCGTGTAGCTTGTAGCTTCCTTTGAAAGAAGACCTCACCAAGTTCATATATGACTATCAAAGTTTAGAGTGTTCCCATACTTTTTGTTTGTAGTGTATATATTGATTGCGACAGGAGAACATTATGTATATGACAAAATATATGCAAATTCGTACAAAAACAAATGTACATGTATTGTTATTCCAAAGTATACTTTGAGAAAAGGTTCCAAAAGACTAATGCGGTTTCTAATGTTAGCCATCTATACCGTTTCAGCTCGGAAGCATGGCTTACCTTTTCCGCATTTTTCCGAGACCAGATTATATGAGTCGAACATGGCTGAAACATACACATGTGGGGATAATATGCTTAGTAGTGTGACCTGGCGTGCACGTGGATACGCCAGAAATGATTATTAAATGTAGGGGTCAGACAATCCAGTGGTTATTCTGCGCATATCTACGCAACTGGCCAACGATGTTTCAGTCAAGTCATTAAGCCTAGTCACAATCCTGTTAAACGCCTCTTACAAGCATGAATTGCTGAAAAACAATTCTGAACCGGATCGTCAAAGAGATTTCCTAGTAGGAAAGTCACACAAGCGCCCAAACTCCATCAATAGTATTCTCGAGTGTTAAACAAAGATCACTCACCCGCTCAGTGACCAATGTTTCATTACATACACATACACTTCTCAACAACGCCATACCAAAAGTTAATCATTTGCACGTGCGATATATATGGCATTTGAAAATCTGATCATATCTTTCATATGTTTCATATTGGCAGGCGATATTAACTGTTACTGAAAAATCAGATTGTATTGTTGTGGTGCTGCCCGATGAGACTGGCTGCTCTCAGTTGATGAATGGTGTTCCGAGTGTGTATAAAAGAGAACATACAAATGGGTGCTATATTTATCACCACTTGTTCAAATTGATGCATATATATTTAAGAACATGTAAATAGAAACACATTTACCATTGCACATATCACATGGCATATACTTCATGCTATTAATAGTACCCGTATAAACACTTTCTAAATATTCTTACAGGTAATTTATATAAGAAGGTTATACTTACACCCCATGTTTCGTGGTTAACAGTATCTGTGGTTAACGCCTGTACCTGAAACTGAAACAGATGAAGTAACATGTAGATAGCATCAATGTTATCAAGTCAGTGCATGTAAGTGTTTAATAATATCACGGTATGATTTGCAACTAGTTTATGTGCGTGGGTGTATAACTCTTGTTTGTCTTTTTCTTTTGCCTTACCAACAAAACAGTTTTTAAGAACCAAACTCAAACTTGATACGATTCGTCTTGAATTGTCTGAACAAGAAACACAAGAGGTTGCATACAGTTACGAGAAACCTGACGGATATAATGACATTGTTAAAATAACGTTGTGTGCGCATGCGTGCGTGCATGTGTTAGAGAGGCAGAGTGTGTGCGTGCGTCCGTGCCTGCGCGTGTGTGTAGGTGTGTGTCTTTGTCTCTGTGTGTGTGTGTCTATCTGTGTTAGAAGTATTGCAAGATAGTTGTCATATTTGTTTGAAATTCATGAATTATGATTTCCTTCATATTGATACAAAGTACACAAGAGCGTCGGGTTTATTTATATAATTGATCCTAGTCAGTGAAGAAGAGTGAGTCTAGTTTTACACCGCACTCAGCAATATTCCAGCTATATGGCGGTGGTCTGTAAATGATCGAGTCTGGACCAGACAATCTGGTAGCAACAGCATGAGCATCCATCTGCGCAGTTGGGAACCGATGATATGTGTCAACCAAGTCAGCAAGCCTGACCACCCGATCTCGTTAGTCGCCCCTTACGACAAGCATAGTCGCGGAAGGCCTATTCTACCCCGGACCTTCACGAGTACAGTGAAGAAGAAATACAATCAGACAATTCATGACATTATATCGGCAACAGTGGGCTTGACGCCAGATATGCACTCAGAGTCCTTATAAAAGAAGACATACAAATTGTATTTATGAGTCACAAAAGTCTTGTGCTTTTACGTATTCATACCAACAAAATAAAATGTGCATATACGTAACAACAAATATATAAAACGTACCTCATACGACATCACTTATTAAAAACTTACTCAGCAAAAAACTCACACAATTATCATGGAGGTTAAGAAGTATGTAACTGACTCCATGTCAACCTGTTATTCCTCGTTAGAGAGTTACTCATCACTAGGGTTAGTTAATAACAATATATTCATCATCATTATTATCACTGTTGTTGTCGTCGTTTGTGATGATGAAGCTGGTGTTTATACATAACAGAACAATGCATTAAAAATACTACTTTTTCAAATATAATTTCTAAGTAGCTGTTATTCTGTTTCACCTGACTATGGGTGACTGCCTAAAAATAAAATGTAATAATACCCAGCCCTGAAACTTTTTTCTGAAACTCGCTTATGTCTAATATATCACATTTGGAAGTAAACATTTAGTTCTTTCTACAATCTGTAATTTTAGCGTTCCGTTTTCCTTTGGGAAATAAGCACAAGTTTATTACACAATTTTTATTTGATGCTGTATTGTTTCGCTGTTGGAAAATAACTGCGAGACTATTCCACAGTCAATATCTCGCTGCTGGAAAATAACTGAGAGACTATTTCACAATCTCTTTCTGATAGAGCCATATCTCGTATCACAATATGATTACACTGGACCTTCCTATTAGCATAATGTATTCACACCTTTCCCCGGTGAAGTAAAAGCCGTAAGAAGTGGAAGTCCTAGTACCAAGGAGATGGTATCTCCTACGTAGCGGTTAATATCTCCTAAGTAGGACTTAGTATCTCCTACGTAGAACTTATTATCTCCTGTGGGAGATGCTTGATATATGTTTATATACATTAATCTGAAATGGCCAGCTTAGTTCCCCCAGACATGGAAACCATTTCCTTTTGACTGTTTCAGTCACTGTTTTAGAGTTTACAGCCAGGTGTTTCATTTACCTTTAGAGTCTACAGCTATGTGTTCTATTTACCATTAGAGTCTACTATCATGTGTTTCATTTACTCTAAGAGTCTACTGTTTCCTTCACCATTAGACTCGTGTGTTCAACTCTATAATTGTTGCATATTACTTTCAGGTGTTGGACCGACTGTCGTACTCTAGTGCCTCGCGTTCAGTTTGCACTACTGTTACGCGTTGTAGTTAGTTCACTATTGCACGTTACACGAGCGAGATATCTGATCCAATCTATCCCCATATGGAGACAAGTAAAACGTGTCATAACGAGAATTTCAAACCAGAACTTTTGTGTGCTGGCGATGAGGTGTTTAACTTTGAAAGCATGGGTTCGAATCCTTCAAAAAGTACTAGAATCTGTACTTCACTGATAACGTATAAACAAAACGCATGTTAGGTTTGACCATTTTCTGTCACAATAGTCTTAGATGAGACATTAAAACACGTGTTATATCCACTGCCACCGCGTTTTCATTTTTTAACGTTTTCAAAATACTATAAATAATATCACAATCCTACAGAAATCTTGGACTGAACAACCCCATTTACTTCAAGTCCCTCATATGCACTGCTCGTTTCCTTATAGAGACCCTGTAGAAAATATATCCTAGGAAGCCCGTGCAAGTCTAGAATATGTGGCAAGTACAGATTTGTGAAGACGAAGAAGTCTCTGGACTCCTTTATATTATATTTTATCATTATAATTTAGCAATTTTATTTCTGTAAAAAAAGTATTCATTTAAGAGACTAGGTGTTGGTTTAGTTCACCGTCAGCTGCACGACTCACTGCTGTCAGTGGAGCATATGCTGACGCTTTGTCTCGAAAGAAATTATTATTATATCATTTTCAAGCAGCCATATATGCTGAACAGGGCTTCAGTCTGGGCAGTCTAGACTTGCTTCATTTATGAATCCAGCTTCACACAGCGGTAAGGGCTGGGCGGAAGGTAAAAGAATACGTTTCCTTGTATTTGCTCAGGATATCGCGATCGTTAATGCAAAACAACCGAGACAAGCATGTATATTGTCAAAGACCCATGAGAACAAACACTCCACAAGGGCGTGGCGCTTGTTATTAACGTTTACAAATGCCGTGAATGAGATTCTTTTCAGTGTGGTGCTGGGTGTTTGTGTACACGCCGGTGCATGTCGTTGTAGCGTCCAGGTCAGTGCGCCAGAAACTAGGCCGTGGGTCGAAATGTGCAGATGCTTGGGATATTATTCAGTCTCCAGCTATTCGTGTCTCACTAGGCTGGTAAATGGAGGATTTGTTCCTACACACAGGCATACAGGTACACGAAGCCATACATAGAAGCATACCTATACAGACGTACATACATGTGTACCTGTACTTGGATCTATACACGCACTAATGCTATTTGTGTTTATTGCTCAAGCGTTCAGCTTCTCACCTGGCCTGCACTCCCAAGCACGTCTGTTCCCAATCTAACCTAAGCCACCACCCACAATACCACCCCCACCCCCTGCACACCAACACTCATATATACAGACATGCAGACATACAGATACATAACACAAAGGTCACATACAACACACAACTAACAATGTGTAACACACAGCGTACCTGCTACATCAGCAACCTTCGTCGACAACAAAGTAATACCCTCACAATGTCAGTATGTACTTGTATTTATATCCAGATCTTCAAACGTTCCTTGAATCACAGTAATCGTTGCGAAATATCCTTTTGCAAGAACGATGTGAACATATGCAAGGTGATCGTTACCCGATGGTTAACCTCAAGGTTTGTTGTGTTATGGTTGATTGAACAAGGCCAGGGCAGGTATCAAGTGTTCTACCTGGCTGTTGCTTCAATTACCCACTATGTTAAAACGTGTGCAACTTCCTGTTTACCTTAGATACGCACTTATCAACTATTACTTCCCTTTGGCAGTCTCTGTACCAATACATTGATCGATACCGAACTAATGCTGGGTGGATGGTTTGCATCAACTTGCATCGACTCTTCTGCAACTGCGCCGCCCACGCTCCTTGTGGTGGCGTGGTCCCTGGCATGTATGAACGAATCGCTAGGACATCGTTTTTCAAATGAGTCGTTAAATGTATTGTAGTTTTTGTCGCTGATTTGCTTTCTTTCTCTTACCCGTGAAGATCCGGGTTAGAAATGTTCCTCAGCAACCCATGATTTTTTTATTTCATTTGTGCAAACGTTTGTCGTGATGATGATTTTCCAGATGTGACGTACCAAATACAAACATGATGTCCCATACTTCATATCTCCATTTGAGCTGTTATTCGTTCTTAGTTGTTTCCTTGCAGTTTTATTTGCATTTTGTTTGCGGAAATTGGACTCATGGTTTTGGGGCGATGTTTTACCCAGAACATATTACAGTTAAAAAAACTGAAAAAAATAGTCTAGACCAGACAATCCAATGATGAGCATGGTGGTACAGCCCTGAGTAATGTTCCATCGTTTCCCAAATACCTAGATCGCTCTGCCATAAGTTACCATGCATCACTCATCACATCAGCTCGACGAGCCAATGTCCCGATCCACAAAGCGTTCGTAACGATACGACCTGTCGTAACTATACAGTTTATCTTAGGCTTAGGAACATCAACCCCATTTCTGGTGTTCCCCGCCATGATATTGCTAGAATATTGCTAAAAGCTGCGTTCAGTCAATGCCACTCACTCACTCACTCACTCACTCACAAATGTCGTAGCGTTGGCTTGTGAGCATCCCGATGATTCTAACAGAAATGACTCGTTGAAGAGCCTGGATCTTCACGGCTACTTTTTGACAGTAACAATGCGTGTATGTTGATATACGTTTATTGATCTTTTCTTTATGTTATCTGTTATGACCCTGCCGAGTAAACAGCAACCCTTCTTAGCTCCAACTCGTCAAACAACATTCCTGAAGTATCTCTGTTCTCCACGCAAAGACAGACTCAGCATGACCAGGACAAACAGAGAGACCATGACGACGGCGGCTGTTTTCGGATTTTGTTCCTAATATTTACAACGTGTGATGATCAGTTTTCAGGTTTTGTATTTCACGCCCCCTGTCCTATCGTGGCTGAGTGAGTGGGTGAGTAAGTTGGATATAACGCCGCTTTTGAAAGAATTCCCAATGTGTCTTCGGGAGGAAAGTCTACACTGACCCCGAATCTCGAAATAAACTTTTTAAATCAAATTTGGAATAGAGTTTGACAATTTGAAAGAACTGAATATCTAACTCAGCTGCATTTTTTAAATGAAACAGCCCAATCAACTTAAATATTCTATTCACCAAACTCAAGGCCTCAGCTATTCAGTTCCTTTGGTGCGATTTCAATATTTGTTTGATCATATTTTATTCTGGGATTGTGGACACGTTATTCAACATATTAATTCCTGTTAAATCATTCACATTGACAAATACATATAATGGGCAAGATGTATTACACATTAATTGAAAGGCTTATTACATGCAATGAATTTATTTTCACTTAAAGTGTTCATACAGTGAAATGTCTAAGCTAACTTTTAGGATTCCAAAGCCTTGTTTCACATCAAACCGGTAGCTGACATACTTTGGACATTGTCAAAACAAATGATTCCACCAGAGCACCTCAAAGACAAGTCATACTTTCAGTTAAACTGACACGAAAAAAATTATTACTTAAAGAACTACATGAATGCCTTAACCAAATGTACAGAATGTTGATTATAGCAATATTCCACATCGAAGGACACCAGCACCGAGATTGGTGGACATGCTGGCTGACTTGGCTGGCACTCATCTAACATTAATTGCGTTGATTGATGCGCATTCTGTTGATCGCTGATTTTCTGTTTCATTCAATGGCTTGACGTAAGCAAAAATAGCGTTCTTCTGTGACACTGTGAGACAGATTAGGATTTATTGTTGAAACTGGTGTCAAGAAACCTTCATTGTAAGAGATACAAGACAGCGAGCCTGACCACCCGATCCCGTTGAATTTTTGTTCTTATCAGAGGAAAGGCACAATTAAATATCTTTCATTAAGGTATCTTAGACGGCAGGAGCATATTTTGAGTGAGTGAATTTGTAAATGAGTTTGGTTATTGCCGATTTTTACAGTAATCCAGTTATATCACAGCGTCTGAGTTCGTTGTTGGAGTGGTGGAGGTCTGAGACATTTGGGGCGATGGGATAGTGTAGTGGTTAAAGCTTTCGCCCGTCACACCGAAGACCCGGGTTCGATACCTCACATGGATACAATGTGTGAAGCCCATTTCTGATGTTCCCCGCTGTGATATTGTTGGAATATTGCTAAAAACGGCGTAAAACAAAACAGACTCAATTGCTCCGAGACGTTGAAAACAACGAGCACGGGTGTGATACTTATTCGCATTGACGCCATTTTCGAGAAATAATTTCTGATATTATTGACAATGTTCATATTACTATACTGATACCTTACGTCATATACATCGTCTTACTAACAGCGTTATTGGTCAATATCGTGTCGTGCTATAAAGCTGGAGAATGAATTCTAACGGGTTTAACGAAGCACCCCTACAATATTTTGAATCTACGTTCTAATTTATTGGACCTGGCTTTCAACCGTTGATAATTATGAGCGAGCTGACCTGAAGTAAGAGCTGACTGGTTTCCCGGATACTAAATGACACCGATACCTCTGTCTTTATTGTTGCAATGACTGCTTTTATTCTGCAGTTGAATTTATACTTGTTGGTTAGTCTGTTGTTTTACGTCGCACTCAACAATATTCCAGGTATATGGCTGTGGTCTGCACATAATAATCCAGTCTGTGCCAGACAATACAGTGATAAACATTATGGGTATCGATCACGCAACTGGGACACGATGACATGTGTCAATCAAGTCAGCAGGACTGACCACCCGATCCGACTCATTCGCCTTTTACGGGAGGCATGGGTATCTGAAGACCACGGGTCAAGGCCACAACAGACAGAAAGTAGCAGTGGTAAGATTGATTCTAATCCAGATCTTCACGCGTTGCAATGACAAAGCCCTAAATGAAGCAAGTCTATATTTTCCTCAGGCCCTACTCACATCTCACTCGGGTTCCCTTTTAAATAAATGAATTTTCAACAAGATATATATTTAGACACGAAGCGTTTGTCTAGTCAAAGTATCACCAGGCTCCAAATCTAGATCCCCTTTTTTGCCTAGCAATACCATGCGTGGGTTAAATTCTGTCTCGGGTTCCCGTGGGATCGCTCAGTTACTGGAAATGGTATCCCACGCGTCAATATTCAACAAGTTCAAGAACAGGAGAGCAGAAATAACTACAGATTCCCATGGAAGCTGAATGACATCCCAAAATTAACGCATGGTGGTTGAAAATATTAACGTTTAATAGAAACAACCAACAGTTACTACATTTAATATAAGTTTTTGAAAAGCATTTAATAGGAGCCCCAGTAAGTTTTGAGATACAGACGGACGTATGGAAAATCTAAACCTGCTCTACTTCGAGCTGTAGCATTAGAGTAAGGGCTGAGCGGTTGTGAATAATTAGGTTTTCAGACGAATGTCTGGAAGACCTATTGTTATTATCCGAATATTATTTTTATTATTAATTGTACGATTTTTGTACCAGGTCTCCTGACCTAACCACTGGGGCAATTATGATGAAACTTTCAGGGATGCTAACCTGTATGCTGAAAGGTATACAATGAACAAACAATCCGGCTACATGGAAGGGCAGATAACCCAAAATGTGAAAAGTTTCCACCCTGAATATCCCCAAAACTATAGGAGATAAATTAACCAAATTTTCACCCAATGCAGACTATGTCATTCCCCATCGATTCAACGCAAATCGGAAGTTAGCCGCCATGATAGGTTTTCCGCCATTTTGAAACAAAACTGAATTTTTTGCCGATTTTCGCGTTTTGACGGTGCCTGTCTCTGAAAATTTTCTTCTCAAGAATGGCATAGAGCACAATCGTGTCCGATGCGCCGTTGGATAGTATATAGCCTGGAAAGTTATTTAAAAGTTTTAGAGTTATCTCCCTTGGAAGTTAGTCAAATTTTCCAAGACGCGTTTTCATAGGGTTCATGAAAGTGTCATAACTCTGCCAAAACACGAGGATTTCATCGGATAAGGTACCAAATTGTAAATAATTGAATGCAAAACATTTTTGCTTCACATTATGGCTATGTAGAAATCAATACGTACGTCACAATAACGACACAACCACAAGATTTGCGATTTATTACATTTTCGCAAGTTTTGACGGAACCTGTGTTTCAAGATCGCCTCCTTCTGAACAGCGAATAGTACCCTAGTGTTTGATGTATCGTTCTAAAGCCCACATGCCTGGCTACTCAGATTGCTAACGACAGGCCGTAGCTCCGTTGTCCTTAGGTCTACAGTGAATATATTTTGTATTCAAGAAATGTCAGGATCTGATCTTTCCAGTAGTCTGTATAGTTGGCCGTGCCTTCCTGTTTGTTTCTCTTCAGTTTGTGAATTTTGCGTTTTTGTCAGCAGCGTTGAATCAGAGCCAATTAAACCTCCAAAACATAGTAATGGGCGGCCCAGCTGGCGTCCAAAGAAACTGTTCAAGGGAAGATTGCCACGCTGGGTGTGTGGGGGAAGTCTGAAGACCGTCAGTATTGCCCATGAAGCAATCCTAGTTACCATTGTTATTGTGTCATTTTAAAAATGTGATGTTCTTGTTGATGTAGTAGTTGCTTTTGTATTACCGTCTAGTATTTGGCTAAAGAGGACTTTGAAGCTAAAATGTGTCTAAATATAACGGACACCAAAGTCACACGAAACTGATTGAAAACCTTTAGGCACCCTACTCGCAGTTAATGGGTTTTATGATACCTCTATGGAGAGATACACACCAACATATACGGACGCTGTTGTAGTTATGGACGTTTGTGTGGGTCACATGATCTGATAAACCTTTCGCCTTATGTATGAGGTGATATCAATGTTTAGACACATCCTACTATCATGTTCAAGGGTGAACACTGTAATCTAATCATTCTGACCGTACAGACCGCTGCAAACTACCCTGTATACTGTGTCAGGGCCGCAGTATGTAGACCTCGGTATCTGACATGCATATTCAACGTCACTAAATGGTCGTGACAGTTGAACGACGTTCTCTGAACAGCAAGCATGGCAGCTAGGGCTAAAGGCAAGGGGACCCTCGCCCAAGGCCTCGATTCCCAACCTCAGCAGAAAGTGCAGTTAAAAAAACAGATAAACCTCTTTCACTGTGTTTCTATAATCGTCGGGATTATAATCGGAGCTGGGATTTTCGTGTCACCAGTTGGGATCCTTGCCAATGTGCGCTCTGTGGGGATGTCTTGTGTAATGTGGGCGCTGTGTGGAGTATACTCCACCCTGTGTGCCTTGTGCTTTGCGGAACTTGGGGCATCGATTCCCGAATCGGGAGGAGAATATGTGTACATTAAACGTGCATTTGGGGATTGTCCCGCATTTCTGTGTCTCTGGGTGAATCTTATCATTCTGTGTCCCGTAGGGGTGGCCGCGGCTAGTCTAATCTTTGCCACCTACATACTTCGTCCCGTGTTTCCAGATTGCGACCCCCCTTCTTCGTCTATCAGGCTCCTCGCAGCGATAATCATCAGTAAGTATCCGAACATAATGATCGAACAGCGTTAACAAGACAGCCTAGACTTGGACGAATCTATGCGGTAATCGTTACAAGTTTAAGTAATTTCTTCTAAAGAAATTATATAAATAACATACCGGAGTCCTTAGATGTCCGCCTATCTATTCTTGCCTCTTTACGATAGAAATACTCTACATGCATGATCTCAGCACTCAGTACAGCTTTGGATCAAGGCTGAGAACCATTCACATGTATTTAATACACATTTAACTGATCGCTATACAAACAGGCCAGCTGCCGAATATTTTCCGGTAAACTGCAGATTTGATCATGAAATGATATGAAACGAAATATATACTGTTAGTTGTTCTGGGCACGAGTCAGGTAAAACCGCCTTGCTTAAAAAAGTATCCATCAGTTTAGATGGAGGACAGAAGCAGAACAAACCAAACTGGTTCTACGATGATGGTGCCGGAATCATATGCGCTTTGCGACTATTTTACTAGACATATGATTGTCTAATGATACGACAGTACAGATTTGACCAAAAAGACTTCTTGTATCATTCTTATAGGAGCAGAAATTGTCCACGTGAATGACCGTTCGTATCTGACTGTTTGTGAACAGTGCGTTGTGGGTCAACGTTGACTGGGATTGTTGTGATATCACATGGGGCAAGTTGTGATAACAGCGCGTCACGCATTTCAGTTAGACTGGTTACAAGTTAGAAACGAGGAAGAGTTCTGTACTCGAAAGCATACTTGAAATATATTAGTTTGGGCGGTGGCGTGGCTAAAAGGGAACAAAACTGTTTCCATTATCATAAAAAAGTGAATCCTAGTTTATCACACGTGGCTATGGATTTTATATGATAGAAAAGGATGCGCACGGATAAGTGCACTTATTGGGGGTGTACTGGTTGGACTGAGCCTCATTATAACGCTATTTCATACAGACAGTAATTCAGCATGCATGATGCATAGGTATATATTGGAGGACATGTGTACGGGTTATATATATACATGATCCACAACACGCCAAGGCCATAGATATCAGAGATATACAGGTGCTACTTAACACCAGGATTGTCGTTATTCAGAGCCTGAGAATATCAAAGGCACGTATGGTATCATAGCAACACACTATTACAGTGTTTTAGAGTGAATGGTGGCCATAGGTTATTGTTTATGCTGTTGAAATTGTTGTATTAGAGACTGAAATAGATTTGTGCAGCTTGTACAAACGCATACGTATGGTTTATAAATGCAGATTGTTGCGTTAATCAACCTACCAACAATACCACATAGTGCTCTATATTTGCCTGCTTCTGCAGATCGTGCATAGATTACGTATCGGTGTTCTATTTTGAACCACGCCACGTGACACGCCGCAGTTTACATGAGTGTAGATGTCTTGTTTATTGCTTTGATTAGAAAACGGCTGAAAACATCGTTCTCTTTTAATTCATACAAGAATGAAGTGATTTCAATGAGATATACCAGTTACTCAATCGAAATTGCAGAATCGTTATATCGAAACACGTATCTACACAAAGAAACTATGGTTGGCACTCTGTCTGGAACGGTCAAGGTCAGGTAGGAGATGTGTACCAAGCACTTGTGTCTACGTTAAAATGTTATCTCGTCGCGATATAGCTTGCAAAATGCCGAATTTATCTCTCACACACTGTGTGTACGTGTACGGTTAATGACGGTTTTTTCCATGCAATTTCCTGACAATGTATACAGTGGCTCAAACAGATCACGTTGCCCGCTGACGTACCATGACGTACAGGTCACCGCTCATGACCCGTGAAGTGGTTTGGATATGGCTGAGAGCTTATTGGAACTTACCTCACGCAGTAGAATGATACGTAGATTAGTCTTGCAAGTTGTCAATTTGAAGCCTCCAAAACGTTCATTTTGCAGGCATCACAGTATGGCAATACAAACACGGGGTCAAACGTCGTATTGCCGTCATAATATCCACAGACCAGGCATCACCAACATGATAGCACGTGGGTAAGGCTCACAAGTGTTCTACTTGAAGCCTCTAGAATGTCCACAGACCAGGCATCACCAACATGATAGCACGTGGGTAAGGCTCACAAGTGTTCTACTTGAAGCCTCTAGAATGTCCACAGACCAGGCATCACCAACATGATAGCACGTGGGTAAGGCTCACAAGTGTTCTACTTGAAGCCTCTAGAATGTTCACAGGCCAGGCATCACCAACATGATAGCACGTGGGTAAGGCTCACAAGTGTTCTACTTGAAGCCTCTAGAATGTTCACAGACCAGGCATCACCAACATGATAGCACGTGGGCAAGGCTCACAAGTGTTCTACTTGAAGCCTCTAGAATGTTCACAGACCAGGCATCACCAACATGATAGCACGTGGGTAAGGCTCACAAGTGTTCTACTTGAAGCCTCTAGAATGTTCACAGGCCAGGCATCACCAACATGATAGCACGTGGGTAAGGCTCACAAGTGTTCTACTTGAAGCCTCTAGAATGTCCACAGACCAGGCATCACCAACATGATAGCACGTGGATAAGGCTCACAAATGTTCTACTTGAAGCCTCTAGAATGTTCACAGACCAGGCATCACCAACATGATAGCACGTGGGTAAGGCTTACAAGTGTTCTACTTGAAGCCTCTAGAATGTTCACAGACCAGGCATCACCAACATGATCGCACGTGGGTAAGGCTCACAAGTGTTCTACTTGAAGCCTCTAGAATGTTCACAGACCAGGCATCACCAACATGATAGCACGTGGGCAAGGCTCACAAGTGTTCTACTTGAAGCCTCTAGAATGTTCACAGACCAGGCATCACCATCATGATAGCACGTGGGTAAGGCTCACAAGTGTTCTACTTGAAGCCTCTAGAATGTTCACAGACCAGGCATCACCAACATGATAGCACGTGGGCAAGGCTCACAAGTGTTCTACTTGAAGCCTCTAGAATGTCCACAGACCAGGCATCACCAACATGATAGCACGTGGATAAGGCTCACAAATGTTCTACTTGAAGCCTCTAGAATGTTCACAGACCAGGCATCACCAACATGATAGCACGTGGGTAAGGCTTACAAGTGTTCTACTTGAAGCCTCTAGAATGTTCACAGACCAGGCATCACCAACATGATCGCACGTGGGTAAGGCTCACAAGTGTTCTACTTGAAGCCTCTAGAATGTTCACAGACCAAGAATTACCAGCAAGATGACACGTGGACGAGACACGGAAGTGTCATATTTGAAGCCTCTAGAATGTTCACAGACCAGGTATCACCAACAAGATGGCATTACCAACAACACGAATCGTGGACGAGACACGGAAGTGTCGTATTTGAAGCCCCTCTAGAATGTTTACAGATCAGGCATCACCAACAAGATGACACATGGACGAGACTCACAAGTGTTCTACTTGAAACCTCCAGAATGTTTACAGATCAGGCATCACCAACAGGATGACATATGGACTTGACCCACAAGTGTTCCACTTGAAGTCACCAGAATCTTCACAGACCAGCCATCACCAACAAGATGACACATGGACTTGACCCACAAGTGTTCTACTTGAAGCCTCCGGAATGTTCACAGATCAGGCATCACCAACAAGATGACACATGGACATGACGCACAAGTGTTCTGCTTGAAGTCACCAGAATGTTCACAGATCAGGCATCACCAACAAGATGACACGTCAACAAGGCTCGCTTAGTTCACATTCAGCCCTTCAGAATGTTGTCAGACCATGCATAATCAGCAGGATGGGACATAGAAAAACACCGCTGCAAGCGTTCTACATGTAGCATCCAGAATGACCTGTAACCCTAGATTCATAACGACTCTAACCACGGAAAAAGCACCGTGGTTCCCTCGTAGGTTGATCCGGGAGATATTGTAGAAGTCTCGAAAGAACTGGAAGTGGAACGGAAGAACAGAACTGTCAACACTAATACTGATGTTACACATTGGCATAATGTAAGCATGAACGGAAAGGCAACGGCATCCAATGTAAAAGTATTAACACGGGGAAATTGGACAAAAGTTTACCAATATTTTATAACGGTTTGTGTTACTGGAAATTTACAGACCAACTGACCACGTTCCTCAATGTTAAACCTGTCAAGGGTCACTGTGAGAACGAGCATCAGACTTAATCCGTGATCCGTAATCTTAAACTAACAGAACCAAGGTGCAATGGATGCATCTGTCTCTACGGCTGTTTGTGGTTTACGCTGGTCAAATCACGTGCGTGCCACGTATACCCTCGTGGCATACTCACGACTGGCCATCGATGTCTTGGTCCATCTAAATGACATAATTTCAAGTTCACAATAACAACGATATCGTAAGTTTTATTTGTAAACGCGATTATCTGCGATAGCTGGAATAGGTATATAATACGGATGACAGTTACAAATCAGGGGTGGCTGTCTAGTACAAGCAGTCCTGTGCGTTGTGTGGGTTGGTTGTGGGACTGGTATCTCTGCTGAACGAGTTGAAACCAGCTCGCTCTTGATAAGCGGCAGAGGACCAAAAGTGGCCATTTCGGCTCACCAACCCACACACATGGCAACACCGGACACAGGACCCAGACGGCACATCCACCGAACGCAGGACCCAGACGACGCATCCACAGACGACGCCTTCCACAGAACAGTGATGCATCAGTGACCCTATCCCTAAATACACGCCATTTTAAACTGCAAGCAGACTATAGTTGTAGACCCACTGACGACGCGACGACTCCCTACTCGTATACATGTTTGGAAAAAGGATATAGCCCATAATGTTACATATTTGTACAAGCTAGTATATCCAATATGGCCGCCAGACCAAACAGGTATGGGGTACATGCTCTCCAAGGCGTGAAACAACGCAACGAAGTTCAGCTGAAAAGGCAGATCAGCCTTTTCCATGGTGTTTCCATAATTGTTGGTGGAATTATTGGAGCTGGGATTTTTATTTCCCCTGTCGGGATTCTCGCCAATGTGCGCTCAGTCGGGATGTCATGTGTCACTTGGGCGCTGTGCGGAGTTTACTCAACACTGTGCGCCCTGTGCTATGCAGAACTTGGCGCTTCTATGCCCCAAAGCGGAGGAGAATATGTGTACCTTAAACGTTCACTCGGGGATCTTCCAGCCTTTTTGTGTCTCTGGTTTTACCTAATCATCAGCGTTCCCATGTCCCAAGCCGTCGCGGGCCTCACAGTCGCCACTTACGTCCTTCGCCCTGTATTTCCACACTGTGATCCTCCGTTTTCTTCGATATGGCTCGTTGCAGCCATAATCAACAGTAGGTATCAATTTAGGTTAACAAAACCACATATTTTCCCATTGATTTCTACGGAAACGTTATATTTTGAAAAAAATCATGGACAATTACAAGCACATATCTGCATATTGTGGACTTACATTAACAATTAAATGACATTCTCAATCAGCCATGCACCAGAAGCTAAACGGACCAACCCCAGTGACGAAATGTCAACCGCTTGAAAATACACGTGGTCACATTCACTTTAAATTATCATGTTAGAGCATACAACACCAAATATTGAAAAATATAGTCAGATTTAATTACTGGATGCATGAATATTTTTTTAAAACTCAAAATCATCCAGTCACAGTTGTCGGATGATTCGGTCTGCGGTAAAGGGTCCGGACGACAAATGTTTGTTAAATTACGGAATTCGATTTGGTGTAGAGTAACCTATATGGCTTTCCTGCTTTTCGACCAGTTTTGGGCGACACGCCATGCATATTTACGATCGACAAATGCAAGAACGGGTTGTTGGGATTTGTTCATATCATTTCCATTCATACTATGGCAAAGTATACGTCAGCAGAACAATGCCTATAGTTAGTTTTCAGTGTACGGAAAGCAGTAAGTTTCGAGAAATCAAAATCGTCGTTACAATCGGACCGGGTCGGGCCGAGGTGGGCCATATGCAGTTCGGAAACCGTTTACATATTTTATGTTGTACATCTTCAATGATTTTACAGTATGAGGTCCGATATGCTGTTCCAACATAACACACAATAGGAACAATCATTGCACCATAGTGGGTATATAGTGCTTTCGTCCAAATAAGTTTAGGTGTTAACACAATACCCAAATGTCTATGAAAAGACACAACTTCAAGCTACACACCATAAAGTGTATTTTTTTAAATAATCCCAACAGTGAACTGATCAACAAATTTCCAAAATTCCAAAATTATAAAAAGAAACAAAAAAAACAAACAAAAAAACCCAAAAAATACCACACAGATAATATGTTGAACTATGGATATGTGTGCACTGCTGGACGTATTATAAGGTAAAGCAAAACGAGTCCAAGTGGACTAGTTCACTGCTATATGGCTGAAAATTTGCTGATATCGAATTATTGACATGACATGGCAGAGCTATTCTAATATCACCAGGGTTATCATGCTCAAAATGATCAACAGATCATGGAGCAGTGATTCATACTACAAGCAGTGCATTATTATTCAGATTTCAGGAAAATATGAAATAGAATAGTTTCATCATGATCAGTAATTGCTTAAAGAAAGAGCCCGATTTAAAATAAGAAGAACGCATCTTACAGACACACTAATCAAAAAGGTTTCATGTTTCCAGATAAATCCTAGCCTAAGGCAATAACGACTCATCTCTTAGACACACTGGAGCGATGGGGGTAGCCAAGTGGTTAAAGCGTTCGCTTTTCAAGCTGAAGACCCGGGTCCGATTCCGAACATGGTTGCAATGTGTGGTTTACCGCGATCTGATATAGCTGTAATGTTGCTATATGCTGTGTAAACCTAAACTCACTCACTCGCTCACTCACACCAACAGTGAGACCAACATCATACTAATAAAACGCGCAAATACTCATCTTAAGACCCGTTCAAACACGGTGTTAATACAATTACGAGTGTATCCCTCAGATCATGTCTATGTCGAGTATATCGAGTGTATCCCACAGTTCATGACTGTGTCGAGTGTATCCCTCAGTTCATGTCTATGTCGAGTATATCGAGTGTATCCCTCAGTTCAAGACTGTGTCGAGTGTATCCCTCAGCTCATGACTGTGTCCAGTGTATCCCTCAGCTCATGACTGTGTCGAGTGTATCCCTCAATTCATGACTGTGTCGAGTGTTATCCCTCAGTTCATGACTGTGTCGAGTGTATCCCTCAGTTCATGACTGTGTCCAGTGCATCCCTCAGTTCATGAATGTGTTGAGTGTATCCCTCAGTTCATGACTGTGTCGAGTGTATCCCACAGTTCATGACTGTGTCGAGTGTATCCCTCAGTTCATGTCTATGTCGAGTATATCGAGTGTATCCCTCAGTTCATGACTGTGTCGAGTGTATCCCCCAGCTCACGACTGTGTCGAGTGTATCCCTCAGTTCATGACTGTGTCGAGTGTATCCCCCAGCTCATGACTGTGTCGAGTGTATCCCTCAGTTCATGACTGTGTCGAGTATATCGAGTGTATCCCTCAGTTCATGACTGTGTCGAGTGTATCCCCCAGCTCATGACTGTGTCGAGTGTATCCCTCAGCTCATGACTGTGTCCAGTGTATCCCTCAATTCATGACTGTGTCGAGCGTTATCCCTCAGCTCATGACTGTGTCGAGTGTATCCCTCAGTTCATGACTGTGTCCAGTGTATCCCTCAATTCATGACTGTGCCGAGTGTATCCCTCAGCTCATGACTGTGTCGAGTGTATCCCTCAGCTCATGACTGTGTCGAGTGTATCCCTCAGTTCATGACTGTGTCGAGTATATCGAGTGTATCCCTCAGTTCAGGACTGTGTCGAGTGTATCCCTCAGCTCATGACTGTGTCGAGTGTATCCCTCAGTTTGTGACTGTGTTGAGTGTATCCTCAGCTCATGAATGTGTCGGTGTGATGAAGTATACTAATGGTTAAAGCGTTCGCTCGTGTCGCTGAAAATACGGGTTCGATTCTCCACGTGAACACAACTTGTGAAAACCATTTCCGGTGGCCTCCCTCCCCACCACCCAGTGATACTGAATGTTGCTAAACTCCGCTTAACACTATACTCACTCACTTACGACTGTGTCCAGTATATGGTACAGTTTAATGACTAGTCAAGGGGCTATGTTTAGCTGTATCTACAAAACAGTTTGATCTAGACGTTTAAAAGAGCGCGTAGTTACGAAGAATTTTGCAGTACGTAATTGAAGGTTTCACAAATACGTAACCTCGCTGATGCTGTGTAAAAGCGGAATATGATTCCTGACGAATAAATTAAGAATATTACCTACTTGAATGGTGTCAGTCAGTTATATATGGAAATGGATGTGTCGCATTTTTAACCTGTATCAGTGGCCAGGACAGAAGACAGTTGTTGAGATAACCTGTATGTCAAACACCCGTGTATGTGTGTCGGGTGGTGATAATGGTCATGGAAGGTGTTTCCACGTGATAAGGAAGTTGGCGTGACGCAACATAGCGGCCATTGACCTATGTGGAAACGAGATAACATGATCATGTCAAAGGTGTGGAAATGTACAACATCACAGCCTTTGCCAGAATTCACTAACCATTTTCAAAATACAACCGTGGGGGATAGTATCAAACAACAGCATTAAATTTTAATTCCCGCTGATATTGGACACTGGGACTTGGACATGTTTCATTTAAGACTGTAATGATAAAATGAGGCTTAATGATTGACATGCTAGAATCAATTTAGTGTGGGTTTGACGGGATGGAAAATTGTTCAGGTACTGTTAGATAGTCTAGGTCCTTGAACTTCACACTGAATCAATCCATCTTTGTTGCCCTGTAGCCTGGTGACCTGAAGGTGGACCACGAAGCACGTACATGGGTGATCCGACTGATAGCTTTCACTATGCCAATGATTGTTGTACTGACGTATATTCGCTGTTTAAAATGGCGCCTTAATGTAGCGTGTCTTGAGTACACGCATGTTTCAGGGGCGCGGGGCGGTGACTTTGAAATGTCCAACATGTGCGATACGTGCCTCGGATACGGACTTAGGGAATCCTTGATGTCTGATCTCTGATCTCAGTAGGTCATGGGCTATTGTGTAATGGATTTGACCTGTGTTGTGTGTATATCAATTCAACATTTATCTTCACCTCAGCCTTGATAACAAGCTCGTCAACCTATCTAATCACATGTGCCATGTCGGTTATGTAAAATCTGGATTAAAGACAAATATAGACTCGCTCAGTACAATCGGGTTGCTCATATCAGAAGTCAAGAATGTACAGAACAACATATTAGTGTGATAGACGGTGCCACCACCACGCTGTTTCCTGTTTATTAAATAACTATTCAAACTCTCGTGAAAACGAACTGTGCACCCCACACCCTTTCTCAAATAGCTGTATCCGCCCCTGAAAGGAACGCCCCGTTCAGTGAATAGAAGTTATGTCGAACTGCTTAGCATCTTCGTTATCATCGTGAAATGAAATAGAAAATCAATTTGAAATTTTGACAAACAGTCAAAACAGTGTAAGTTGAAAAGTATTACGTGTTCGTAAACATACACGTCCGTCAATTACCAGTCTAAGTAAACGTATCCTCAGTACTTTTCGTTACACTCCACTACTGATCAGTGGTGGAGTGTAACGAAATACACTGAGACTAAGTTTACTTAGACTGGTCAATTACGAATTTAACTCCATATACTGCGCAGGTGCTGAGCACGCACTGCCTTATTTTGTTCATCTCAAACATGGGGCGTGGTGGCCTAAGGTTCAGGCTCTGTATATATATAATTTTGATAGTAACAAACAAACAAACCCATTTAATCTGAAAAGGAGACCCAGGGAAACCAGAGATTACCGAACCTAAGAAAATCTAGACTTGCTTCATTTAAGGCTTTAGTACTGCCGGGAAGGCCTGGCAGTAGACAGAATAATGTGGTTCAGGAACTGTGAGACGGCTGAATGTGTAAAGACCAATGCTGATATCCTGAGCCGTTTTATTGCTGAACTATTGCTACATGAGGCGTAAAACCACGCTCACTGATACATGGTCTTTTCAGTACTGTTGATCGCGCTGAACTGTATGAACGTGAAGTGGGCGACCAAAGTACAGGCTGTCATCACCGCCAGCAAACTCATCGCTCTCCTCATCATCATTATCATCGGATTCATATGGCTTGGCAAGGGTGAGTACATGGAAAATATTGAACTACTGCCGTCTTCAAACTGAATTCGTTTTCTTTAAACGCAGGACAGTTGGATACAGTTGAACTGATGGTCGATTATGTAGCTTTGATTTATCATATCAGTGTCCCCAGTTCGAATCCCAACATGGTTCCAGTGTGCCCTGAAAAGTGTCATGGCGTATAAAACGTTTATAGATACTCGAAACCATATACATTTTGTTGACCAATAAAATGGCACATACTGTATTTGTAACATTATCCTTCCATCACTTCGGGAGTTTCTCCCACATTAAACAGAACTGGTATTCTGCTAGGGTCGTCGAACCGGTTTCACTCACTCACCATAATTTCAATGCTGTCGCTCGTCCCTGACAAGAGACAACGTATCTGTTTTCCAACGCTGCTTGCTTTTAGGTGAGACGGCACAGTTTGAGAACTCGTTTGAGGACAGCGATTACAGTGCTGGGGCCATTGCTGTAGGGTTTTACTCCGGATTCTGGGCCTTTGGGGGCTGGTGCGTATTTACAGAATACTAGAAGAGCATTTACATATTTAAACACAAATAATGTGTTTTCATAACACTAAATACGAAGATACATAATGCTAGAAAAAGTACTTACATAACACTTGCTACGTAGTTACATAATACTAGAAATATAGTTACTAGTATAAAACTACTTCATAGGGCCTACTTACAGATATAGTACTCATTTAGATACCCGTACGCGTAATGCAACACGCGTTCTAATATTTACATAACACCAAGTTCGTATATGTAATCGTGAGTTTTATATATTCATGTTTTTATATTTCTTTTCAAGAATTGACATATCCCAAACAATTGTACCTGCCTGTTCATGCCGTCAAGATGCATTTGTGCTATTCCTCACTGTAAACTCGTTTGACATAATTATGGGTGGTGAAAGCGTTCGCTCGTGGCGCCCAAGACCCTAGTTCGATTCCCCGCATGGGCGTGGAGCGCATTTCTCTTGTCCCCGGTCGTTATCTTGCGGTATTGTGGCTTATACCCTAACTCGCTCGCTCACTCACTCTTTGATATTCCCACAGTCTACATTTGATTTTCTTTTCAGGAACTATTTGAATTTTCTTTGCGACGAAGTGATCGATCCTCATCGGTAGGTGTGTGTCACGTGGTTTCTAGATATATGATAAGTATTCGTTATCTCGAAACTGATAAAAGTACATTGGATTGCTGGGTTCCAAAACTATACGCATCGATTGTAACAATAGTTCGAGTTAATAAAGTCATTTCGGAGTAATTACAATCGTCTTGAAATAAATTTAGAAAACCCGATTCTTTCATATGTCCGTAATTACTCTATTAATTAATTATCTATTAATTATTCTATTACAGCATCTATTAATCAGGAAAAAGGTACTCCCGTCTCCTAAAATTATCCCTTTTAGTGTGATGAAGGTTATTGGAAAGAAGTGCCGATTTCCACCTTCAACTATGCCCACTTGCATAGATCCCGGTGATAGGGTTTACCTTAAAACTAGTTTAGAGATAACCGTCCGTCTGTTGTAAATCTAACCAATTTTCGTGAACTGATTACCACATTACGTGGTCATGTTAAAGAAGCTATATCTTCACATTTATGGGCATAAATAATTTGCAATTGCTTCTGTCAATACAATCAAACGAAAGCATCAACGTTTTTCACTTCTTTTCAATAATATACACTGAGATCAATTCTTCGAAATACTTTTTAACTTGAAACCACACAGATGTACCTGGCAAAAATAATTCTATTGATTTACTAAAGGTTTCCGAAGTCCTTGGCACCAAGCCACTGCCACTATTTTCACCAATGAGAAATGTTAATTACTTGCAGCAATGTTCCGCGAGCTATCGTCATCTCCATGACGATTGTCACCTGTGTCTACATCACCGCCAATATTGCATACTTCGCTGTATTGTCACCGGCGGAGATGCTCGACTCTACTGCTGTCGCTGTCGTAAGTATGGTGCCTGCATGTTGTTTAACGCCGTCCTCCAGTCTTATCACGGAGGCTTGTATATATCTGAGTCGAATTCGGATCTTTGGCGTGACGAGCGAACGCCTTAACCACTAGGCTAACCCACAGTCTCCACCAATGGATCGGAGATGGAACAATAGAATATCGGGGTCGAACCCGATTTCTCCTTTTTGAACTATCTGAAAGAGAGAATGTGTGAAAAGTGAAACAGATGTTTTATGTGCAGTCAAATGTTGAATTTTACTCTTCGGGGCGTGACCCGTGAAGGTCCCGGGGTAGAAAAGGCCTTCAGCAACCCATGCTTGCCATAAAAGGTGACTATGCTTGTCGTAAGAGGCGACTAACGGGATCGGGTGGTCAGGCTCGCTGACTTGGATGACACATGTCATCGGTTCCCCATTGCGCAGATCGATGCTCATGTTGTTGATCACTGGCTTGTCTGGTCCAGACTCGATTATTTACAGACCGTCGCCATATAGCTGGAATATTGCTAAGTGCGACGTAAAACTAAACTCACTCACTCACTCACTTCGGGGCGTGTGTACGGTGCGGGCTTCACCTACTTCACCTAATAATGTAATCGGGATCAGGGTTTAGATTGTCGAAGCTCTCTTAGCGCTAAGACAGTCGTAAGTTAATGTTAATGTATAGCACTTAAGACTGTATTATCGCTAAGAGAGTTTCGAAATTCCAGGTCGAGGATCATAGGTTTCTGGTGTGACATAGGGACACAACTCTGGACTTAGGAATTGTGAGACATTGGGAAAACCGTGTTCATTGTGGTGCATGTCAACGAGGACTGAATTTGAAGTATGAATACATAGACCGTAATCTAACCCGGATTCAAATTTGGGATATACTTTAGTTTGTTTATAAACCGTATTTACAGAGAAAACCCGGGTATAATCTTTATATGCCTATCGAGTTTGCGAGTGACCGCGTTGTGTATTCACGGTTGTATTTTGGTGAATGTTTTCAGACGTTCTCCGCCCTTACCGTGCCTGTCCTACAGTGGATTATGCCTGTACTGATAGCCGTGTCTGTGATCGGAGCCATGAATGGATGTTGTCTCTCCATGTCCAGGTAACGGAAGGACAAACTTTATCCCATCATCCGTCGAACGCAAACCCTCTCTCAACCAAACGCATCCCCACTTCGACGATCTCCGATACCACTCTCCGACACAACCAAGCGATGTCACTCCCAGCCAACGGCACCGACATCGTTGTCATCTACGACCCCACTCTCCGTCAGACTCGCACTCAATCTCATCACCTACTTGGCCAGAATTGCAACCCCACTCTACGTCACACTAAACCCCACTCTCCTTCAAACACAGCCATTCTCAGATACAATGTGAAACCCCTCACTCCACCAATCCACAAACGACCACTAAGCAGCCCAGCTGTTCACCAGCCTCAACAACCCGTGAACATCCGGGTTAGAACCTGTCTTCAGCAACCTAACCCTTACTTGTCTTAAGAGGCGACTAACGGGATCAGGTGGACAGGGTGGTCGCTGAACCGGTTGAAACATGTCATCGTATCCCAGCTGCGTAGATCGGTGCTCATGCTGCTGATCCCTGGTTTGTCTGGTCCAGATTATTTACAGACCGCCGCCCTATAATTGGAATATTTTCTTAGTGGAGCGTTAAACAAACATACAAAACTCAATCTCACCCCCTGCTCTCCGACAAAATGAACCCTGCTCTCAAACTCAAACCTACTCCTAAACCTAACATTTATAACATTTTTTATAGAGTACATTAATCGTACATGCAATCCCCCATCCCCACACCCCAAACAGGCATAATCAAAACACAATTATCATTTATTCATCACACATAATACACATTTCCGATTATGATAAAAAAAACCCCGAAATAAACAAAATTGTATGCGTACAATCGCAAATCAAAAGTGCAATATTTTGTACTTTGCACCGGTTTCCGCCCGATCCAGTCACCCGAGAACAGTGGGTGAAGTTTGTGTGCAATCAACATACATCATAACATGTCATGTGAACAGGTAACTACCTAATGTGGCAGAGACAGAACTCAGGTGCACGAACTAATTATGGTGTATAGCTCCGAGTATGGTGATCGTGTGTAAGTATCATCCCTACAAACTGACGGTATGTCAGTGAAATAATGTTTCATTTTATTGAATGCAGATAAAAATGCATGTATAATATCCTTGTGTATATTTCTCTTATGAACACATTGTATTCAATTTCAATTTTGTACGAAAGGACAAAAATGAAGAGAGTTCAAACATATATTTTGATACATCAATTTTTCATTGAATCATATGAGTAGGCAAAGATAAGTGCAAAAATAAAGAGAGTCAAACCACCCAGCACCTCTTGCCTCCTTGTTTATGTATGATCCACAGTTTTGATATCCGATCAATAGCTAAGACCGTAGTGCCCAACCGACGCATGCTTTTGAACTCTGATTTCGCGGGAGTATTTTCATCGCGTTATTTTTCAACTTTCCAATCTGAATTTGTATTTGTGATGATTCGTTACTGTAAGTCAATACAGAAAGGTATCAGAATCAGAGTTTTGTTTTGCGTTGCATGTGAGCTTTAAGAATTCTTAACTATAAGAATTATTTGGGTATCATTCTTAACTTTCAGAAATTTCTCAAGTCATATTCATAAGTCATATTCATATTCTTAGTTTTACTCTTAAAGTCACCAAAAAGCACTCTCTGGCACCTTTAAACATTTTTTAAACTCAACAAAATGGTCGCCAATCAACGCTGACTCAAGTTTTATACCCTAAGTATACACGACGTATATACTGACGATGAACTTCTCGCGAGATTTCGTCTAGACATTACTGGCATTTGTTTCGTCAGATATCTCAGACGGAATGAAGTAACCTCCCCAACGAAAAGACGCCGGCATCAAGGTAGCCAGTACTCTTGCTACGCGAAAACTGCAATTGTGCAGTGGTGATGACTTCGGTATCATGCAGTATAGTATAAACAAGATCAGCAGTGATACCATCAACGCATTATGCCGTGCCACCATACTTCTGTAGAGGTTTATATCTTGGCTCCAATACTGTCCAGGCCTAAAGTAACGTCTTTTTTATCTTTTTTTCAGGTTGTTTTTCGCTGGTGCTAGAAACAATCACTTGCCGAGTTTAATATCAATGATCACAGTGAAGCATCTAACACCGGCGCCATCCTTAATAGTTATTGTGAGTACATTCCATTGAGAGTAGGCGAGGGATCAGAGGGCTACTTTGTTACAATTTGTTTGCACATGTGTGAGAAAATACGGCAACAATCACTAAAAGAAACTTGTGATTTTCACATCTGCACTGAACATTTCTATTCTACGCGTGTTTCATTGATCATTTAACAAAATGTTAGGACAAAAGTGGGGGAAGAGGTGCGCACCCCTCTGGATCCGTCAAGGTATCTCATCGTATGCCAGTCTCATGAATCGATGTAGTGGCTGGATTGTCCAGTCCAGACTCGATTATTTACAGATAGCAGGAATAATGACTACACTCGTAAGTAATAACCCAAGCATGTTACGCATGCGCACCCGTGACAGGATAGATAATAGTACGGTCGCTTTTGACCTGATGGTCACAAGCGTTTAGTTCGTGTTCCGAAATGTTGATGAAGTTTGTGGAACCGTTTGTTTCATGTCTGCCTGGCCAGTCAATCAATCAATCAATCTTTATTTAATGTACCGAAGAGGCCATAGGCCTATAGTACATTTTACACCAGTAGCAGAGGGTGCAATATACATAAATATATAGTAAGTAATATCACAGCCGTAACACAGATGATCTCACATTCATGGGATGGTATGTAAACACTGCAAGGTGTCTTGTGACTGTTTGATCTTGTGATGTCATGAGGGTATAGAATTTATCTATTCGGGGGTTCAAGAAGAAATATTTCTTTATGTATTCTTTTCTGATACTGGTATACAATGGGTAAACAGGCAAGAAATGATATTCATCCTCTACCTCTTGATAAGTACAATATTTACACAATGGTTTTTCCCGTGGTATCTCTAAATGCCTACTCTTTTCTAATTGAAGATCATGGGTACTACATCTGAAGCGGGCTAGTGCTGCTCTGAACTTCTTAACATTAATATCTAGAAGATTTTTTTCTGTAACAATGAATGACTTAAAAAAGGAGTAATGGTATTTTTACCATTTGGCATTTTGAGAAATCTTAGCCAGTATTTTATTACTTTGATGTAGCTAGATATATACATAGAGTGCCTCCCACATTCCCCATTAACTGTGACATTTTGCACGCATAAAGATGTACCTTTTCTATAGTGTCATAGATTTCAAGGCCCCATACTTCTGCTCCATAGAGTAGAATAGGAGTAATCTTAGTGTCAAGAATTTTGAAAAAGGTGTCAAAGCTAAAATTTGGAAGAGGTCGTATGGTTATTAAAATGCCTATTAAAATCTTTTTAGCTTGTAGTGCGGCTTTGTTGCCGTGCAATCACCAAGTTAGTCGACTTGTAAAAAGTACACCCGAGTATTTGTAATTTCTTACAACCTCTAATCTCTCACCTTTATAAAACCATTTTTCCCGTTTTGATAATTTTCCTCCATTTTTAAAGCTATTACCTCTGTCTCATCGATACTGACATTCAATTTCCATTGTAGTACCCAAGTTGATTTATTAGATTTTGAAGTCCAGATACTGTCCTTGCGAACATAACAATGTCATCAACAAAAATGAGAAGAAAAGGCTTAATAGTTTTAGGATGTAATTGGATGCCCTCATTACTGTTTTCATATATATGTAGCGATAGTTCGTTGATGAAGACCGAAAACAGAAATGGACTTAGTTTACGCCCTTGTCGTACCCCAGTGTTGCAGCAGAAGGAATCAGATAGGTTATTATTGTTTCGAACACAAGCCTTTACGTTGTGATATATGCAGCAAAGTAATTTACCAGTTTTAGTACTGATTCCTTGGGATTTACAAAGGGACCACAGCAAGTTTCTGTTAACCGAGTCGAAAGCATTTGCAAAATCTACAAATATGGCATACATTTTTTCTACCCTTTCGGGCTAAAAAATTCTGCCCGAGTGTCTGCAAAATAGAGGCCTGGCCAGTAATGACACTGCATACATATATCTCATATATCTCGCACAACGTCAAAATGAAACAGAAAATTTTGACATGTTAAATTTTCGGGCCAAGACCTTAACCACATCTGTGTGGGGAATGATTTGCACATGACCAACAGGTCTCCAACAAGGCCTATAATTAGAAACCTGCCTGAACATGTTTGATATTTCCTTTGCAAATGGTAAGAAGAATGGTAAATATTATCTCAGCGGTTTGTCCAGTTCCTCGAAGGGCATATTGTGCTGATCTTTGTGTGAAAAATATTCCTCGGGTTCCTTATCAATAATCCGAAATCATATTTCCTAACTTTTACACACACAAACATATCTCTATATACATGTATATATATAGGAGAATAACATGTGAGGAAATTGCACGTCCAGGGACTAACGGGATCTGGTGGTCAGGCTCGCTGATGGTTGATACATGATGGCATTGTCCCAATTGCGTAGATCGATGCTCATGATGATCATTACTGGACTGTCTGGTTCAGACCTGGTTGTTTCCAGACCGCTGGAATGTTGCTTAGTGTTTCCTTAAACAACAAACGAACACCACCAGTTATTAGTTTTAAGGGCCCTTGGCGACAATATGAGGGTCCTGTTAGGTAACGATGTAGAGAGCTCATTGAATCATGTCACAATTGAACTTACTTGAACACAATAAAACTTAACAACAATCTCTTTGTACATGTATCGCAAAACAAGCAATTTAAGGATTTTATTTATGTGAAGGACTGTGAAACTATTTCCCAACACCTGTTTAAAGGCTCCCGTATGAAAGGATATTTCTTTAATTTCGTTATTTCATTCTTTGGTTTCCCTCCCAGCTCATCCTAACTCTCATCATGCAGTGTTTTGAGGAGATATTCTACCTCATCGAGATGATGGGATTTAGCTTTGCGACTGTGTTATGTGCTGTTCTGGCGGGCCAGGTGTACCTCAGGTGGAAGGAACCAAACATGCCCCGCCCTATAAAGGTACTAACATTATCATAGGTATTTGGTATATGTGGGTTGTTTTTTAAAGATCCAAATCTTGTGGATGTAGACAGCAATGCTACAGACAGAAAGAGCCGCAGAGTTGAATTTCAGCATAAAGACACACATATCTATTAACAGGGTATATTGTCAGTTACGCGGTGTTTTGAAAGGGTGTACGGGACTGTTTATGAGAGTCTTGTAAACTGAGTATTTACATCACCATTCCTCAACAGATGTAACAACAAAATTGCCAAATTATTAAACTATCATCGAAAATAGAGACAATTAGCGGCAGAATTTAACCATAGCGACATTCCAAAGCAAACGGTGAATAATTGCCAGCTATCTTAGACTGGATGTGTTTTCGCAGGAATTAAAGATATAAAGATTTTACTAAAGATGATTTCACCATCTGACTGATTTTGCTTCCTGTTTCAGCTACCCGTGGTCGTACCTAGTTTCCTCTTCATAGTCAGCCTGCTTATTTTCATATTAACGATATACCAGAAGCCACATGAAAGCGGCGTCGCTCTGCTGTTGATGCTGTTAGGAGTTCCGGTGTATGTGGTCGGAACTGTTTGGTCGAAACCCACGTCAGTCAAGCAGAAGTTAGGTAAGGTTTTACTGGAATCGATGTTGTAAAACTCGGATCTGACGAACCCTACCAGATAGGGAAACCAGTGAAACGATTCAAGGGTAAAATATCTCCCAAGTATACTCGCTGCTGTGGTATGTTGAGTGATCCAGTTGGGTTTTACTCCGAAATTAGCAATACCGCAGAAACAGTCTAAGTAAACTTATCCTCAGTACTTTTCGTTACACTCCACCACTGAGTCTAACAAAACCTTATGGGAGGTCGCGTCAGGTAACCTTTGAGATTGATCAGAACACAGCTTACCAAATCGCGAAAGTGGACATTCACACATACCTTTCGAACTTTTTATCTCGAAAAGGTTCGTACCCGAACGATTCCGAACGCTATTTAGTGTACGATCCCTTCTGGGTGATGCACACGGCGCGCGTTACAACCATGACAACGGTGAGTAAACAGTCGCTGAAAATAGTGTTTTAGGCAATATTCAAGAATGTCATCTTGCGGAAATATTGGCTAATGGTAACCATGTCAACAGAACCCACAAAGCGTATATACAGCTGGTCAAATAACTGTGTTATGTACAGATTTTTGTTTGTGGAGAGATCTGTGTCGGTAACCTGAATATTTTGAAAGTCCCACCGATTCCTAAATAGTAGCCGTTGTTTGATTGGTTCAATCTATTTGACAGTCTCGCGTTTGATTTGACGGTCATTGGTGGCTCACAGGTTACCTGATGCGACCTTCTACTAGGTTTTGGTAGACTCAGTGGTGGAGTGTAACAATTAACACTGAGACTAAGTTTACTTAGACTGGGTTTGGGTTAGATTGGACGGTTGCGTTTGATTGGACGGTTATAAGTAGCTCAAAGGTTACCTGACGCGACCTTCTACTAGGTTTTGTTAGGCTCAGTGGTGGAGTGTAACGAAATACACTGAGACTAAGTTTACTTAGACTGATGGGCTTCACACATTGTATCCATGTGATGATTCGAACCCGCGGTCACCGAGCGCTTAATTTAACCAGTAGGCTGCGGTTAGGAGATATGAACACTGCTATGTCAAGATAGGTGTTTAAATTGACAAATGCGTTATTTACTATGATTTATAAAGTAACATATTGTGTTCATATTTCTTTTCAACAACACATTATTCCATAAAAACAAATGTGTTGAACACCATAAACGATTATCTATACTGAGGAATACTATGATTTATAAAGTAACATATTATGTACGTATTTCTTCGCTACAACACATTATTCCTTGAAAAACAAATGTGGGGAACACCATGAACGATTGTCTATACTGAGCGAAGGCGTGAACCATTAGACATGACTTTACCAAATATTGCGGATTTGTTAAGGTTGTTTATCAGTATTGTTGTGGTTAGTGGTTTTTATTATTTTTTTTCAGATTCTTTTACGAGGTTAATACAAAGGTTACTATTGGTCCTTCCTGTAGACAAAGACGACCACTTTGATTGAGGATAAGTGTTGGATCTTCTTTATACGCCACCGGCGTTCATTGCCAGAGACGCAGATGGAGACGCCCAGAAGTGGGCCCACATATCGCAATGTGATAATATGACCAGTCATCTTTTTGTGCCTCGTGAAACATGACATTCCATATTTACCTACAGCTTTACAATATGCACGGACTTCAGCCACGAGGAGTGTTCAGTTTAGAAAGCTAGAGAAGAGGCATTGCAAACGACCGTACCTCGTTATTATACTAGGGTTTCAGTCAATTGTCCTTACGCCGAAACACGCCAGTAGTACTATAAGGTGTGGACTGACTATATTATGCTTATGTGGATCACCACCTGGTGTAAACTTATCCGTCCCGTCGTTCTTATAGCAATACATATTGCCTAGACGTTATTGACGGTATAGCGGGGTGTGTTATCTATATGACGGTGGAATGGATCAGGTGAACTTCACGGATGGATGGAGGTGGTGGACTTGATGGATAGATGGATGTGGTGGACTTTATGGGTGGATAGCTCAGGTGGACTTGATGCGTGGATGGGCGTAGTTGACTTGGAGGGTGGATGGACGTAGTGGACTTGATGGGATCAGGTGGAACAGGTGGACTTGATCCGTGGATGGATCACGTGGACTTGATTGGACAGGTGCAATATGGATAGGTTTCATAGTAAGATTTGATTCTGTGTAAATGAAACTTGTTACTTTGAATTTAAGAAAGAGAGGATTAGTTTTGAATTGAAATTGCACGTATTTAGCAGATGGGGCAATTAACGATACTAAGCACCGTCTTCGCCTTGTATTTTATTAACATGCCTGATTTTTCACTATCGATGTATGGTTGTGGTGATGTGCATTCAAACGTTGTTGTTAGTAAAGAGTAGATTATAGATCGCTTTATTCCATTTGCTCCTTAAAGCAAGAGTTATACCACCAACTCCTTATAGTAAGAGTTTTACCACCAAGTCCTTATATCAACAGTTATACCACCAACTCCTTACATCAAGAGTTATACCACCAGCTCTTTATCAATAGTTATACATCAGCTCACATGTAATCATATTTTGTAAATTCGTGAAATCAACGTGAAATGCATATGGCTGACGTCACGGTGAACTTATGCACCTAATTTTGTTAAAAATACATATTTTCACGACTAAAAACTGGTGAAGTGATATTGGTTCCATACTTTCATTTATATGCAGAGCTATATTCATATTTTTGTTCTCTTGTAGTAAAGTTTAACTTGACACATCTGATATTGACAATTTCACGGGTACATGTTTTTGATGATTTGTAAGTGTGTTATTACTCAGTACCACTTCATTTGGTTTTGTTAACCACATGTACATATGTTTCACCTTTCTGTTGCATCACACCATGATTCACATTTTCAATCCATTTTCAATAAATAAAACTGTAAAGCTTGTGTTGCTTAACTTTGTGTGAAGAGTGTAATGTGTAGTACACATTCTTTAAAAACGTAAGGGATCAGATCGTAAAAACACACGTCAAAAACAGGTTTTGATTAGACAGATACATCCCATACAAGGACGATTACGACAGTGATACCACGTCCCGATTTCTCGAAACACTCGTCAATTCGAGTTTTGACTAAGTTAGAGTTCATACTCAAAATTAAGAAAAGGCAGGAACATGTATTACTCAGAATAATCTGAAATGAATATTTAACTCAAAGAAAGTAGACAATTACAGATTTGTAAATAGGTTTCTTCAATTGTTTTGGCTTGTTGATTATAGAAATGAAGTTGAGATAGAAACGCAGCTGTTTCAAGTTCTCAATCTGTTTGAAATCTGAGTAAGATTTGTCGTTCTGTGAATGACAGAGGGAGACACCTGAAGACGGCGAGCAACACTGCTGATGGATTCACCATCCGGTAACCATGAAATGGCCCAGGGCCTAGAGTTTCGAAGCTCTCTTAGCGCAAAGACTGTCGTAAGATAATGTTAATGTATGGCACTTTAGACAATCTTAGCGCTAAGAGAGCTTCGAAAATATAGGCCCTGCATCTGTCGTGTGCGCTTTAGGGTCTGTGCCGTGGCACGATGAAGAAGTTGTGATCCTTCAGCACTGTCTGTGGCTTCTTTGAAAAGAAACGTCGCCACAAGCTGCATGGGAAGTCTGTCTTCCAAATGCACAAGGCTGCTGTGTTTGGGCATTTGAATCAAACACGGTTCTGTTGTGTTTTAGCACCCACGTTTTCCACTGTTTTTGACAATGTTTCATTTCAGTCAAACTCAATCATTTGCTTCACTGCAAGTTTTAACATGTCGTTTAAAGTGCACATTAAGCACACAAAAGTTGCTTTTACCCTAGAGTATAAATGACCTCATTGATGCAATAAAACAATAACAGCTTATTTCAAGGTAATATCTATACAACTTTGTGGACACCTGGTAATCTCCAGCATGCATTCTTTCAATGGCGATGTTCAAGACGTGACGTAGTGATTTGACCTTGAAACTCTTTCAGCACGAATGCCAATTTCTGAAAGAAATCTAGATTTTTATTACCAGACAGTGAATGCTGCACAAGTGGAAGGTGATTTCTGTTCCGTTGTGACGGTGCCTTTCTAATCCTTGCAGGAAATCTCATCAAATTCTACTTTTTGATGTAAAATCGATTTATACTTGTGCAGCTGTGTAAAATCATGTTATCAAGACTTTTGTTACATATGTTGACGATTGTTTGAACATAATAGGTAAATAATAAATTTTAAAAAATACGATACACCAATGCGTTTCCTTTTTTGGATGGTATATTACTTACCTGATTACACTGATACTATTTAGTTTCACGCATAGCAGTTGTTACATTACCATGTGATTAGCGTTGTTTTACGATTCAGCAAATATTTGAAAACGGCCAACAAGCAGAAACCGCATATGTGATGTTCAGATGGTAGTACCGCCACACTTTGCCAGTGATTAGATATTGTTTAATTGGATTATTGCAATACTGCGGTTATTCGTAGCATATACATCAAACATAGATAATGTAGAACTGTATCGGGATGACTTGATTAGTTATGCGTATCTTGATGTTTCCTTACAATGTTTATTTTCATCTAAAATTAGTTTTATAAAAAAACATATCTTCATTCTTATTTAGGATATTTTGTAAGAATTTGGCAGTATGTACTAACTCGATGTGCTTTAAAAATCTTCTTTAGTGCATGTCAAAATGTGAATTGCTGGACGGCCATATTGGATTACAGCAGTTTAAGATTAGTTTCGATCTTTTCTCCAGATAAGGCACTACTTTTACCATCGTAAAATTTCACACACGGAAAATCAAAACAATATGATGATAGTTTGTTGTGTGTTTGTTTTTGGTTTATTTTGGAGACAAACGTTAGGAAACTTTTATCAGAGATGGTCTGATATTTTGATTACATTCTGCGTTGAAATGATTGTTTGATCATGAACCCATTTGGAGTTTGTGACACAGGGCTTGTAACGCTAAAACTGCCATGAAGGTATGCACTTCACTAACGGGGTCTTAGCATCGTGTAAAAGGACTAAACGAGGTTTTAGCTCTTTATGGAAGGACCTTGAGATGACAGCCCCTGTGGTTTGTGATTCATCGGTATCAGTTTGACACAAACAGACTATAGTAGGCAAGGTAAAAATGTCTCCTAAATTTGGACATACGCATCCCGACAATAATAGTTCAGGGAAAAAGAATACTTTATCACATACATGGTGGTAGAGTAAACTGCACTTCTTAAAGCTATGAGAGAGCATCGGGGATGTTAGAGTTATTCAAGTGTGTCAGCGGGTGCATGCTACATAGTAGTCGCAATTGAATTGTCTCCTCCTGGTTAAAGAATTATTTAGTCAGTAAATTTCCCCAAATGTGCGTTTTCGGATCTGTTCTACGTTAATGTCAAGTAAACAGGAAACTATTGATGGACTAGACAACCTTGGATAATCCTCATATACGCTGCATTACGCATGGGCCGCCTGGCAACTGAGAAGTTACCGCTCTCATTAATGCAACATCATGTGTTAAACCTATTGAGTTCACCGACCTGTGGATTGTGTTATTGTAAGGGACCGTTCATAATGATTAATTTATGGGTTGTGTATGATGATGATTTTTATGGTGAAGCCTGTACAATGTGAATGACTCTATTATCTTAAAATTTAAGGACAGAGTGACCCCCGCCCAGTCCCTTTTCCAATGAAGGGCAAAGAGATACAAATAGGTGCTGGTTCCGGATTGTTGGTGGCCTTTTTTCTTGTTGGGCGGAGAGTGGAGTTGCTGATTTTATCAACTGTCTTTGACGGGTAGTGCTTGAACTGCTGTATTTCTGCAGTAGGACTGTTGGGGGAGAGGTTTATGACCCGTCTGGTGAGGGTGGAGATGATTCCACTTTTGTTTTAAAAGTGTGGTTGGAGTCAAAGTGCATGTATTGGTCAGAATGGGTTGGCTATATATTGACACTGGTTTCGATCTTGTTACCTGGGGTTCTGGCTACAAGGACATCTGGATAGGAAAGTTGACAATTTGTTTCTGTTTCTAAGGTGAATTGGATCCGGGGGTGCTGTTGGTTGAGGTGTTGCAGGAGGGTAACTGGGTCGGGGTCTTGATATACAATGACAAAGGTGTCCTCGACCTTTCTGTACCAGCAAGTACGTTTGATGGTTGTGGTGCTGCGGGCTTGCTGTTCAAAGGAGGTCATGTAGGACAAGGCCACAGTCATCCCGAACACTCCAGATGTCCACACAGTGGTCAACAAGATCCTCCATGACCCCACCACCTACCGCAATATCAAGAAAGATATTCTTTTCTGGATATCCTCTCACGCATCCCAAAGAATGCCCAGTTAGGCCAAAGTGAGTTATTTCGACTTAATCTTGTTTGCAGTTGTGTAAATTTGAGGGATACAGAGTAACATTATACAACATTATTTTTTCTATTTCCGACAGTATTTTAGTGAATTGTTCGAACTCTGATTTTGTTGGAGTTTTTGTGGTTATTTTTCAACTATATAACTTGAATTTGCATTTTGAATAATTTGTTTATGTAAGTCCATAGCGAAAGGTATCAGAATCTGCAAAGTTGTGTTTTGCGCTGCATTTGACCTTTAACCTCTAATCTGGAGGTATATATTTCACTTATGATAGTATGTGAGGCAAATCATATTAATGCTTTTCTTTTCACGACAGGGCTTCCAATCTTGTGAAATGCTGTGCTCAATACAATCCGAAAATATATTAAAATCAAAGACAATGACATGCTAGCAAATGTTTACATGATCATCTTGCAAAGACCAAACACAAAAGACCACCTCCACCCCACCCTAATCCCTCTTCACGTCCTTCCCCAAAACAAATCCGTATCAGTAGGTAATTTCTCTCAATCAACAGAATGCATGTCATTTTTCCAGATTCCAATTTCATCTGAATCAGATTTTTCTCTCTACTTTTCACATGCTTCTGATGAACTCCAAATGAACTCACATGCCATGGACACATTCATGTTTCTGTACTTTCTGCATCTTTACCTTCATTCATTTTCAATATCCAGAAATGAGATCTGCTTATCCACATGCACCATACCTGGAATCTACAAGCATCAACATTGACTAGTCAGTCAAGTTCCCCTGACACGATCAATGTACTGAAGTAGGCGTCATCCGACCTTCCTCCAGAGAAGTATCTTATATCAGTGGTTTGTGACCGAGCTGTACACCAACTGTGTGAGAGGGTACATGCTGGAACAAGCTTGATATACTACCGACAAGAAATAAGGGAACTAATGAAATAATAGCGAATTTGAAACTGCTTTAAATATCAATTTAAATAAATAAAATCAATTTTAGGCGTCAAGTTCAATATCTGGTGTGTCCACCATGTTGGGCGACACATTCACGGCACCTTGATGGCATGCTGTTAATCAATTTCCGGATGGTTGCTCGTGGTATTGCCCGCCATTCCTCTTGGAGAGCTGCACCAAGCTGGGCCATGTTTGCGGGTCCTGGGTCCCTGGCGTACACCCTTCGATCAAGAACATCCCTGAGATGTTCAGTTGGGGACAGGTCTGGGGACGCAATATTTGGTCAACGTATCGCTGACCAGTCATGGCTCCGTTAATGATGACCAAATCTGATCGTCTGTCATGTGTAATCCCACCCTACACCATGACACTACCGCCTCCATATCGATCATGGTCAAGAATTGCTGCTCTGGCATATCGCTCCCCGCTCCGACGCCAACGTTTTCTGCCATCTGTGAATCGTAGGCAAAACCTTGACTCATCAGAGAACATGGTGTAACGCCAGTGGCGCATAGCCCGTCCCTGATGCTGCCTAGCCCATGCCAATCTTTGGCGCTTATGGTGAGCTGAAAGGGTGACACCCTTAAAAGGCCGTCTTGCTTTCAGACGAGCTTGATAGAGTCGGTTTTTAACGGTTGAGGTTGAAATGCGTCTTCCAGTGAGTGTGCGGAATTCTCTATTGATGGCAGGGGCCGATTTAAACCTATCGCGTGGAGCAATTAACGTAATGAGACGATCCCGTCGTGGTGTCGTTGATGTTGGTCTACCACGCCCAGGTCTCGTTGCAACCCCACCCGTTTGACGGTACTTAACCCACAGGCGTGAAATTACACTTTTTGATTTACCCATCTGCCGGGCAATTTCACATTTCACATAATGATGTGTCCCCCCCCCCCCCCCCCCTCGGAGGCATTTCTGTCAGTAAGTGTCAGTCTCTATTGCATTGGTGATTGCGACTTCTCCAGTACATTTACAGGAGTTAACTTCTGTATGCACGTGTAGCACGTGCTGGGCATGTATCATGCGAAATTCCATTGTCATTGGATGTTGCGTTTGGGAGATACGCCACGATAACGGACCCTGTCACAGTCAAAGTCATCTACATTCAATTTCTTGGTTCCCTTATTTTCTGTCGGTAGTATATGTACAGCTACAATACAGTAAACTTCATTCTAGAACAGTCACTGGAACAGCAAATTTGCTAATACATGGATAACAAGAGCATCCCTCCAAGTACAGCCCAGGCTTTGGTTGTGGAGACAAGAGGTCATGACAAATCTTCTTCAATAAGGACTCAAACACAATGTTGGCACATAAGTAAAAAGTTTATTTATAAAATGCATGCTGTGTCATTATAAAGTGGATTGAAATGATTCTATCCAAATGCTGCTACTATGTGGGAAAACTATCTGTTTGCAACCAATTTGAAAAATTACCATCACGTGTTATCAGTTAATTAACGGACATTTCTTCACATGATTGTAACACTTATGTGACCATAACAGTTATATAGGTGATATAGGTAGTTTAGATGTTGAGATTCAAACGCACTATTGCATATTCCACTGAAAAACTCACTAGTCTGATGCTTGTATCATAGAAAATAATCGAACAATTACAGAAAGAAAAGGGTACTAACATCCTTCATTTCTAAACTTGCCAAATTACAACTTGCGGAAGCCCTGATCTTGAACTAAAATGTAAGTTTTGTCAAACAAATATGAAAAATAAAATAAATGACTTCTTCCACTAATAAAATTTATTCATGTTATTTACTTTTTTGTATTTTATAAGTTATGAAAGTCTGTAAATCTAATTTCTTACATCTAACTGTAAGACATTTCTTTGAAATTCTGGTTGTACTTTGCTGGCTTCAACAGTTGGCCCAGCAGAAAAGGATCCAGCCTACAGAACAGAACCTAGATGTTCCCACACATCTATATAATGTTGGTCCAATATGCCGTAGGTACAAAACACAAACACAGGGATAAATGAAGCACATGCATTACGTTATGCTTGGTGCATAAATACAGAAATTAATTTACATTCCAGTAGGCAAGCAAATTATAAAATATCTGATAAAATACATTAGTATCATACTATTCATTTCTTAACTGAAATTTAACTCCAAAAGTGTTGTGAAGGTTTGATGAAGCAAAGAGTTTGTTTTCTTCTACAGTAAGTGCTGACACATTCTATTTACAAACACATATCATGTAAATTATCATTTACAGTTTAAATGATTATGACACTACTAATTATTTTAAGTAAATTACACTGAAATAGACAAAAAATACCTTAGGTATACAGTAAAGCACATGACTTATCTCATAACAACGCAAAACAATTCTACTTGTCCTGAATTAGGGTAACCATCTTTGATCTACTTTGAATCAGATACTGACATCAGTAGAAGCCTTCAAGACTGGTACTGTTTGCCAGTCATGTCTATCTTCTGGACTAGCAGCATCTATGACTATCACTGTTTGATATTAAAGGATATAACTCTTATCCATTATCACCCTGTGTAAAGCGTCAGGTCATAGCTAAACAATGAATCATTTATATCTCCAGCCGAAGCATCATAAAATATCACAAGCACTACCATTACAGGTATTTTATAAACATTCCCTAAACATGCCAGTGATTCTCACATCAGAATTATTAGAAGTGTTTAAAAGCAAAATTATGCTAATTAATTAATTTGTCAAAGATGTGATGGTGGTTTTCCACACCCACATAGAATAATGAAATTAATAAAGCATATGACCATGCTTATTTTCATAGTTTTAGAAATCTTCTGATATGCTCTTGAAAATTATCCGACCTGCTTTTAAAGGTGATTTATTGGACCAAGCAGCATGTCCAATTAGATATATGTAGTAGTAGCAGATTGTATGTCATACCTACATTGCATGAGCATTTCAAAGCTAAATATTGAAGATATATTGCAATATTGCACTTGTTGGATGATGTTTATTGTAACCATGACAACAATGATGCCCTGAGGAGACGATGACATATGGTTACCATGGTAATATGGGTATAATTTACAGGGACAGTAGGCTGTGTGAAGAGTTGCCATGATAGAATCACTCTGTTGCCTCTTATTTAATGAGAAAAATAACTTATAAAAATAATAATACTACTGTCACAATACAACTAAACCCAAAGCATGATTCATGCCTGGTTGTGATAGTAAAAATGCAGCAAATGCAGTCTCCGGGTTTGACAGATAAGTTACATGGCAATGTCAAGAAAACATTAAGCACAACTGGAAGATTAAAATGCACTTTGATACAAGCCAGTTACTGGTGGCAAGATATAAATGGATTACAAATCATTGACGTAGCTCCAACACAGGAATTGTTACAAACATGCATACAAAACCTAATAAGTAAATACATGACTATGGTAGTTCGTATGGCCTGACTTGGTCGTAAAAAAAAATTCTGAGCAGGAATTCAAGTCAAAGCATATCTGAATGTATGCATAGACACAGTGGTAGTGCTCATTTAGGCCATTTGATATGGGTTCCGTGCAATATTGTCTTGCATGATCGGTCAATCTTAAGACTTAAGACAAACAAACACATATACAATTAGCCCATACATTCTGTAGCACCGAAAAACGAAAATTGGGCAGTGCCTCTACACTTCTATGTTAGGGTACCTGTTTATGTAGAATGTTGCATACACTGATTCTGATTCAAATGATAGATTAGTAAAATGACAAAAATTAAATCCTGAGTTCCAAGAAAAATTGAAATCTTAAAAAAAATTAATTAAAAAATAGATCTGATTGGAGGATATGAAATGAAATGAAAGAAACTTCAGCAAAATCAAGATAATCTGTATTAACTGTCCATGCTGATTGAATACTCATAGACAGATCGTTCCATGTCAGGAAATGAAGTCTGTGTTCGTTGAATCATCAGTGTAGAGATCTACATATCTTCAACCTTCAATATCAGACCTGCTCGTCTGCTTGACTTGAACCCCTCCCAACAGCTCCCTCTACAGGTGGAGATAAAGAGTTATCTCCCTTACTTCTTCTTCTTGCCCATGGTAGATTGGTTTGCTTGGTATTGAGCCTTCTTCTGTTGAAGAACATTCATCTCATCGTCTAACTGTTTCTTGCGATCCTCTAGTTTCTTCTTTTCATCTGCATGTTGCTTCTTCAATGAGTCAAAGCGAGCATGGAGCTAAAAGACATGATGTTAACCAAAGTCAATGATTGCACAATACTTAGTTCTCAGGCAACATTTAATGACGTCTCTGGCACAATGAACAGAAGTCACAGACTACAAGGGTGCATATAGGCAAATTTTTACATAACCGTATCACTGACATAATATAGTATTTAACTAATTTGACCAATTCTTATTCAAAGTGTCCAGGACATATGCTTCAATGTACAGACAAATGTCTCATCATGATTTCAACCAAAGAGCCTGTAGTAATTTCCACTCTCAGAACTTACCTCCTTCTCTGCCTCCTTGAGCTCAGCCTCCTTCTCCTTGACTCTGATGACAAACGTCTGCCTCATCTCCTCCTCCTTCTTCTGCAGGTCGCTGATATGTTGCTGACGCTTCAGCTCATACGTCTCTGATAGACTGGGGACAAACGTCATGTCAGTATCACTCAGACAAAAGACTGAACGGGACAGCATCACCAAGTATATGAATATAAAACATCAGATGAATTGAGATACATATAATATCAGGTATTATATTTGAGGATGTATCTCCTGAAATTTGACATCTAGTTATGTATATTTCATTATTTTCGGGGAGGGGGGCCAAAATAATGTTTACTTTTCTCACCTCTTTGCATCGCTGTCTGAAAACCCCATGTCTTCCAGCTTATGTCTACGATACAGCTCGAAATGACGCTTGTGAGTTGTCTCCCTTAGGTCCTCCATATTTGTCCTGATCAACATTTCGCGAAGTTTCACAAAGTCGCAGTGGTTTTCATTTTCAACTGAAAGGTACAAAGCTTAACATAAGTATCATCTCTCCACATGACAAAAAATAATAATTTACACAAAACAAAGCACCTCAACTCAATAAACTATAAGCTGATCTAATAGAGGGAGTCTTGTAAATGTCTGCGATATTGCAGTTTTGTGATGGTCGTCTGTAAATAATTCAGCCTGGATCAGACAATCCGATCAACCAGATAATGCAACTTGAATTTTCAAGCTTCCATGAAGTACGTAACCTACCTTGCACTGTCCCCCAAGGATACTGCCTTGCCTTCACCATCTTGTTGCCAATCTTCACTTCATCATTGCTGCCAACCACAGCAAAAGGTAGGTGACTCTGTAGAGAAGATGAACCCAATAGAAGAACTAACGTACACTGAGTGAGTCGGTGAGTGAGCGAGTGAGTTTAGTTTTATGCCGCACTCAGCAATATTCCAGCTATATGACGGCGGTCTGTAAATAATTGAGTCTGGACCAGACAATGCAGTGATCAACAACATGAGCATCGATCTGCGCAATTGGGAACCGAAGACGTGTCAACCAAGCCAGCAAGCCTGAACACCTGATCCTGTTAGTCGCCTCTTACGACAAGCATAGTTGCCTTTTATGGCAAGCACGGGTTGCTGCAGGGCTGTTCTACGGTTGGGACCTTCACGGGTGGTTGCTGAAGGAACATTCTACCCCAGGACCTTAACGGGTCAACTAAGATACATCTTAATTATGTAAGTCTAAAGACAACTCTGTTCTTAACCACACCTGGGTCCAAAACAAAAAGCAATATTGCAACTTTTCTCATGATTAGGTCAACTGAAAGTATCCAACATTCAACATACACAGCATGCCTTTACCCACTTTACCCACAATATTATTTCAATCCTTACATTCATGGAAGCATTGTTCTCTGCTACGGTCTCATCATCAGTCGGGAACTGGTAGATCTGTACTCCATTGGCCATCAGCTCACTCATAATCTGCAACATTCAGGACCACAATAGCTAGGCTACATTCAAGCAATAACCACAGAAAACATTCAGATTTCCACCAGAACCACAGGTTTCTAACATACGTTATATTTGGGATTACACTTACTCAGTAAAATACAGATTCTAGTACCATTCAGGATTCGAACCCACACCCTCCAGTCAGGTACCTTATCACAAGCGCACTGAGATGTGTAATCCCAAATAAAACGTGTTACATTTGATCACTTTCTAAATGGCATTGTGTACTCATGTTCATGTTTCTAGCCATACCAGAAATGTTGCAATCAAATGAAACTTTACAGATTGCAAACCATTTCTCTGAAAGTAGTTTAAAATCATTACATTGAATATGTTCTGAAATTGCATGAAACTTTGCAAAAAATTAGATGCATTAAGAAATTAGGGTTTGAAGTCAATTATAACACACCAAGAATGTGGGCCATTTTAAAAAGTAACATCACTTGGTTGACATCTGAGAACAACTTTTCTTATTTTCACCTTTGCTTTGAACTTGTGGAGCTCGGTCTTGGTAATGGTATCAGCTTTGGCGATAACAGGTATGATGTTGACCTTGCTATCTAGCTTCTTCATTGTGACCAGATCTAGTGCTTTAAGCCTGAAGAGAAACCAAGTGCACTGCAATAATGTCAGGAATACAGCACTGAGTGAAACATTGTAAGTGGTTCACTGGTCATCAGACCCCAATGGTACTACATATTTACCAAACACCTCAATCCTAACTTTAAACTGTCTGAAGCATGGGTATCGGATCATAAAAAGGGGTACCAGAGTCAGGCAATTAGCCAATAGCAGATTTTTAGATGATACAGAAGCTAGTAGACGACATGATTTACTAATTTAGACTTATCTCACTTACACTGATTGGCATTTGCAAAACATCAGTAATCACATGTGACTCAATTATATTTCGAAGTATGAAATGAATTCGCTCAGTCTGGCATTCCCAGCAGGTAACATAGAAAATGTTAGTCTCTTCTAAGTAAAAAACTGCTCTTACAATACTGCTCCGAGATTACTTGCCACAATTCAAGCTGCTCCCAAAATACTGCCCACTGGGAAAGCTACTCTTAGAACATTGCTCCAATAAGTCTACCCACTAGGATAGCTGCTCCCACATACCGCCTGTGTTTTGTTTTGGGAGACTGTTTTCCTGGGACACATGTCCTATGTATCAATGTTAAATTGGGCGAACAGGGATACTCACGAGTGTCCTGTTGGAGCAATGAAGTAGAGACAAGCATGAATACGGTTGTCATGGTAACTGTGGAGCATACGTTTGATCTTCAGCTCCTCCTGGAGGTAAGCATCAAATTTGGTATCGATGTAGTCTACGATGGACTTCCAGCTGGAAACAACAATTATCTCCCTTTATGGAATATGTTCCCATCAGTATCAACCAGGACCTCATGTGTCGCACTGGTGCATGTTGACCCTTGCAATGACTGCATCTTACCAGAATTGTCTTGAGGGATATACTCCTGAAAGATTTCTTAACCATGTCAATCAGTTAGGCTTCTAAGAATACACTGTGCTGACACAGTAAAAGGGGTTCAGTTGCAGAATTTAAGAATGAGTGATTGAGTGAACTTTTTATGCGTCACTCAGCAATATTCCAGCTGCATGGCAGTCTGTAACTAAACAAGTCTGGACAAGACAATCCAGTTATCAACAGCATGAGCATCGATCTACGGTATTAGGATTCGATGACATGTGTCAACCGAGTCAGGGAGCCTTACCACCCAATCACTTTAGTCACCTTTCACGACAAGCATGGGTTACTGAAACCTAATCAGAGCCCATGAGAAGTTTATGGGTCAGATGTGCAAAACACTCTGATGTTGTGAGGGTACTGGTACTGGTTCATTGGTTTACTGTTTCATATGATACAGTGCAAATATCCTGCAAATGCTGCTTCACTACATAACATGAAACTTTGTTTTGTGGAGCAAAAGGAAATGATGCTGAAACAGTCACTGAAGACAATATCTACTTAAAGTTTCCTTGAAGAAGAAGAATATGCATGTTAGAATGATTGAAACAAAATTGAAACAAGTATGCAGGATTTATGTGATATTTCTGCTCTGATAAGAAATACAATCTCAGACAGTCTGTGACAGACTTTCATGAATCACTTTGCCAATGACATCTCAGTTATGACATGCAACAAAGTTTCAGAATCTGACCAGCAGTAAGTCAACCCATGTCCATCATTGTAATGATGGTGACCTTTCCCAATCAGGGTCTCCATGGGGTTTACCAACAACAAAGTAACCTTTCGTAAGCAATGCAAAAATACAACTGATATAACATCTCACAATAACTAACTAAAAATACTAGGATCAACTAAAATGATTTACGTAACTTCTAAATAATAATAACATCTGAGCAATAATAATGAAAAGAAAACGAGTAATTAGAATTTTGAAATACTAGAAATGTTAAACAGCTACAAATTATTGTCACTACTTCCGTCCACCAACATCTAGTGTTAAATACACAGGTACCTTCACACTGTATACACATCAGCTGTACAACTAAACATGAGTCCATATTCGACACTACTAAAACTCCCACGATTCTATATGTTGTTGATCATGTGACACATGACATGTGACACTCCCATTCTTTGTCAGTAACTGGGAAATGAATGAGTGAGTGAGTTGGGTTTTATGCTGCTTGTAGACCCCACAATTGGGCTTCACACACTGTACCCATGTGGGGATTTGAACTGTCGTGACAAGAAAATGTGTTAACCACTACCACATGACCCTTAACACTAAATGTCAACTATGTAAATAAGCTAGGTGTTACACAGACACTTGAGGCTTTTTGATAGACATACATATCTAGAACCCTCAAGGAAGAGCAGTTTAGTACCTTAGCGTGTTTAATGTCACATGATCACTGACTGGTGCAGAGAACCTGGTATATATGGGTATTGAAGGGGCAATACACACCCAATATGTGCAGTGTGATATGATCATATTATCATGCTAACGATCTAAGTAAGAAACAGTCAATATCATTCAGTATCAGATATGCTACTGATCCAAACACACGAATATGAATTAGTAATTAAAATGTTCAACAGCAGAAGATGATTTATCAAAACTAACTGCAAAACTCATAGTTTCAATGTCCTAATAATATGACCGAAAAACATATCTTGCAGTGAAAAATTGAGGATCAAAGTTGTTCATATCCAATGAAATGTGAAAATATCTTAAAAACTGGCCATAAGATTGTAAAATTATACTGTTGGCATTAAGGGAAACAACTTAAAAGCATGGCAAGCCAGCTAATGGAGGTCCAAGGAAACATGAGTGTTTAGGTTAGGCTGGCGTTGAAGCACACTTCATGGTGTGTCATGTTAATGTGGGGGGAAAGAATGAAGGGATGTAGATCTTAGATGTTTACCACATTGATGAGCACCCTTCAGGTGCTGACAAACCACAGCAAATCTGGGATCTGAACCACTGAATTCTGGCATGTCCAAGATACACAACTCTTCTGCACAGAGAACAATAGCATCTAAGCAAGAGGTTCCCAGTCCTCAAGGAGAAATTATATAACCTACAATGAACACAGTACTCATACTTGTCACACAGATCACAAGTGGAGACGAAGGGAACAGAAACACAATTTTGCCCACACCAAACCAATCACATCATATCAAAGCAATCTTCAATACTTTATACATACAAATGCTTTGCTGTGCAGTCATTATTTTGGACCAATGAGAGACATTAACACTGTGACCAATGAGAATCTTACATCAGGTAAAAGGGAATATTATTCAACAACACAGGATATGGCCTTGTCACTATCTCTGTGCTAAATCTCAGGCAGTGGTTGTATTTGGATAGAGTAAGTCCTATAAGAATTCCATATTCCATAGGTCCTCATCCAATCAGGTTACAAAAAAGCAATCATGCTTCACAGTTAAACGATAAACATGGGTGATGGAGGAAAGAGGTGTATTGTGTGTGAGTGTGTATATTTTCATGCTTCTTTTAGCAATATTCCAGCAATATAATGTGGGGGACACCAGAAATGGGCTTCACACATTGTATCCATGAGGGAACTGAACCTGGGTCTGTGGCGTGACTATCAAATGCTTAAACCAATTGGCCACCTCCTCAAAACTGACACAATGTACAGCTGCTGAAAACAGTGTTGACCAAATCACCCCCTTCTTTCTAATTCATAACTTACCACAGATGATACTGCTAGATAAAATACATCCACCCTTCAAATTACGAAAACAACAAAACAAACAACACACACAAAAAAGTAGTTCCACCAAATTGAGGATAATATTCACAACATCAAACACACCTGAACCATTCACAAATATGATGTGAAAAATTAAAACAAGAGTCAAAACCACCTCCACATGTCCAAGGCCACACAGTGTACTGAAGACACAATCACATGAGATGAGAGTATAGCATGAGGAAGCACTAAAAGTAAGAAGCTAGAAGCAACACCCGTCTACGTGATCTCACCTATCCTCTTTGTTTATTTGGTCCCCGAAGCCCACCGAGTCTACCAGTGTCAGTTTTAAACTCACATTCTTCTCTTGTAGCTCTGAAATATTGAAGCATGGGATGAGATGACATTATGAACCGAGCATACCTTTCTTCCTTGTTTATCTGGTCGCCATAGCCAACAGAGTCGACAACGGTCAACTTGAGTCGAACACTGCTTTCCTGTAGATCTGCAATTATCAACACATGAGACATTGAATGAACAATTTAAAACTTAAATAGCAGTCTGTATCTATTCATGTTTATGAAAACAGACCCTTACATAGAAAGACTGAGTGAGTTTTACCTTGTTTTTAGCAACATTCAAGGAATATCACAACAGGGGATGCTAGAAATGGACTCCACACACTGTACCAATGTGGGGAATCCAACCTGGGTCTTCGTCGTTATGAGTGGACACTTTAACAACTGGACTACCACACTACCCCCAGAGAGATTGTGCTTTTATTCTAATTAAGATAATAAGGTATCCATCACACATATAATATAGTCAGCTGAATCCAGTTATGTGTAACAAGTGTGAATGGTATATAACCTACCTGTTTCAAATCAAGCATGAAGTTGTCTTCAGTTTTTACATTTGTTTTCAAGGAGCAGTGGTATTCTCTATGAAGAGAATTACCACTGCACTGCAACAGGTGACACCAACAATGGTGTCATTCACTCTCGGCACAATACCAGATACTGCACAGATTAAAACGTTTTGATCTTTTCTCACTAAAACAAAGTTGCTCACGATAAATAAACTATGCAACACTATGTGCAAAGGAATTAAAGGATGTAAATCAAAAAAAAAAGTCTATCTAATCCTGCTGTGAGCAAAAGGAAGTAAATAACCAAACACATCTGTTGCTACATTTCAGTTGCGATTTTGTAATAATCAGGGCCCCGTTTCACAAAACTCTCGTAAGCCTAAGATCTCGTAACTTTTCTCGTAGCATTTGCACCTCCTATGTTACAGTATGCCAGGAACGAGAGCTACGAGAAAAGTTACGACATCTTAGGCTTACGAGAGTTTTGTGAAACAGGGCCCAGGCCACTTCTGCAAACATTTCAGCACTGTGCAAGAACTGTTTATAATTTTCCAGTATTGTTACAATGGTAGAATCAAAACTCTTAAAATAAAATGGTTTATAATGAGCACTTCATGTATATTTTTCAGTGTATTAGAAATAGTCAATATGGAAATTTAAAGGAATAGATACTTTTGCATCAACATTTTCTGCAGATAAAATTTCATAAAACATTCATCTTAACTGGAATTTTTAATAATGTGATACTATATTATATCTTCAAATAAATTGCCACACATTAAATGGATTAATAATTCATTCATCATCAATTGGTTAAAAATGAAATATTCGCTCATTTATTCATTCATAATTGTGACCAACTATAATCTGTGATCTTAAAATACATTTTACACAGACTAACTGGAAATCTTTTTGTCTTTTCATGTACAAACCATTGTTTCAACAGCTGCAGTCTTTAAGAAGCATGCAGTATTGAAGTTTAAATGATACTGCCTTCTGCAGCACTGTTGTTGTGACATTACCGTATGTATGAGCCTTCAGCTTTACTCCTGGCAGATCATGAGAACTGGGAGTAGAATCAAAGCTGGTGTTGAACAATGTATCCATCATCGTTGACTTGCCAATGCCTGTTTCACCTAGAACAGGAAATAAGTGATTTGCTCAGGACAAGCAGCATTTTATTGTACTTCTTCCACTTCATTCAATACAAAATTGTAACCCATTGTTAGGTCAGTTTGGAAGACAATCAGCTGTATGAGAGGACTGTTCACAGTGTAGGAATACACAGTGTCATTTAGAAAAAACAAATGTAACATGTCATATTTGGGATTACACTTTCCGAGTAAAGAACAGATTGCAGTACTTTTGTTGGGTTGAGTTCAATCTTGGATTTGAACCCCCACCAACAGAGTCAAGAACCTTATCCTAAGAACAAAAAGTCAGATGCAAGATAGAGGATTTGCCTTATTTGAAGCTGTGAAAAACAATGCAGAAAACATAACTGATTCTTCCTTCAGTAACGGCTCACTTGCTTAACACCACAGCTGTAATATACAAGTATAGAGTTTAAAACCAAAGCGTGTTATATTACACTGCAAGACCTATGCTGAAAATACAAAACCTGGTTATGCTTACTCAGTGACATAGTGTGTAGAGAAAATAGATAACTGAAAGCAGGCTATGTACAGTCGATGACTGCAGCAACCCTGCTGCCAGGATGATATCTAAGGGCATCTTGCTACAAGATTTCACAAATTATGTGATAGGGTTTTGTGATTAGTATGCATTTTGGTGCTAGGTTTCTTGAGGTAGCTGTAGCAGTCTGAAATTGAGGTGTTTTAAGGTAACTGAATTGTCTTACCAACGCAGAGGATGTTGAAACAGAAGCCTTGAGATACAGACTTGTTGACCAGTTGATCTGGCAGGCTGTCGAACCCAACATGGCCTGTCAAGGTGAGATTCCTTAAGTTCTGAGCCTGTACAGTTGGCATCTGCAAATAGAGAGAAACACAAGCTAAAACCATCTGTCAGGAGAGTAGAACTACCCAACTTCCATACCAATGGGTAGGTAACTGGCATACCATGACGAGAACAATCTAATTAAATCAAATAATGGCTCTAGAGATACATGTATATGTGAGGTGGTGAATTTCATGATATGGATGCAATACAATACATATTGCAATAATATGGATACAATACAAAACATAAAGCAATAATATGAAGGCAATACAATTTGTATTCAGATACAGCATCAGCCCATAATCCAAACAATATACTGTGTGCACATTTTTACCTTGAAAACTTACATATAAAGTGACAATCTGAATTGAAATCCTTCTGATCAAGAAAGTGAAATTATTCACCACTAATGTTCTATATATAATGTGTGTAGCACACACACCTTATAACAATAGAAGCATCTAACAAAACTTCAGATTGTGAAGTCTGCGAAGGTAACATGCAATGCTATATCCATTTGTTGCTGATCCATAACAAATAACAAATGAAAGAATGCATGCAGTATGATGCAGTACACTGTAGTATTTATCTCAATACACAAATTATTACCTGCAATAAATTTCAAATCCTAAGTAAATATTGACATAATATATTGTATATTTGGCTACTAGTCAGAAGCTCTAAACTGTTTGGCCTACTGAGCTCCACTGATACCAGTGGAAATGTCACTAAACTCTACTAGAAATGGAGGAAAGTATGCTTGAAGGTTTAAGCATAAGTTGCAGTGGTAAACTTAAGGTAGTTGAAAAATATTATATGAATTTGGTGGCCACAACAATCAACAAAAAATACAACAAATATAACATGAGTTTTCCAGGACCCTTCAAACCTGACTATTTGCTGGTCACTGAGTAAGTTGATTTCTCCATGGCAAGACTATAAAGTACCGGTATTTGAAATTAGAGATTAAATCCAAAATGTCCTTGTCACAGGCCTAATTATCATAAATTTAAGAGATAAAGTTGAATAAACCACAAAAATAAACACAATTCAAAGCCGTTAATGAATACTTCTGATTTCATTTTCTACAACTCTTTGAGTAATAGGAATTCTTGTATTTTTTTAATCATTGTTGATGGCAAAGTTTTAATGTAGTGTTAAAAGCTTGTAGGTATGAAAGCTTCTCATCTTTTTAAATAAGCTATAATTACTTACTTTATATTGTTAGCATCATTACTAACCAGGGAAAGGAACGTCCCTTTAGATCTTCATCTTTTCATTCCTCACAGTTTCATTTAACAATATGATAGGCAACCTATCAAATGTAAAGTGCAACCTGATTTCAACATGCACTAAGTGTGAGTAAAAATATTTCAAATTCATAATCTCACTTAGCCTAACATTTCCACACATCACTGCTCTCTGAAAACACCCTACCTGGTATGCATCTCATCATTGAATAGTGTGCATCTCATCTTTGAATATTGCAAAACATTACTAATCTTTGTGTTTTGAGTACTTTGTCATGCATTCTTGTGTCTGACATCATCAAACTGTGTGCAATTTATCATTGTGTCCATATGGTCCTATGTTTTACAGAAATTCATAATCAAATTATGCTGCAACTCAACACAGACTGTATTGGAATTCTATATTTTAAATGGGTTCATGCATCTGTGCTCAACTTAGATACACAGCTGGAAAATTGTGAGGGGTCTGGTTTTCTTTGGTCAACATGCACCAGATGAAGGTTAACTCAAGTTCTTGGAAACAGGCCCTGTACTGGAATATGTCCTTCTGAGTCTGACAGAGTTATGTATTTCTCACAAAAGTTATCAGAAAAAAAAAAGTATTTTGTCTCACCTCTGGCAAACTAATTGTTTTGTTGTCATCCTGAAATTAAGTCACCAGAACCAAAGTGTTAATGATTTTAACTATGTTAATCATGGCAGTGTCAAATCTAAGATTATTTTGACAAGGATCACATGCTTGGAAATTAGCACAAATTCACTAGCCTGAGCAGAGTCCATTTCAGACAAAAGACTTGTGATATACCCTAATGCCACATTACAACTATGGTAATCCTGTATCCTGCATTTTTTGTACTAAAAGTGATGAAATATTTCTAGCCCTGCTAAGGAATGGGATTCACCAACAGTGCTTTTGTGTTGAAAATGACCAAGGACTTCAACAAGCACCAATAGTCATTTCCACGAAAACATATAGCAATGTCTCTCCAAATGTCTGACATTCAACTTGAACACAGGATACTTTTTAACAGGAACAAACCTTGTCTTGGATAGAGTTTTTGTGCTAATTTCCATCACTAAAGTTACTGCCCATTCTAAACAAGACAGACATTACCTGCATTCTAGTTTAATCTCTTCCATCGTATTGATAATGAAATAATCACAACACAAATTTGTAAGATCACTTCCTTACATTAAATTTGGAAAAACAGGAATGAGAACAGGTGTGAGTGACAAGAGAAGAAAATGGACTGGGCATCTTTTGAGTCATGCTAACTGAAACAATATAACATATATAAGGAATGACAATAGTGAAATCAAATACACAGAATTCCACAGATTTGTGGAAAATCCCCATCTTTGAAAAAACATAATCATTGTTAACTGAAACAAGACAGTGATCATAATTACAACTATGCATATTTCGTAAACACATTATTTCGGATCATTAATACCTGGAAAAACCTTACCTAAACAACTTCTATTTCTAACTTCTGTGGGTTGCTCTATTTCTAAGCAGGCCCATATATTTGACATGTTTGATGGCCCATACAGCCTCAGGTGCTTGGAGATTTGAAAATATAGAGACTGCTTTAGATCAAAATCTCTTTGTAGTGTAACTAGAACACACTGATCTTGAACAAGCCTTTTGTGGCAAGCATGGGTTGCTGAAGTATCACGGATTTTACAGGTATCAGAAATACTGCTGACTTATACATGTGTTAACAAAAATACATTGCCTCCTGTGTAACAAAAGTCTTTTCACCTTCACACTTTAGAAAGAGACAAAGCTGAAGAAGTCTGATCAATTATTATCTCCCTTCCCAGATGAAACTTATTAAATTTAAGTTTATCGCACTTAGGTCAATCAGAAACATGGTATCGGGTTTTCAGTGGATCTGCAGATTCTTTGAATTTCTGAACTTAAGTGAAAAGGCTCTACACGATTACAAAACACTGTTGATGTACATGATAAGTTATCTTACAGACAACTTGTTTTCAGTTAATTCACTTGGGTGTCAGGGTGAGTTGGGCTTTAAGCCACTTTTACCAATATTCCAGCAATGTCCCAACAACATCCCGTCAGGAGACACCAGAAATGGGCTTCACACATTGTATCCATGAGGGGAGTCAAAAACGTGCTTTCGGTGAGATGCATGAAGGCATTTACCACTAAGCTACTCCCAAAGCACATGATTCACGTGGGCACAGACCTGCAATTTCCTGTGTGTTTTAATTTTCTTGACCAGCTGTGGTATGGTATTTGAACGGTATGAACCTGAATTAAACTTTGAAACTTTACTTTGGATTTATGTTTGGCAATATTTACATCACCAGCTGTCATCACCTTGCTAGTACATTGGCCTTAAACTAAACATAAGGATATTCTGCAGTACCTTTTTTGCGTCTATTTTTATAATGCAAATGTTTATACTAATGTACTTCATAATCTTTTGTGACTGTTTGATCTAAAAATAATCCAACATTTGTTGTCCTCATAACATATGCCATAATTGATGTAGAATCTGTCAACATACTTTTAAAACAAGTAAATATAAGGTTTTATAACCATCCTCTGGATATATAAGATATGAAATTCTGACCTCATCCCCATTGCTTTGATACTATTGCTTATTCCAAGTATATTTTTATTTATATCACATCTTCATGCAATTAAACATGTGCATCTTAAGAGCACTGCAAATGGCACTGATTTGTGTCTTCATCTAGAATATATATATATATTCTAATGAAACAACAATTACAGAGTATGTGGATATTTTCAATCAGTTCATGCAATAGTCTGTTCAACTGGGAAAGCTTCATCACTAAGAATGCAAATTAACATGCAGTTAATATTGTATGGAGCCCCTATGGGATATATTCCCCACCCAGGCAGAAAAAGAAAGAAAGGCTAACCCAAACCCAGTCTAAGAAAACTTAGTCTCAGTGTTAATCGTTACACTCCACCACTGAGTCTAACAAAACCTAGTAGAAGGTTACGTCAGGTAACCTGTGAGCCACCAATGACCGTCAAATCAAATGCGAGACTGTCAAATAGGTTTAACCAATCAGACAACCACTACTATTTAGGGATCGGAGGGACTTTCAAAATATTGAGGTCACTGACACAGAACTCTCCACAAAGAAAAATCTGCATATAACACAATTATCTGACCTGCAGTATATACACTTTGGGGTTTCTGTTGACATCGTTACCATTAGCTAATATTTCCGCCAGATGACATCCTTGAATATTGCCAAAAACACCATTTTCAGCAACTGTTTACTCACCGTTGTCATGGTTGTATGTACGCCATGTGCATCACCCGGAAGCAAGCGTACGCTGAATAGCATTTGGAATCGTTCAGGTATAAACCTTTTTGCGATAAAAAGTTCAAAAGGTATGTGTGAATGTCCACTTTCGTGATTTGGCAAGCTGTGTTCTGATTGGTCAGTCTCAAAGGTTACCTGACGTGACCTCCCATAAGGTTTTGTTAGACTCAGTAGTGGAGTGTAATGAAAAGTACTGAGGATAAATTTATGTAGACTGATTCAAACCAAAACTCTTACCTTACCCTAACTCTATAATCCTCACCCTACGGTGTTTGCGGTAGATTTTGTATAAGTGCATACAGAAATAAAATAGTAAATGTCTATTCCAAACCTTTTTCATGTAATATTTTCATTACAATCGCGAATCATTTAAAAATATATTGGTTCTTAACATGTTGTTTTAAGGTAACTTTTGTAATTTAGTAATCACAATGTATGTGTACAAAACAAGTACGGAAACTATCTTTTATGTGTTTTTTCATTTTTTGTGTGAAAAACGCAGGTTTCTGCTTTAACGTGAACACTGCCCTAAGACCCCAATCTAACCCTGGGCACTTGAGGAAAGGACTATTGGTAAACATGGTATATTGTCAGGGTTGTACTCAAAAGCACCGAAGGACAAAAGGGTTGAAAAAAAAGTCGAAAGGGCTGATCCTTAAAGTCAAATGGGCTCAGATGATAAGACAAAAAGGCATAAAAAAGGGCCAACTTAATAAATTACATTTGTAAAATAGTGTAAATAGTGTTTGGTTTCTTGGGATTTTAACTGGAATTTGAACATGACTCTTCTTGACTCAGTGGCATGACCAATCCACATGGGAAGTTTGTTTTTGTTGTTGTTATTAAGTTATTATTCGAAATCCAATTAAAACATGGGATGCTTGTTTTTGTTGTTGTAGAAAGTTTTCAATCCAAATCTAATTAAACATAACCAAAGCCACACAGCAGAAGCAGGCACATGAACGCATGAACTAGCGTAAATTATGATCGAATGAACTTGTGTAAATTATGAACAAAAGAACAGTGTCTAAATCATGAACTTTTGAATGAATGAACTAGTGTAAATTACGATTGTCAGTTAAGTAAATGATGAACTATATGTATTGCCATTACATGAACACTTGGTTACATGCTTGTACCATGCCATTAGCATTTTAATAATGTTATGATGATATGCTATTTCAATGCTATATGTGTCAGTAAATAATGTAAAATGTTTTTAAACTGTTTTCCTGCTTGGCCCATATGACTAGGAATAAGGCCCTTTTGAATTTTTGTTGGCCCATTTGACTTTCACCTTGGCCCTTTTCACTTTTTCCATCGGCCTTTTTGACTTGGCACTTCTCGGCCCTTTTGTCCTTCGGCCCATTTGACTAGTAACCAATGGGTTCAGGCTAACATGTCACCACAGCAAAACAGCACATGGCGAAAACAGCACCATTTGGACATAACTGAACCTCGCCTAGACAAAAACGGCTACAATGTTATGGCAAAGACGGCACCAAATAAAATTTTGATGATGAACATTGATACGATGACTTTAGTATTTTTTTAATTAAAAGATATATCAGGTAAGTATGATCAACATTCAACTATGCAGACCAGCTGAGAAGTAGAACTGGAGAAGAAGGATGAGGTGGGTTACCGACAAAGTAATGAACATTCACAACAACTAAGTGCAACCCGATGGCTTCAATGAATAGACAGAGAAAACTGTTTTACAATTTCATTATTTTCATTTATTGGATTGCAGTATGTTTAGAGTGAGTGAGTGAGTGAGTGAGTGAGTGAGTGAGTGAGTGAGTGAGTGAGTGAGTGAGTGAGTGAGTGAGTGAGTGAGTGAGTGAGTGAGTGAGTGAGTGAGTTTAATTTTAATGCCGGACTCAGCAATATTCCCGCTATATGGCGGCGGCCTGTAAATAATCAAACCTGCACCAGACAATCCAGTGATCAAAATCATGACCAATGATCTGTGTAATTGGGAACTGATGACATGAGTCAAATCAAGTCGCTTCAACACACAGTCGCCTTTTGTGGCAAGCATCCGTTGCTGAAGGCCTATTCTACCCAGCCTTCATGGGTCCAGTATGTTGAGTTGATAAAACGTCAACGCTGACAGTGATTGAAAAATGCATCCCATACCTGATAATCGGCTTGCAGTATATTTAGACGACAAATACATTGACTGTGCTGAGAGTAGCATCAAAACATTGCACCCTTTGGTGTTTCAAGGACATTCAATCAACTGGAATTGCTCAAACTCAATGTATTTAAAATGCAAAAATGTACCCATAACATATCATTCATCATTGGCTCACAGAAAGGAAAGAAGACGCTTGCTGATTCATATGGATTCACATGTTATTCGGGTATTACAGATGACAATCCTTCCTAAATATATAACTTCATAAATATAATATATAATAAACAATGAATGATTAATAAATACATAATATATAATAATGATAATATTTTTGTTTCAGAAATCCACTACTACTTGCACACTGGCGCTACAGTGTGAGAAACAAGACGACCAGTTATAGTTTGGGGCTTCATTTGAACATTGGCAAACACTGGCACTGTCATCAACCCCAACCTGGCCAGTTGACAGCAATCAGTTCAGTAAAAGTATGTATTCTTCTGTTCAAGCTGGTACAAGCGAATGAATAACAAGGTGATCAGTCACTAGGAATCTACAGACTTATCCCAGAGCTTCACCAAGAAGCCAGCCTCCTACCCCTCTAGACCAGGATCATCCAAGAAGGAAGACTAAAGGCATACATGCACAAATCATCATCTGCTATTATGTCGGTAATACTGGAAACACGATCGGCCATCTTCGGAGATTTTTCAGTCGTGAGCGGAAACTCACGCAGCAAAACATGGCGTCGTTGGAAGAAGATACCGTCTAGGTGAGATTTGTTTTTAGTTCGTCCTATTACTTTTTTATACTTATCCATCTTTGACCACCCGTGTTGAATGCGTTTAGGTATGAGGTGTTGTCGGGGCAATAGCTTATGTTTTTAGGAAAAGATAGTCACTCTAGGAGAGTGTCAAAAGTCATGCCCCTTGAGATTGTTTACATCTGAACATCGAAGTCATGCCGATGATTACGAACGTGCGCCAGATATAACATCATTTTTTTTGTAAAATATGTTTAAATTTGTCAATTGCACTTCATAGCAAGAAAAATTATGGCTCATAAACTTCTTCATGGCGCACGTTCATGATGTTCGTAATCATCGGCACGACTTCGATGATCAGATGTAAACAATCTCAAGGGGCATGACTTTTGACACTCTTCTGCAGTGACAATATTTTCCTAAAAACATAAGCTATTGCCCCGACAACACCTCATACCTAAACGCATTCAACGCGGGTGGTCAAAGGTGGATAAGTATAATAATGTAATAGTAGGAACTAAAAACAAATCTCACCGAGACGGGTGCTTCGTCGAACGACACCATGTTTTGCTGCGTGAGTTTCCGCTCGCGACCGAAAAATCTCCGAAGATGGCCGATCGTGTTTCCAGTATTACCGACATTGCTTCCGATAGGGCCGATGTGTTTCTGTTATTACCGTTAAACTACTGATATCGCTGCAATTGTTTCGCGAATGGGCTGCTTTTGTTTACATTTGAGATGCAATTCCTTCAAATTTGCTGTAATTCCTTCAATTACTTAGGAGGGCCTGATGAAAGTCAATGTCAGACTTTGTTTATGTATGTTGATATAATCTTACTAATGTTTTATTTTGACATGAAATAAAACATGTAAGTCAGTGTCATATTTTGTTCTATATGTGGTGCTGTTTTAGCCCATAAATCAGTAGCCGTTTTCACTAATATGGTGCTGTTTTAGCTATACCTCATTCCCAATAGTCACAAAATAAGGTGGCGAACATATTCTACAACTGCATGTATTGTACTACTCAAACATGTCAAACAGCATTTGCTGTAGTAGATGGATTCTTGAGTGAGGGAGTCAGTTTAGTTTCACGCTACACTCAACAATATTCCAGCTATATGGCAGCGGTCTGGACCAGAAAATCCAGTGATCAACAACATGAGCATTGATCTGCGCAGTTGGGAACCAATGACATGTGTCAACCAAGTCAGCGAGTCTGACCACCCGATCCCATTAGTTGCCTCTTACGACAAGCATAGTCGCCTTTTATGGCAAGCATGGTTTGCTGAAGCCCTATTCTACCCTGGGACCTTCGTGGGTCAGATGGATTCCTGAAAATTTAACAGACAATCTGTAAAACTTTCGACATAAATAGCACACTGAACAGCAAATTGTATCTATCCGAGGTTAAGGAAAAATGCAATTTCCAATGGGTGTGTAAGACGACTTTTAACGTATTTCCGACTTCCTGCTAAAGATATCAGAGGTAAACTGTAACTTTGTTGAACTGGGTTGCCGGCATACGATCCGCTAAAATAACAACGCCAATTCTTAATGGGTCAAGTTATACGCAAAAATTAGTCAAAGAACACATTTAGCCACAGAAACGTCATGTTTATGAATCATTCAGTCCATTTAAATGGAAGCAACTTGTCTTTGTTCATTATGACCATTGAAGACTCCTGTATAAAGGCATTCACATCCCGAACATCATATATATCGTGCATTGTGTTAAAATATATATTCATTTACCCTTTGCACTTCTGTTGCAGCCATCCTTAGCGGTCTTTTGGCTAGAAATTCCTAAAATATTTCGATGAAGACAAGGCACAGACTGACAGATCTTAGACCGGAAGTAGGGTTGAACGACAGAAAACGACCGGTGATCATTTACTAAATAATAGTAATCTGTTAGAAAATTCATTTATTATAGATTGAAGAAAAGGTAGTAGTAAATCAAACAAAGACACTTCAGTAAAATAATTATGGTTGCTGTATATTGTAAAGAGACACCCACAAATTTAAACGAATCAGCGTCGCGACTCCATTCTGTCCGACGAATGCGGAAGCGACCACGCTCCACTGTAATATTTCGGTGTATGTCGGCGTCGATCAAAGAATGTAGGATATACACCTGTAAACTGAGTGAGCGCATATAGTACCTGTTCCAATTACCTGCAACTCTCGTGTTGCACTGTTTATTCAAAAATGGCTGAAGAGGCCACGGAAGTAAAGAGTGAAGTGAAATCCGTTCTGGATATACTGAAAGCACCTGGCGATGATGAGCAAAAATTCGGCTTGTTGATCGGCTTGATTCAGGGGAATCAGGTGTCCAACAAGGATGTTGTCGACACGGTTTTGCACCTGGTAAGTGAAACGTTTGATGTAGAATGTAAATCCACGGTTCGAGCTATGAGTGTGTGTTGTCGTGAAATATACATTCCGTCATGTTGTCACCTGTCGAATCAATGACCTGTTTGGGACTATATTTAGAACGATAATATTGATCTGCATGCATTGTTTTCAGCTTCCCCCTCATTTCCATCAACCAGTTCTACCAAACATTTTGAATAGGTATTAAATGTTTCCAGTCATGATTTTTTGTGTTGTCATGTATTTCAAAGACGTCATGGCCTGCACCTAAACATTAAACTCGAAAGAGGCCTATTGGCATTGGTATTAATTATTAACATACAAGAACCAGTTTCTCTATAATGTCATGACATTATATTTCAGTGTTTTTATGCACGTCTGTTGCTTTCATATATAATAGCAATGTTCTCCACCCTGCTGTGTAACTAACATTCATGTTGTGCAAATGATGAAAAAAATATCACAGTAGTATTAGTACCTGTTGAACAGTGGGAGGAAAAACGTGATCCTTGTGTTTAGGTCAGTGCCTAAATTTCTTGATATTGATTTCTTTACAGAAAACATGATGGGTATTTGCCATTACGAATACATATAATGTAAGGTGATCTTTTGAATTTTGTAACAATGATGTTCATATCAAATTACAGTTGTCAGTGATATTTATCATAAAAGGTTTTTTTTGTTTCCACATTTAAAGGATTAGTCAGAAATAATAAGTTGAAGAAAATATTAAATTGGGAGTTGTATTTGCTGTAAAATGTTCAAATTCACAAGAAAACACTTGACGAGAAGTTCCCAGAAAGAAGGACTCTGTATTAATATCATGCAAATATTTATGTATATGTCTATTATTTATGTATAAAATTCTATGATGTCCTTGGTGACACTGGTGATTGTCAAATGTGTTTTCATAGCTGGAATATTGTTTAGATTTGTGTCAACACAACAAACACTCACTTACGATTAAATCCAGTTAATTGAAATCAGGTCAGTGGATGAAATATAACCTGTTGTGTAATAAGAATCTGCACAGCTGGCTGGGATGGGCTATTCTTGCTGAACAGAAGATCAGTAATGGTCATTGAAGCATGATTTGTACTTATCAGCATTGTGTCAGAGAAAGTGAAAGCAAAACCTTTTTTGTAGGAATAATTTTGGTAACTCTTTTAGGGTCTTTATCAGGATGGTTAAAGTATTAGAGCAGTTAAAGTACAAGAAGAACTGATTTTAATTTAGACATTCTGTTTTGCATATTTAGATATTGTTTTGTTTATATATATTTGTATTGCTCCAATATCCAGCTCAGCTGCTCAAAGGCACTTTGTTTTTCCCTCATTCATTGGATGTCAGTCTCAAACGTCATACTGTTTAATCAATCTCAACTCCCTGGGATCATACCACTCCATACAAACATGTTAATGGCATATTTTTGACTTAAAAATTACTTTTAAAGTTTCAAAATCAATATTCAGGTATCACTCTCGATCGATCACTCACTCACTCACTCACTCACTCACTCACTCACTCACTCACTCACTCACTCACTCACTCACTCACTCACTCACTCACTCACTCACTCACTCACTCACTCACTCACTCTGAGACTGAGTGGGTCTGCTTTTTAAATATTAACCATAAAGGGACAGATTAATAGATGAATCATGTTCTTTGTTCTTTTGTGTTGCATATAAATGTATCTGTTATTGGAGAGGAGAAAAAAATGAAAAATATGTCTGATGTCAAATAAAAGAAACCTGGAAACTGTAGGTTTTGTAATACTAGTGGTAACAGTGCCATGTAAGCTTACCCTTGCTGTCTCAAAGCTATCAAGCAACTTGTTTGTGTGACACGCCATTTTTGTCAAATGGATGGTGTTATTCATGGTATGTTTAAAAAATTCATGAGGTACCTATTCTGGTCATCATTTTGATCAATGTGTCTGTGGACATTAAGCAGATTCCCAATAAGCAGTGCATTGTTGATAGTCTAGCAGTATATTGTGATAAATTGTTACATTGTATCCCTGAATTTGGTATGTGCCATTAGTCTGTGTAAGTGTTACTGTAGGTTAAGATATTTAAGGTATATAAAAGTCTTAATTACTTATTTACTGATTGAATTCAGGCACATACCCACAGACATGATCATGATGAAAGAGGGACAGTGGGGTAATGGGGTAGCCACTCACCACACCAAAGACTCGGGTTTGATTCCCCAAATGGATACATTGTGGGAAGCCCATTTCTGGTCCCCCCCTGTCTGGAATATTGATAAGAGTGGTGTAAAACTAAACTCACTCACATGCCCATACATGATTACTTCTGCAGTGAATAATGTATGTAAACATGTTTCATGTCACTTTTTGTAATAAGTCTTCAGCATGCCAAGCAAATGTTTTAAGTTTAACCACTAGGTTACCCCATCACCCTTCAGTGATCAGAACATGGGTGACGTGCTCAGTTAACTGTACATCTCTGTGGTTAGTGAGTGAGTAAGTTTAGTTTTACGCAGCACTCAGCAATATTCCAGCTATATGGCAGTGGTCTGTAAATAATCGAGTCTGGACCAGACAGTCCAGTGATCAACAACATGAGCATCGATCTGCGCAATTGGGAACAGGTGACATGTGTCAACCAAGTCAGCGAGCCTGACCACCCGATCCCGTTAGTCGCCTCTTATGACAAGCATAGTTGCTTCTTATGGTACGTATGGGTTGCTGAAGGCCTATTCTACGATGGGACCTTCACGGGTTGTACATCTATGTAACATTCATCATGTTTTGGCATTTTCTTGAAACACAAGCTGTCTTACCTGTATGTAATTGAAGTCCAAGAAATGTATCGCGTCTAAAAGGTATACAAGTAAAATTGGATGGTTTAAATGCCATTGGATGCAGAAGTTTGTGGATGTTGGAGTGATTAGAGCTAAAACTGAAAGATGTCAGTTTGATTTGTAATTTCTGTTCTGATAAGAAATAAAATCAGATTGGGAGAATTAATGTCTGATTCCATTTACTCATTCAGCAAGTTTTGATTCAAGCAATATAATGCTAGTCTATAATTAGCATGGTTTCTCAGGGAAGCTTCCCCCCATTCTTTGTATTCTATTTGCAGGGAGCACAGTTGTCCATGTGAAGATCAGTGTTGAAATTGATCTTCAGATACACACTGCAAGGTGTAACTAACAGGTTCGGCTGGTCAGGCTTGTCGACTTACTTGATTCATGTCATCATTCCCCAATGGTGTAGTTTGATGTTCATGATGTCAGTCATTGGTTTGTCTTGTCCAGATTGAATTATTTACAGATGGATTTCTCAGAGGTACAGATAAGCTGCATATCAGTGTAAATTATGCAAATATTGATGTGAAATTTCAAGTCTGTTGTGGAAAAGTATGCTTGAATTTTTGTAAATACTCAATAAATGTGATTTTTTCATGCATACACAGAATAATCATGTATCAGCTTGCATACTGGTGGATAGATAAAATAACTGAGGTGTACTGAGAGGGTCTATTTCAACAGGAACAAGGCAACTTGCACACATTGCAGTCTTTCTTATCGTTTCTCATATTATAGATAAAATATAAACAATGAACACTAATTGTTAAACTTTATTATATTTTTACAATGTTAATGGAAAATGTTAAAAACCCAAATGAGATTGAATGAAGTGAGTACAACCTTTTTGGTCACGCAAAGAAAACTTAGGATACATAACTTCCAGGACCTAACACATATAGTTGTCCTTAGGGATCCTCAAAATGTGCAGTTGACTTTTGGGATCCTCAAAATGTACAGTTGACCCTTGGGATCCTCAAAATGTACAGTTGACCCTTGGGATCCTCAAAATGTACAGTTACCCGTTAGGATCCTCAAAATGTAGAGCTGTTCCTTGATTCTGAAAATGAACAGTTGACCTTTGGGATACTCGAAATGCACAGTTGCCCTTTTGGATCCTTAGAATGTACAACAGCCTCTTGATCCTCAAATTGTGCAGTTGCCCTTGAGATCCTCAAAATGCACAGTTGCCCCTTGGGATCCCCAAAATGTACAGTTGCCCTTGGGACCCTCAGAATGCACAGTTGCCCCTTGGGATCCTCAACAATGACAGTAACCCCTTGGGATCCTCAAAATGTTCAGTTTCAACTTGGGATGCCCAAAATGTACAGTTGCCCCTTGGGATCCTCAAGATGCACAGTTGCCCCTTGGGATGCCTAAAATGCACAGTTGCCCCTTGTGATCCTCAAAATGTACAGTTTCAACTTGGGATGCCCAAAATGTGCAGCTGCCCCATGATCCTCAGACTGTACAGCTGCCCCTTGATCCTCACAATGTACAGTTGCCCCTTGGGATCCTCAAAATGTATTGTGAGTTCAGAGCACCCGCAAGTTTGTAGGTCAAGGTAAATCCCTGTGAAAAAAGAAATCTGTTCATGGAATCATTATCATCATTTTATTCTTTGCACAAAACATTCTTGCGTATTTACAAAGCATTATTAGTTTTGTACATTTTGGGAATATTTCAAATATTGTTTTATTGTATACATTCATTAAACACTTTGAATTTTCAGTGATGCTGCTGTCTAGAAAATGTTGCCTGTCAGAAAACTAACATAGTAACAATCCTCCTGAAAGGCTGATTAACTTTGATTTGCCACTGGGCTTCCTTTTTGTCACTGGGATGGTCTGTGTTTTTTGCCACCAGTCAGAAGTCTGAATACAGTCCTATTGGAATAATCTCTGCTAATGAGTGACCAAGTGATAACACTGTGCTTCACAAAGATTGATAAGAGCCAAGGCCTAACATTAGGAAGTAAGCATCTGACTGTCTGGGTAGACTTGCCTGCATTTAGCTAAGTTAGTAGAGTTTTTGTTATGTACCTAAAATGTGAGTTTAAATCTTAGCTGACATTCAAACTGAGTACTTCAACCACAGAGGATTTCAGTCTTACGTTGGAAGGGTGGTAGGGTTAAAGCATTCGCTCATCATGCTGATGTTTGTCCCCACATGGGTACAGTGTGTGATGCTCATTTCAGGTGTCGTTGTTGGGATTGCTGAAAGTAGCATAAAACCATTCTGTCTTGCTCACTTGCCCCCTCACTGGTTCCCTTGCTCATTTACTCATGTACTCACTGCTTGGTCTAACTACCAGCCTGTCAAAAACTAGGGATAAACGAGGGGATTGCATTGATTGTTCAGTAATTAAACCTAGCCAGAATAATGTTGACTGTCATAAAACATCCTTCGCTCACAAGAAAACATATTTTTGATGGTGGCATGTTGATGTAAACTGAAATGTGTGGTGTAGAGGAAGTTTAAGTGCTCCTCTGTCCATCGTTAATGCTGCAGGCCATTTGAATATTCTGCTCTTGTCCTGGCTTGTTCTTACCTGCCTGCTTCCCCTTCGACTCAATTACACTCACCCTCCTTTCATGGCTGGGCGTACTAGTTAGTGCTGAGAGGGGATTGTGGAATTGAAGTTGTATTTGTTAAACATTTGTTCTCTCATGTAGACCACACAACTCTCTGTAACATGTCTGGGGCTTGGAGACCTTTATGAAATAGAGTTGAAATAATAATATCAAGAGGCTAATGCAAGACTTTCTAGGTCGTGTATTGATTGGACATGAAAACTTTGTGCATGGACATTACTGTTTGATCTTGTTTGGTGAAACTGATGTTGGAAATGAAAATATAACTCCCTCAAGTTATGAAAATGGTCGTAATTGCAAATACTTAAGTGTTGATGAAATTGAAGCTTGTCGAAGAAACATTAAATTTTCGTGCAAATTTTTCATCTAAGAATAATTGTTTTTGTCTCACATGATATTTGACAGTTGATCTGTTTTGACTGTGAAATGCTTGAAGCTATACCTCCAGCAAAATATTTTTAGCATCATAACTTTATGACTTGTGATAGAAATGCCTTCAATATTAAGTGTAATGTTATATGAATGTGAAACTGATTCTCATTGTCTCAAGTGTTAATGTGGCTGTTGTGGTTTAGATTAAAAGTAATTTTAATATCAATCTGAACTGTGACATTATATGGTGATCAGATTCCTGTCATATGAAAAGAACTCACTAACCTCCATCATGGCTTTAAAGCTGCTGCGAAATTTCATGGCATAACACCCATTGATATCCAAGTTTGAATTGGTCTTCTATAACCCATACTTATACAATACAGCGCCAATATCCAGTTAGTTCAACTGTCATGAGAGGCGGCTAAAAGGATTGGGTTTTGATCGGGATCTTGGTTAAAACATGTCATTGCATCCCAATTGTGCCAACTGATGTTTGTACTGGATTGTCTGGTGCAGACTTGAATATTTGCAGATCAACCCCATGTAGCTGGAATGTTGCTGAGTGTAGCGTGGAACATCAGCATACAGTCAGTGAGCCATAGCATAACCTGTGGATCCTTCTAGCATGATGATTGGCAGGTTCTTGAAGGAACAGAGGGAGTTGATAACCTAGAGGTTAAAGTATTCACTCAACACATCAAATCCAATGGTTGTTGCTTTTGAATCCCCACATGAGAGACATGTTTTATAACCATTTCTTGCATCCCATGATGTTACAAGAATCTTCCTAGATGCAATGGAAAACTGTAAAGGTTAATGTGTAAATACTGATATATTCAGTGTTTCCATGCAGTAATAAACAAGACTCAACTAGGCGAGCAGCAGATGGTGTAGGGTGGATCAGGGATAGGAATTATCAAGCAGTAATGACAGTACAAGAATAATAACATGTCCTGTCCATCTTGTGGACAACACAGACAGGATCATTGAGCTCCAGATGAATGGTTAATTTGTCTGATATAGACATAAAATCACATAATAACTCTGTTAATTAAGAATTGCTTAATAGAACACAGTGCTGTCATTGTGCATGAACCCAGTTTATGTGTCTTCTTTCATGATTACAAGCTGCAAAGTAGACTAGTGGTTGAAACGTTCACTTGTCATGCTTTAGCGCTTATTGTAAGGCTTTTTTGGAGATAATCAGCATTTCAGGATGAAGTCAGTATTCAAAGGACCAATTTAAATGGAATGAGATTTCAGTGCCTAATTGTATGTTCTTGCATTTAATACAATCAAAGCAACAATTTAACAGTGCCTCTTAATTTATGAAAAACAACTAAAAAATTATTCTTAATAAAAAATTATTTTCCCAATTTGCAGTATAAATGGCATATCATTTAGAAACCAGAAACTATATCATTTGACGGAATGCAGACGTACATGAAGTCTTTTAAAGTGAAACAGGTACAAAAGTGTCACACATTTCATAATTTCAGGTGTAGTCATCAGCTTTATTGTGATGGCAGTGCTTGAACAGATGCTGATGAAAAGTCATCTCGTATTGTGTTGAAAAAGTATTTTTTGTAAATAATCAGTTTAAATTAACCATATTCAGGACCCAGGAGTTGAAAAATATATTGAATACTCAGTGTCAAGTTTCAATAACCAGTCTGTCAGCTAAGACTCAGTGTATCAAGTACTGTCTGGCACCCCTCGCCCTGAATCTTTTAAGGTCCCTTGGTGTAGTTGTAACTTAGCAGATGTCCAGTCGTCAGGGATATTGCAATATCTGAGAGCCAAAAGTCAGGTGTTGATGTTTTTTCCACCAGCTTGTTACTTGTACTGAATACTACTGATACCACTGTCTTGTCTGATTATGTCTACAGCATGTATTAGTGTATCAAAAACCTACAGCTGATGAAAATGTAATATTGTGGGTGGATAGCAGTCTCAGACACAGCAGCACGCTTGCAGAGTTGAGTCCCTTAGTTTTGCCAAAATCTGCTTGTTGGGTTTGCAATAACTGCGTTTCTTACTATATTTGTCGATTTCATCAAGTGGTGAATATATTGGATCTGTCACTGTTGACAGTTCTGCAACTTAAACTGACACATGCTGTGATGTACCTTTTATTGAAACTTTTGGCGAGGGATTACATAAATGACTTGCACTGATTATCCAAGTTTGACAGTCCCAGAGGTCCAATAGCTGCGATAAGTTTTGTTTATGTGAAAGAAATAGGAAGAATTGTGAACATTTTGGCTGTTATTGTTTTTTGTTATAATATTAAGCCAGACAATATTCTAGAAAATATCCCTGATAATGATCCATAGTTTGCTGTCACTCTACCACAGTTCATTGGTTTCAAGTTTGAGGTAAATGTTTAGGACCTGCATTTCTTGGTCTTTCCTTTGTCATTCATACAAAATATTGTTCAAAACATTATCACAGTGTGATAGTTTTCTTAGCCTTTGAGGAAGAAATAGGTCTTGTATATTGCTGTGGATCAACTGTATGCCTGGAGCAAAAGGTCAGTGGTTTGATTCCCAGATACGTCGCACCAAAAGACATTTCAAGATTGTTCTTCTTATCCTACCTGAAGCTTGACTTACAGAGATAGGACTGATTGGTTTAGAGTCTATATAATATACTCTGTCAGATTGAATGTTCATGTTAACCAGGGTTTTACACGACACAGATGTGTGTTCAATTTGTCAAATGTTGAGAATGAATGCAGAAAACCCAGAATACTGTATCTGGAGACACACATAAAAAATACCCAGAGTGTACCAACAGCGTGACAAGAGCTGTTATCTGAAGCTGTTATTTCACCGATCAGTCTTGACCATGGTCCATATGGCTGATTCATTCTTGGCTCAGAAGCATTTATCTCAATGTACAGTGCACTGGACCATTTCAATACATTACCCTCATATTAGCAGCATGGACCCATAAAATTCATGCTGGTGTTCCCCTTGACCCCACTTTACAAGTCACAGTAAAACCCTGGTTAGCTATTATATGGTGGGCAGGCCCTATCACTCGTACTATTATGTTAATGCTTAGTTGCTGAATATATATAAGCTTTATAGAGGCTATTTAAATTGAAAAATAGGCGACCTTGAACTGGGGTGGGGAGGTAATCTAGACTTGTTCTGTTTAGTGCTTTAGCATTGCAGGGAGGGCTATGCAGTATGGGAAAAAAATAATGTGTTTCAGGGACTGTGAGACAGGCTATATCTGTGGATGTGACCTCAATGGAGCTCTCCACAGTGTGAATTAATCTCCACGGTATGTTTACATAAGTTTGTTAACAAAGCTTGTTATGCCCAATTACTTCCTCAAAATAACACGTATGATGACAAGAGTGCAAAAAGGCCTTGCAACGATTTTCATTGATGACACGTTTAATAAGAGGATTATGAATGATGATTTAGAAGATGCTTATGATTTCACTGTTCTTTCTTTGAGATTCTTTCAGTTCTTTGTATGGAAGCAGAGTGGTAGCCTAGTGGTTAAGGTGTTCACTTATCATACTGGAGACCTGGGTTCGATTCCCCACATATTGCTGAAAGTGGCTTAAACTAAGCTCACTAACTTTGTGTTCATATCTCATAGTCCCTAAAAGGTCACCCAAGTGTGAGCAATGACTATTTGATTTTCATTCTTGAACCTTCAAGTTACTTCATTCCAAATAGATAGCAAATTTTGTATCAAAATATATTATCCTTATGGGTGTCTGTAGAATTGTCAGTTAAGGGAAATGTATCAATACAAATATATATACATTTTCTACCACTTTGCCCATGTATCTTGCAGTGATACACACTCTATGCTGGTAGCATGCATTACCATGTGTATGCTATCAAAATTATTTAGCACACTGATAAACCTTGATGGTGCAAATACACTGAATGCATTGCTTATTAATTGATATCTATGTGTTGAAGAATAAGCATTGTAAAAATCATGTGAGGATGTTAGCTAACTGAACCGACATTTAGACTTACCAACATCTTTAGGAACACCATAAATGGGTTCCACACTTTGTGAAGCCTGTTCTTAGAATTTTATTTCAATAACTTCATGCATGAAAATAAGTGGTAAAAAGGTTGAAGGCATCCTTGGCGTTTTGGTTGAGGTACTCACTGGCAAGCCAAATATCTGGGTTCCATTTCTGATGTCCCTGGCTATAGTGTTGCTTGTATAACCATATTATCAGTACTCTTTAAGAACAATGATCATTGTATTTTTATCTCAAATTTTTGACAGCAGTGAAAAGATGGGTATTAAATGTCTAAATTTGATATGTTCCAACTGGATCCTAAAAAGGAATGATAAAAGTACACAGATCTGAAACAGATTTTTAGAAAGATTATCAAAGGGCAAACTGTGAATAGTGCTAAAGTTAAATAAGACGCTATGTGACGATGCAGATCACAAGATGAAGGAGCAAGAAGTACATCTGCAACGTTGCCAGCTACAGATAATGAAGTTTCATACAGTTTCATGCCTCATGTTCTTCCAACATTTAAATTCCTGTCAAAGATTGTTATTTCAGTGGTTCTGTTTTGTCTTTGAAGTCGATATCTTTTTAGGAAAATGAAACAACTACGTTTCAGTCAGCATTCACAAACTAGGATGAATTCACCCATTTGATCTATGATTTCAGTGGGAAGTTTTTCTTTACTAAATGATTGTGGTTTAGAAAGGCGCCATAATTCTATCTCATCTTGACGTTCCTGACAGTTCATTCCACTGCTTCTACTCAAGGACTCCTTGGTGGTATATATGTACATGCTATTTTCTGTGTCTGCTTGAATTTGTCAACCACTGCCATTCACGGAACCTATTCTCTGTGTCTGCCGTCCATTTTGCATTAGAGCATCCAAATTAGCCAGCAAATTACAAACGTATTATTGAAACCTGCGAGAAGAAGTTTGTGGCTGTGGTTTTTCACTGAACGTAGGATAAAGTTTCAGACAGTGTATTCCGTCACGTGAAAGGAATGCTTATAAATCTTCACTAACAGAATTACATGTAATATTCAGTGGAATCAATGGTGTTATGACATAAATTTATCACAGCTGGGTTGTTTTTGTCTTTGGAAACATGATGGACAAAGAGTAGTTGACACTCTGTGCTTGTTTAATGAAATTTCCCAGTGCATTGTGAAAGGATGGGTTCATTCAGCCATTTTGTAACATCATTACTACAATTTGAAGATCCAGAACTGTTCTCATGAACTATAACTTAGAACACTGCTTAGTTTCAGAAGGATAAATTTTGATAAGAGATAAGAGCTCCCTTTATACTGGAAGGAGTCCAAGTGAGAAGGGAGAATTAATTTTGGAAAACCATGACTTACCTCTTTTCTAAAGAAGAATTATTTTCGGGTGGTCTGAGACAAGTTAACAATGCAGACAATTTAACCCAAATGTTCAACTTCTTGATCAAGGCTACTGATAAGGATGAAGATTTTATGGATATCAACTTCTTTATATGAGAACACAACGTTTATGCATTTCACTTCTAAATGCCCTTCAAAGACCTTTAAGACTACTGATGACAGATGAGGTTTCTAGGTCACGGTTCATTTGTCATGTTCATGTTAGTGAAGTAGAGAGATGTTTGGTATATTCAGGGTGCCAGTTAAACTGGTGATAGATAAGTATGTGACATCCTAACTGAAGGGGGAACAACAATTCTGAACAGACAAAGAAACACAACTTTGAAAAAATGAAATCTCATTAAAGTAAGTGTTCATATTTAAAAAATTGACAAAATGCCAGATTTGCATTTCTTTTGCTGTTCATTACATGTGCATTCAAGCACATGACAGTTTGACCTTGTGATCCATATGGTCATCTGTCTTGTTTGGTTTAAGGTCAGATTTGCCCTCAAGCCACCTCCACTGGTCTCAAGAAGAGACTTCTTGGATTTTGTAGCTTGGTCATCATCCATGACAGTTTGGGTTGTTGGTCATGATATCAATCACTGGCTTGTCTGATTTATGCTCATATATTTTCAGACTACTATCACCTTGTTGGAATATTTCTGGTTGAATTATTATACAGCAAATAAACAAATTATGCTCTCTTCATGTGACAAGCATCAATTCTATCTAGGACTTCCAGTGATGGTTGAACTGAAAAAGCCCTTTAGCTTCTGAGGTATCAAATGACCTTGATAAGCTAAGAGTGCTTAATTGAAAATTTGATACCATGTCTGTGGTCCATGGCCTTGTCTATATGAGCTGCACACCACAGTATGCATTCTCTTCCCTCAGAGTTTACTCAAGTCATACCTTCCCATGTAACCTCTGTTCTAATACAGCCGTTTCATGGTGCAAGTGTTCAGGATTCATGATTGGTTGCAGTCAGATTTATTTGTACAATCAGAGACATTGTTGCAAAAGTGATCATTCATGAAGCCTTGGTCATTTCCGTATGCTTCAGTAGACATAAAACCAGCGTGATAAGCAAACATTGCTTCTAGACAGAACTCCGTCATTTAATGGTAGGTCAATGGTTTTGTTGACTACGGACAAGCTAGCCATATTAAATTTCTTGTGTCTCATGTCAACATAGGTCATAGGCAGAGGAGGAATATTTGTTCCCCGACTGTCTATTGCTTATTTCTGATTTTTAGTTAAACATTAAACACCAAATCTATCCTCCGCAAATTGACCAACTAACCCCATGGTATTGGATCTAAGTCAATATTACACTTGTTCTGATTTGCTAGAAAGAAGGGAGATAGGTTTTGCTACCAAATGTAGCTGAATAAGAACAGAGGTTACGTGGGAAGATATGACTTGAGTAACCTCAAGAGAATGCACAATATGCTACCGATACTTCATGACACCAGTGTTGAATAAAGGTCCAACCATAAGAGACCACAACTTTTGATTGACAAAATGTAGTGAAGCCAAAGGATCAAGAAATTTAATTCCTTGAAAGGAATATTGGACAAATCTAGAAGATATGATTGACAGTAACAAGTCGAGTCAAAGCAGGATCTGTAAAGTACACCCTGTCGAGGAATGCATATGAATGCTGCATTTTGTAATCAGGGCTAGTAAAAGGTGATGAGTTGTTGGTTGGAAAATGAAACAAAGCAAGTCTTGATGAAATTGATTAAATCGAACAGCTCAATTTTTTACTGATATTGACACGCAGGGAAGGATGAAAGACAACGGAGGACAAATTGTGTTTGACTTAATCCTGGTATATGACTTGCTGGATGGGATTTATACAGTTCCTATTTCTAACTCCTCATCTTCTTCAGCCTACAGCATGTGGTTGGATAGCCTAGTGGTTAAGCTTACATTCGTCACGCCAAGAAACCCAGATTGGATTCCCCACAAATACAGTGTGTAAAGACCATTTCTTGTGTCCTCTGCCTTGATATTGCTGGAATATTGCTGACTATTGGTGACTATTGCTGACTATTGCTGAAAAACCATACTAACTCAATGACTCACCCATCAGAATTTGTGAATGATGAGTAAGGGATAGAATCTACAAAATTTCATCAGTTGACATTGAACAGCAGTATGTTGTTATAGGATACTTTGCTATTGTGTTATCTGTTCTGATGTGCTTTAATTTCCTGGCCCCAGGTATGGCTCTTTATTAACGATCAGTTTCAGGTGATTTTGTGTAATTGGTGGCCTAATATCATTTAAGGCCATTGTTATTTTTACTTTGGATTTAAGTAAGACAGTGTAATTCAGTCAATCATTTTTTAAAAGTTTACAAGGTATATTAGGTATTTTTCCCAAATAAAGATTACCCCTCAAGAAGTAACATTGACCTCCAGTGACCTCCCAAACCAGTATTGACCTATAGAGTCTATACTTGTGTTATTATACAGTTAACAGTTCAAAGAAAAGATGTCTGATTGGCAGAGGTTTAGGAAAACTGCTGGGTAATTCCCATTCTATTTTTAGTAACAGAAGTATGTCAATAGTGTAAATTACCAGACTTGACTGTAAGACAGTATGTGTTTCTGTGGATTGAATAATGGAGTGATATACTAGTATATGACCTCGGCAAACTGGTGTGGGAGAAATCTTTACTTTGTATGATTAGATCGTATAATACGAGTTGCATTTAGGTGCACTAGCGGCACTTGTCACAGAAAAACACTAGTAATTGGGATGTGTATAGATCACCTTCACATTATCTCATGAACTGTCCATATTTGTAGATATTTGTCCTTTTTGTTCAGTCTCATTTGAAAAAACTCAGTTCTGGCAAGTTCACATTTGTTTAGGCTTGCCATTCCTTAATGTAACCAATGCTGGATTTGATTATCAGACACTGCAAATATGTGTGCAAAGACAGCAGATTATGCTGGCTTTTGTAGGGCTGTTATCAGCTGTAATGAATGTGTCAGTTTTCAGTCTGTGCATGCAATGTTTATCTCAGTGGTCCTGTGTGTGGTTCTGATATGACATAAGGTGTTGTCTAGATATGTATCATGGCTTGAGAAATCAACTGATCTGTTTGTATCTACCATCTGCAGCACATGCATGAAGAAAATTAACACTTGTCCTACAAGACAAGTGCATATACTTTAAGACATTATTAATTTATCATTTTCACTAAAATGTACAGAATAATCTTGAAACTAAAATATCCATAAATTCTTTGTAGTAATGATGAAATGTATGTCACTTTTGTCACAGACACCACTTTGTGCAACTCTGTGTTGATGAAATATACAGAAAGTGTTTGGCTAGTTTTGAAGGGAGGTAATAATGTTAAATATTTCTGGTTCATTACTGATGTTCAGGTGTCACAGTGGAAGTAGATGCAGGAAATGACTGATATGTGAATGTTTTCTATCAACAGAGAAGCCAACCTCTACAATTTTATCATAGTCGCTACGAATTTTAACTTCAAACTATGCCAATACGATTCTACTAGAAATCCTACGAAATTTGAATACAATGCATTAAAATTGGGATATATAGACAAAAAACATATATTTTCAATGATGAAATACATTTTCGGACTTCACATACCTTCCATTCAACATATTTAATGACATACTTGAACTGGAATGATTGCAAGTAACAAACATAATTTAGCAAAGTTGATTTCAATACCTTTGCAGTTTGACACTTTAGTTCCTGTGGAAATAATTTAACCACATGACCGTAATATCATTAATTTTTCTGTGAATCCATCATGATTTTGTTTATTTAGTTAACTACTAATTTTATGGTCAAAGTACTAATTTTGAAACTACTATTTGCAACAATTTGGGGTTGGCATCTCTGCATCAAGAATATTGGGATTGAATGAGAAAACAAACCCAATGGGCTGAAAATAAATAGTTTTTATATTAGCATGACAGTAACAGAAATTGAAATTGAACTGTGCCAGATGCATGGTTCAGCAAGTTTAAACAGTGACTGTGAGTTATTCTGTACCTTCTCTCATAAATATCTGCAAATCAAAGGTTTATTACAGAAAACAGGAATAATGACTGAGAACAAAAACTTTGAAATTTAGAAGGTCAAATGAAAGAAAAAATGATGAATACAATATAATGCCAATTTGCTGTCCAGGACAATAGCGCCCACTGACATGCGGTTGTGAAATGTAGTCATTCTCTAAACAGGTATGAAATGCAGGGTTTTGATAGGGCCTTGTGAAAATTGACGTCATGGTGACTGTTGATGAATCTATATCTTTGGGCAATCAATTTATATTTTCTTTAGTTCTTGCATCTGTTATGATTCCTATCTAAAACATTCAGCATGTCTGGAAAAAATTTATTGTATCAAATCAGAAAAATGATGTTTACTGTAAATCCCTGGAAATGGTTATTGTGAAATATTGAAAGTTGCATGAATTATCAGATATCATAAGCTTGAAAAATACTAGTGATATAAAGCTTGCTTTCATGAAAGAATTTAAATGTTCTGTTATCTTGTAAAGTTAATTTATTTGAGGAAGTAGATGATGTTTGTGCATGTTAAGTACACTGAATGTACATTTAGTCGATTCGTTCAACATGCATAGAAGTTGATGCTGTTACTTAGTGTAAGGCCTGATTTATGTGAGCCCCACCCTGCTTGCAGAGAATGCCCTGATGGGTTGTCGGAGATGTGTACTTGACAACATCAAACACCAATATTTTGTTTGAAAGCAGTGCCCAAGAGGCATTTGACGAGCATTTTATATAAAGAGAGACAACCAGTTTGTTTAAAGGATAGCTGTGTGTTCTGCTGTCCAATGTCAAGGTCAAGCTGACCTGCTCACTGATAACCTTGGTGTATGTTTTATGAAGCAGGTTGTTTCTGAGCACTATGCCTTCCACACTCAAAAGTGAGTGAGTATAGTTTTATGCCACATTTAACAATAATACAGCAATTTCACAGTAGGATACACCAGAAATGAGCTTTAGTCTTTATACATTGTACCATTGTGGGGAATCTTTGGTGTGATAAGAGAACACTTTAACCACTAGGCTACCCCACTTACCCTGCACTCAGAAGTCTGTATCATGAGTAGATTGTTCAAGTCAGTTTAGTTTTATGCCACACTTGGCAAAATTCCAGCAATATAGCATCGGCCTGTAAATAATATAGTCTGGAACAGACAATCCAGTGATCAACAGCATAAGCATTGGTCTAGGCAATTGGGATACAATGAAATGTGTCAACCAAGTCAGTGAGAATGAGCACCTACCTCTTGTGACAAGCATGGGTCATTGAAGATCAATTCTAGCCCAGATCTTCACAGGTCATTTTTTTCAAGAGTGTCGAGTGTTCAGTGTAGACCTGAAATGAACCCACCACAAGGTGACCATGAAATGTCACAAACATAAGTAAATGAATACAAATATTTTTTTAAAATACAATGACAGTGTTTTTTAACATGTTATCAGTTGATTTATTGATATACATCCGGTATAACAAAATGGGTTCTTAGACAAGTTAGATCATTTTGACAGTGTTAATTTATTACAACAATATAAGTGACCTCATTACTGTCAAATTAATTATATGAATATTATTTAATATATAAACATTGTTGACTATTATCTAGCCTGGGCTGGATGTATTTGATATATACCACACTTCGATAAACAACAAGTAAAATTAGGTACAGAACTCTCTTCTTTCTAATAAAGCTTGTGAGTATTCAGTACTGATTTTTTCAAATAATAGATTGAATTTATAAATGGATATGGTTCGATTCACCAAATTAATGAGTAAATCACAACAGCCCTAGTTCTGTAATGTTTTTCTTTAGGAAAGATAAAAAGACCACTGGCTCAATGAAAGTGTCATCCATGCCAACAAGTATTGGATCACAGTAGTAGATTTAAATCCATTTCAGGTGACATTGCTACCACACATGCATTGTTTTTTAATCAAGAAATTGAAAGGATACTTCCAGAATATCCTGTGAAGCTGTTGCATTAATACTGGTTTGAATTATTTCCGAGAAACAGACGTATTAGCTTCTAAATCTGTACAGTTGTAGCTATAGCAGGTATAATCCTGTGACCTTTCCATCAAGGTGTTGTGGACTGCTTAATCAGATTATTTGGTTTGCTTATGTGATTTTGTTTTAAATATTGCGCAACTTTTATTTGAGTTGCTCACGTTAGGGCAAACATATGCTGATTACACAGAATTGTTTTGTTTGTGTATTGTTTAACACCACACACAGCAATAATCCAGCTGTATGACACAAAGGTACACAATTCGAAAACTGTTTGGGGTCTTAGGATTCTGGTTTGTCCTAATGATCTGTGTAGAGTTATCTGAGTTGTTACCCCTGATTGTGCCAGGATCTGCTAGTCCACAATGATTATATTTCTGGTCTTGGTCAGACAGAAGTAGCCCTGGCTGTATTAGCATAGAGATGCAGAGATAGACTAGTCTGCCCACGAGCACATGCTTGTCATAAATGTGAGAATGCAGATAGATTTATTCAAACAATATCAACATTGTCTTCCCTTATAACAAGACCAAAGATTTTCTTTGAGAAGAAATTAGAAATATCCTCAGTAAAACATATTTGTTACTTTTCTCTTGGATAGTCATTTCGAGGTAAGACCCCTTTCTTCTCTTTCTTCCCCACCCCCTTTCTTTTAAGCGAAAACCCCTGAATGTTCATGGAACATAAGTACTAAATAACTAGTACATATACTTTCTTGTATTTAAATATCCACTGATGTACTTAAATCCAGTCATTCAATCTATCACAAGATAGGTTTGGCCTAAAATTGAAAGTGCAACCAGAAACCTGATCCACACTAAATATGTCCTTGAAAACTGCACGACTGAAGAAAGTTAACAATTGGTTGTTCAATACACTTAATCTTAAGGAAAGTAGTGTCATTGGCGTAGTGATAGTATTTCCTGAATAGGTCCAAAGTAGGAATCTACAATATTGTAGGTCCAATTCAGCAGGGTTCAACAAGGTCATTGTGACCTGGAACAAGTGACCCATTCAATTAACCTGGCAATGAATCTAGCCAAAAGCTTTGTACAGTCAAGCTGTTCCAATATACTCCCATGCAATTTCTGGAAAATGCCCCGGTCTAGAAGGATCTTGTTTTAGAAGGAAACAGTAGCTCAGTGACATGTGATGAGCATTCATTAGTTCCTTAATCCATTGCTGTGGTTGAAAGAAGGCAGTATCATGTAGCCATAACAAACAAATCGGACTAGGCCAATATAAGAGCAACTAGGTTTGCATCAGAAGATATTGTATTCCTATGAAAAACTATTGATTTCCTGCCTAATGACAGGGACTGGCTGTAAACAGGACAAAGCCATGTGTATCAGGAGTTATTATTTGTACAAATTTTATTATTGATCATTGCAGCAGGAAATGTATTGGGATTTATGAATTAGGAAAATATGAATATATTGGTTTCACTATGATCAGTAATAGCTCAAAAAAAGACTCCAGTCTAAGGTAGTAAACCCCAATCTCTCAGAAATCCTGTAAGGTGTCAGTTACATCTCCAAAATGTCAGTGATGCTTCTGAGTAAATACTAGTCTATGGTAGCATGATCATCCTGTAAGACACATTACTGGATGGTTAATTTAAGAAATTTCCTTAGTCTATGTTTATGAAGTTTATCTAATGTGACCTATATCAATATAACCTGAATGTACAATAGCATATTGAAAGTGGTCAAAGCTAAGATGTTATATTTGAGATTGCACTTTCTTAAGCTAGGATTTTCTAGTACTTTTACTTAAATGAATACAATCGGGGATTTCAACACTTTAAGAGTCAGGAACCTCATCGCCAGCACACAAGATCAACGATCTAACCCACTCAGCCTTCATAAACACATCAGAAATATGAGTCTGACAACTAGTAATGTAGATCAAATACTTTGAGTACCCCTCTGACAAGTGTAAATTGGAGTGGTCCCCTCAGAGGAGGCATATGTTACATTTGACCATTTTCTAAATGGCATCAGTTATTCATAACAGTGGTATCACGAAAGGGGCCAGAATCTATATTTTACTGAGAAAGAGCGATGATAAACATAACATGTGTTAACATTAGCTAAAACTTATGTTTAGGCTCATTAGCCCCATCCAAGCACATCAGCTGTAAAATTATATTCTCCCTCCAGGCATCCTGTGAATTTTTAACAATATTAGTGCCAGTTTAATAAGCAGGATTAAAGGACTCTCATGTGTCTCGTCAATTTTGTTTATTGTTGGCATGCCCCAATATAAAGCAAGAGCCAGTTACATTCAGTTTAAAGTTTCAGTTAAACAAGTCGAAAACAGAGACGTTAGGCAGCACTAGCCAGTAGGGTCAGGGTGGTTAATGTGATCGCTTATTATGCCGAAGACCTGGGTTCGAATCCTCCCGTGGATACAATATGTGAAGCCCATTTCTTGTGTCCCCTGTTTGATATTGCTGGAACATTGCTAAAAGTGGCATAAACCATCCTTAATCACGGAAGAGTTCAGACTCCCCACCACAGGCTAACTTTTAAGCTCTCACTGTCTTAGCCCAAACGGTTGTACCAGTTGTCCATGGCCACCTCAGTTATTTGATAAACTTTGGTATTCTTATGAATAAATTTGTAATAAACCTCATGAAACTCCAGACTTTTTGCTGATTTAATTCCCCACAACAATCATCATGGCTGTTTTGGAGTTTCATCTCGAAAACCATTGGTACCATGCTGTTGTACCATGATAAGAGGTGAAAGTACAAGGGAATAATAATGTTATTACTGGTTGTTTTATTTCACCCCTCCTTAGTATGCTTCTTCAAAGTATCCAAGACTCTCACCATGAGTGTCCTCACATACCTGCCAGATCATTAAAATTTAGCTTCTAATGTGGATTATTACAGCCATAATGAAGTCCAGCCACCAGGATCCTGTGTTGTGCTGTACAGTGCACATGGTGTTGGAAACAATGTGTTAAACACTGATAAGCTGCATCATTTCTTGCATTTCTCTCACTTTAAACTGTCATGATGTATTATAGTTTAAAGGCAGTTCAAAACAGTGTTCAAGTCCATGTGATTCCGTCAGTGGTAAACACCAGGGAAATCAACAAAGCTCAAGGGTTTCACTTCCTGACCAGAAAAAGGGTAAAATGTTTCAAACCTTCTCATTTAGTTTAAGTTTTGTCTGGGTGATTCTCAAGTGTATTAACCTTCCACTTTGATTAGAAAGACCTGCCTACAGTAGCCCAAATTGTATTGCCAGCCAACCAGACTAACTAGTGTGTCCCTGTGATGGCGAGGACACAGCCATACACAACCTTGCAACAGCAACTTCACCGTGGGAGTACTTATCGCAGTCAATCAATATCCTATTTGAGTGTCCTGCAGGGAACATTTCCCACCTTAGCTGTTCGGGTCTTACTGTGGCCTTTCATTCGTCACAGAATTATTACACATTTACCTTGCAGACTGTAATCATCACTCGCCCTGAAAACAGGTCGTGAACTCACTTCATCAAAACCAGCTACAGCCTTTCATCTTCACCTCTTCCTTCTTCGACTTCATTTTGTCTTACAGTTGATCAAGACCCTTCTTGTCTAGTTATGGAAATTGTTATTGGTAGTTGAGAGAATTTATTGAAGACTTGCTGATTGTGATTGAAGTTGGGGGAAGGTGACTTATGAACATTTTTCTATGCATGGCAGAGTTTGGCAAAGGGTGATAAATAATATGTGAGTTATAACTCTAGGATTCAGACGTAGCCGTTTATTTTGGTGAGTCCCCTCTTGTGTTATGAGGTTGCATCTATTTATGTACTGACAGGAGTCATAGACTGGTTTCTTCGTTTCAGGAATAAGAAACCACAGGGCAGAAGACCTCAAAGGCTAACCATGCTAAGTGCTCTTCTCAGAGTCAGTGTTAGAGTTAGCTTTGATTGTTTTACATTTTTAGTGGTTTCAGACATTTGAATGCATTTGTATTTCCTTCATGCTGAGAATATGTTAGCTGTGGATATGGGTTGGCCCTGCTACTTATGCCAGTCAGAAAAGGTGTCATGGATTATGTGATACTGTATTGTTAGGATCATTGCTCATAATATTGATCACCGGATTGCCTGATCCAGACTTTTGCCCATTTTATGGCAGGAAGTTCCAGAAATGGGCTTGACACATTGTACTCATGTGGGGAATCAAACCCGGGTATTTGGCGTGACCCCACTGCCCCAATACTTATGAGGCATGTATGTTGAATATTGCAGTGCAGTTTGTAGTAACAAATCAACAAACAAATAAACATATGGTGAATCTAGGCTCATTCATTCTGTGTTTCAATGTGACGACATTGTCTTCTGAATCAAATCTATCAGATGTAAGTGCAAGGCAAACTTTGAAATCATCTTCAGGATTAAATTGATCTGCAGAAGGATGGTTGTGATGTGAAAACACTGTCTTCTGGAAAAGAAATAGTGGTTCTGCAGTAGCTAATGTTGAAGATCACAAGATGAGGGTTTATTGATAATCAATGCCAGTGCCGTAAAAGTGTTATGTCGTAGACAAGCTAGATGGAACATGTTTCCCTGAGTCATTGAAAACTGGATGTAAATCAAGGATTGTTATTGGATAAATGAGCTTGTTTTCATGGCTGCCGTTAGAAATGTGATGTATTTAATATGGAAGTTGTCATGATTGGGCAATGAAATGCTCATTACTGGTCCGTAAATTGTGTTTCTTTGTGTTGCTAATTCCTATGCATGTTGAACTGTTTGGGAAGAAAATTGCTGTAGATTGACACATGTGCTGGTAGTTCGAGGTGTGATTGTTCTGCAAAGTGGTAGCTGTGAAACCATGGTGGTTGTGTTGTTCTTGTTGTTGGTGGTGGTGGCGGTGGCGATGATGATGATGATGATGTTGATGATGATGATGATGATTGTAATGACTGTAATGACACAAAGTCAATAATGTATATCAAAATAAACCTTTCCTTTGAATTGATGTTTGTACGAAGCACAATGGCTATGGATTTCAAGACAATGTTATTCAAACTATTCCTTTGTCCTTCACAACTTTTGGAAGTTTCTGGCAGGATAGGATTTTTCTGCCTCTTGGAATTCATTTGCAAGGAAAAAGTCATTGCAAACTTCCGTATCTAAAAAGTACCTTTCAAAGTTATTGATGTTTCCATGTCGGAGGAAGTATCTTTTCTTTTCTTGAGAACAACTTTACTAATGAAAGCAGTATGCAGTGGGTTAATAAAAAGGAACTGATGCGTGTTAGGTGTGTATGACAGATGGTTTCAATCAGAGTAAATGAAAGAAAAATGAAGATGTACTTAACTTGTAAGTTGTAAAATGAATTATGCACCGTTTTGTTCTAGTTTCTGTCAAATGAGTGAGATCAGGTTTGTGTTGGAATTTTTTTAATTGATGTATGGGTGAACATGTTTTTAATTGACATTCAGAAGAGCACAATATACTGTAGGGTGTAAGAATGACATAACAGATATGTAATATGGTATCTTCATGTTTTCTCTGACAAAACGATGAAGATGGCGGGGATGAAGTTTGAGCTCTGCCCATTCATCAAAGGTGATGCGGACAGATGTTCTCAAAAACCTGTATAGATATGGAAACAAAATTTTGTATGTTTTTCCAACACATGAATGCCTTGATAGAGTTTGAAAAATAGAAAGTGTATCATGATTCTTTAGAGAGAACGTTGTAGCGAGGGATGTTGTGACCATGTCCTCTTGTTTTAAATGTGCTTGTTCTGATGAACCAACCTACACAACCCCTGCTGCAGTAAATAGCATACACCTACACACACAGTACCCATAGGAGTACGCTGACTTTTTGTTGACACAATATTAAGGCATACTTTGATGCAATCAATATTGATATGCTTGATGGCATTGAAATTGAGATCCTCAAAAGTTATTTTCATGTCACAATGTTAACTTAAGAGCATTGATCAAGTTTATGTATTTTGCCTGAAAGTGAAATCCTCAGACAATATTATCATGTCACAATGTTAGTAATGTGAGAGCATTCATGAAGTTAACATAAGTTATATGGATGCATGGAAATTTTATGTTAGTTCTGTTGTATCAAACATACAATCAAGATCCTGAAGCAATATTCCATCAATAATCAGTTTATATGGTTTCTCTGATCTGTTCAATAATAAGGTAATGGAATGGTTCCTTAGGGACAAAGGCCAGATATTTGCTGAGTGGACATCTCCAACTCCTACACATTACCAGCCATGAGATGATCTTTCATGAGTAATGCACATAGTTAACAAGGAGGTCACAGGTCAGGTCATCTAATGGGACAGCAGGGATCAGAGGTCAGGAACATGGTGTGATATATATAATGAAAGTGTTTGCAATGAATTCCAGACGGATGATGTTTGTGGAGTAAAAGCTTATATCTTGGTGAAATTGGTTGCCATAATGATCATTTAAATGCAGTTTGGCCTGTGATACATGGCTTTCATCCAAATTGGTACAGGGATCTCATCTTTCTCATGGTAGAAGCTCGTTATAGATCACTTCATCTCAATAACCTGAGTGCAACTGATAATGAGTTATCAGTTGATAATTGTAGGATTATGTCATGCTGTCAACATGCTTCTTCTGCAGCAAAGTGGACTGATAAATATATCCTTTTGATGAAGACAAAGATTGATCATCTGCTGACATTGATGTGCTTATATCACATGCTGAATGGACCAAATACTGAAACAGCCAACATCTCAAGTGCACTAAGTGAAGTTGTCTTGTAGCTTCATGGGTCAGTTGCATCAAACTCACTCACTCACTTGCTGCAGAAAAGAAGACTATATGTTCTTGTCAAACTGTCCAAACGTCAAGTCTCCTTCACAAGGACATAACAAAAACTAAGAACTGTGATTATCAGACCATCAAAAAAGTCATCATGTCTTGTGGATTATTTTTATAGTCTTTAACTGCATACACTGGCTGTTGGAGTTTGTCGAGGTGTCATCGGTGAGCTACCTCCAGTTGGTGGTCTGTTTGAGAGTGATGACCAGCTCCTAGCCATGTCCCCTGGAATGGACATATCACCATCTTGTCGTGCTGGTGACACCACCATATACATGTTGACCTTTACAATCAAAGTATGGAAGCAGACGGACATACAGAAATATCAGATTGAAACATGTACTCTGTGATTAGCTATCATTGTGTTCAGCTGGGAGTGTAGTTTTTATTTCCTTAGAGGTACATGACGTTTTCATGAATTGTTGATAAGCAATCAAAGTTTTTCTCAGTAGTTTTGATGCTTCAAGGGGGTGCAAATATCAAAGGTATGATGTCGTCTCAGGACGAACAAATACTTCAGACTTCCAGAGACCGAGTTTACTAGTTTTGATTTGTGATGAAACATTATGGTGTTACAAAAAATCAGTTTCTTGAATGTGATTTTCATTTTGTCATTGATGAATATATTGATTTTCCTACTACAACCAATGTTGAATTCAAGCTTGTAGTCAAAGCCAAATTTTCACATTTATCTGACCATTTTTGTCTCAATTCTTTTTCAACTTTGCTTCTTGAAAGTTTTCTGAACATCCATTTGTATTTTGTTTTATAACAAATTGAGGATATTTGCGCTTTATATTCAATATCTCATAAACTGTCAAGGCACTATCATGTAAGTTGGCAGACTAATATTCTTTAAATAAAATAAGGATGTTTATTTGTGACAAGATTGAACATTGTAGCTGTCGTATACTGAATCAACTTCAATGATAATTCAGAACTGTTATGCATTGTATTCCCCACACATCCAGTTCTCATGTCAAGGTCAACAAATCAAGCCAATTGCCATCGGCCATAAATTATATTTCACATGAAGAAATATACTTTATGAATAAGATGAATGTTTTGTTGGCTGAATATAAAAGTTTCATCAAGGTCCAGCCACAGTAATACCCCAATTCCCATGCATCCAATGGGAAATTGCCCTGTAACAAAATTCCCCTGAGTGTCTAGTACACTAAATGCTGCAATTAATTTGTCATTCAATCTTGAGGAATAAGACAGAGCACAAGCCTCCACAGGCAACGGAGCCACCATGCAATACCAGCTTGAACCTGTCTCCAAGCAAGATCTCATATATCTGTCTTATTCGTGCATGTTTTGGTAGAGTCGGTTGCACTCCTGGACGAGAAATCTGTATACAGTTGACTTCACCATTCTGATGACTTGAACAGCAAGGTGTTATAGGGTTTTTGTCTTTTGTAAGAGAAATTTATGGATTTCTACATGTTTCTGAGTGAGTGAATGAGTGAGTTTAGTCTTATGTTTCCCCTTAGTACTATTCCAGCTATGGGTTTGTGGTTTGTTTGTCCTTAGTGCATCATGTGTCATTAATATCTCCTTAGAATTCACAGGACAGTGTTAAAATTCATAGAGAAAGAGACAGCCAGACTGCCATCTCCCAAAAGTTGCCTGCTCAATTAGAAAATTGATCGACCAAGTCATTGCAAATAAAAAAAGAACCACATTCGATTAAGGTTTTAATATCAACACATGCTCTCACATTAACCCTTGAAGTGTTGAGGTCCATTTCAAAGCTTTGTGTAGGTATAAACAATGCAGTTGGGTACTGTAAGATTTATTGTACCAGCTTGCTTCCAGAGTTGCTTCAACCATATTCATAGGCAGTGTCAATTTGAAATGAATCTTTTATCCTATACTTTATATATACAGACTCTAGTAGTTAAAATAATCGTGAAGTCCAGGGCAAACATTTTCTTAAGTGACCTGACTGTGATGGAGACATCTTGTCTCAGGTAGCCACACCAAACTGAAACTTCACATGATCTGTATTTGTGTGTTTCAAATCCAAATTTCAGTCTGGTGTCAATGTTTTGTGTGTTTACTTGGTTTTGTGGAAAACATTGCTGCAAGTACAGGGAAAGGTTAGTTGTTTTTTTTCTTCTGCATTTTCGCCATATTGAAGTCACTAAAAGATGCGAAACTGCTTGACTTCTGGAAGCAAGATCCCAAGATGTATCAAGACTTGAAGATGTGGATGTGGATTAGAATTGGTCCTTAGCAACCCATGCTAGTCATAGAAAGGGACTAACCCAATCGGATGGTCAGACTTGCTGACTTGGTTGATACACGTTATCATATCCCAATAGCATTGGTCAGTTCTCATGCTGTCGATCACTAGATTGTCTGGTCCATACTTGATTATTTACAGACTGCTGCCATATAGCTGGAATGTTGCTGAGTGTGGTGGTAAGCAACAAAACATCCAAACCAACCAGCATACGTCAAGGACTGTCTGGGTAGGGTATTCATGTTGGACAGCAAGTGACATGATACCTCACTGGGATAGCTCTGTAAAACTTGCCTTTATGTGGACTAGCACAAACTATAACGCACATTCACACACATTCACATACATTCCCCTTGCTTCTTTAGTGCAGTAATCTTGGACATGACATGAAACCACATTTCGCTTCACTTCACCATCTTGTTTTATGCGAACAACAAAAGATAATATGTTTGAAGTCGAGTTATACAATTAGTTTTCTGGATACAGTATCCCATGCATGTAATACTGTAATGCAGAGACAAGTTGTTTTTAGGCATGGTCAATTTTATGTAGCAATTTACCACAGTTTTGGAAATAGGATAAAAGACAGGTTTATTTTGGTTCTCCATTATTCAGGAAATTACAGCTACTTTTAAGCCCACAAGTCAGCCCTTCTTTCCTGGTGGTACAGTTGATGATTAGTTGCCAGGGAAACATTATTTATTGTGAAAATATTTGTATGTAGGAAAGCAGCATGTAGCCATGCTCCAAGGCTGTACTGAACCGATAAGCCCATGGATGTATAGTAATTCAATCCTCCATAGAGACAAGTCTATATACACAGGCAGTACACTGTAAGGATGACGGTCTGTGAGAGGAATATTTATATTTTTGAGAAATAATCATTTAATTATTAATTTTCTACCTTGGAGACTTGTGCAAGTCTACATCAGATGTTAAAGTCTTTGCTCAATTTTTACTCTGTTGGTCTCTTTACTGATTTATAATGATTGTGAGAGCAACAAAATGTCTGTTTCTAGCCTTTTACTGTGTGAGGGTGTCAGGTTAAGGAAAGGGAAGTGCATGTACCAACAATACTGATGCATCCTTTCCTTGTGTATCACATCATTAAGATTCTGGAAGGGGCCCAACAGACATACAGAGGTACTTCAGTGGGTACAATGCATGAGGCTTATTTCTGATGTTCCAAGCTGTGATATTGCTGAAAGCAATGTAATACTAATCTCACTCCCTCACTCACTACATGCTTGTGGCTGGAGTTGACTAAAAGGGAGACTGGATGGTCACTAGCTGTGACTGATTGGTTGATTGAATGTAATCTTACACTATCTTTGTGTGGATGGTTGCTCATGTTGTTATCATTGGTTGGTGTGGCTTGATATTTGCTATACCAGACTACCTGTCGATCATGCCTTTTGCTTGAATCATATATGCCAAGACATCTGTTACTACATTAGGCCTTGTCAGGTCATGTGAGAATGATAATAATATTAATGGCTTTTTATACAGCACCTTTTCCACACACTTGTTCATGCTTTAAACACTAACACATTATTACCGTGGATAGCCCAAGCTAATCTCACGAACTATTTCACCAGATACCCATTTTCTGCTGGGTGAACAGAGGCAATTTTGAACAAATTCACTTGCCTTCATTGTGGGACAGGACCAAATTCGAAAAAAACCCTCAGGAGCTAAAGTGCCAAACACAGTCATGTGTTCATGAATCATGCCATTTTTTAATGTTGATGCATGAGACCTTGTGTGGAAATATTAGGTTGTTTGCTTGTGATGATACATCATACCTTTTGTTTATGTTAGTACACCAAGACTTGTGTTGATGTGTATATGTGTCTTGTATTCATACATGAGGCTGTACTATGACAATAATGTAAGGCCTTATTAGGATACATTACTTGTGTTGATACTCCAAGCCCTTTACCTTGTGTTGACACATTAGGCTTTGCACTGAAACATCAGGTCTTCATGCTTGTGTCGATACAAATATGGAAACACTGTACATATGTTGCTGCATCAGGTGAGATTTGGCTAGTCTGGTCATATCATGACTTTTGGCCAAGTAACAGTGAAATTTTCCAAAGTCTTTGGCAAAGGAAAAGACAACTGTTTGTGAAATTGGTACAAAGTAATCAGCTTTACAGGGATCTGCTGTTATGTCTCAACCGATTCCATCCACATTCAGCCAGATTGATTCTCTGTGTCGTATGGTGGGAGAACGCAGCAGTGAAGCACTGGAAGTGAGAAGGAACTGTAATCTAATAACACTTAAAGTAGACCTCACTTTCCTCATCAAGAAACCGATAAAGTCAGCCCCTCCTTGATTGCACCTTTCCCTAAGGTTGTAACAACAATTGGTATTGACAAGACTTTGCTGGCAGCACTAGGACGGACATATTGCTGACACAGGTGATATTTTGCCCGATATTGATTAAGGTATTGATCTTGTCATAGATTCCTGCAGATCATTGAGGTTTAGTCTGGCAAATGCTGACATTGATACGCGATCAGACCTCCTGGAAACCGAAGGCTAAGGCTCTCATCAGATTGATAACAAATCCCGTTTTTAAATCAGTAAATTTGAAACCCTGCTTTTTCCAAGGAGTTGTAATGCCAGTGATTTTGTAAGATGATGGTGTTTCTGTGTGAGACTCTTGGCTACTTTGATCCTCGCAGTTGTCGATGGTGTGAATTGCTGGGAGAAAAACCTGGCAGGAAGTAAACATAAATGTATAAGTGGAATAGAATTATGGGTAGACAGCAGGGGCGTTTATCTGCCTAAGGCTCTGTTATGGTGACAGATGGAGAGAGTGATGTGTTTGTTGGAAGAGAAAGGGACGTGACACCAAGATGAAACATACCTGCAGAAGGATTTCATCAAGTTTGAAGAAGTAAAAGATATTATTTATCATCTTGACACATGGGGATAAAGTAGTACATCATTAGTGGGGTATTTGTTGAGAGGCTGACCTTTGAAAGTGGAGTTGAATGATTGTCTTTCATAGCTTCACAGTAGCAGCAATCAGCTCGAATGACTTGAGAAAAAATGCCTTAGAAGTGACAGATGACCAATGGATAGGGTTTTTTATTCAATTTCCTAGAAACATCATTGAAAAACAGTTGAAATAGTTAAGTAGGTATCATTGTCAGAATGTTGAGAAGACTAGTGTTTTGTGTGTGAATAGGTATAATCTTGATACAAACAATAGTAATAATACAAGCTGCAATATTTAAATGAAAAGGAAGCTTAGTGAGGTGAAAGATCAAACCTGTCCATACCTCAGTAAGGGCACACCAGTTTTGTTTCTTGTTTTACAGATGTTTTCCCCAGCAGTGGGGAAAAATTAATAATCACCAATCATAGAATATTCCTTCTAAACACCAAAAGTATTTTACATTGGGCAGTTTATGAAGTGTATATGGTGCAAAATGCAGTCATAAAAAATTTCGTTTATGGCTACTAAAAATATTCAGATTTTATTTTTTGAGTGGGGAAATAAATTATTTTGTTTCTTATTCTTTAAAAAATATGACCAACGGATCTGTAAATCAAGAAATAAAATTGACATGGCCTAATATAGAATTGCTTCATCTAAAGCTGAATCAGTACAGTTTGTACTTGTATTGCAAACATTTGACAAATTACACGTTTAAGTATAGAATCATAGTGGACAGTGTTCAATGACTCATTATGAATACTTGTTGATAGGTCCACACAGTATGTAAAGATGGAATAATTACTTCCCTCTCTAAGTGTCTTGAGAAACAAGTTATAACTCAAACAATAAAAAACAATGACTGAACTAGATTTGACATATAAAGCTTTTTGAGAAAGGAGAAGGGAGGGAAAGTGGGTAGGTTGGGGATGGGGGAGGGGGCACACTTCAGTTTCATTTGTTTTCAATGGCCACTTAGACTTTCAACACAAAAGGGGTGTGCACCCTTGCACACCCTCTCTGGATCCACCTCTGCAAAGAGATTGTACATGATGTTACCTGTGCAGGGCAGTAGCAGGGCAATACACTCTAGTTAGGCTATCTGTGGGCTAGCACTCAAAAACTAGAAGTAACACAGACTTGCTGAAGAAAACATGCATGCTCATCACTGTATGAGTCCAACATCTTGAATGTAGCATTATATCTGATTTCATCTCACCCTACTCTATCCTTATCTCCTTCTCCAAAGATCTCCAGTGCCCCACTGTTTCTGAACAGCTAGCGAGGAAAGGAGAGAAACTGCCATCACGGTTGTAATTAACAGGCATAGCCTCTTTCCATAGAGATAGAAGAAATAAATTCTTAGAAGATTTGTTTAAAACTGGTTTATGTCCTCTTGTACATATAAACCATCTTTGGTGAATTGACCAGAATTGTTTTGCCAGCAACTTAGTCATTGGCGCAAAGTCTCTTTGAACAGCCAAAGAAATGAGACCTTGCTCAGTGACAGCCACCACCGATAAGCAAAGAGGAGTTGTCTGATTCAGTCAAATGATGTCAAAGCATGGGTAGCTTTTTACTAAGAAACGGAAACATTCAGCATGCTGTGTTTTGGATTACACATTCTCTGTAAATGTAGACTGCCATGTATATTCACACAATTTGATGTTTTTAATGGGGCTTCATGACCAAGGCCAATGTGATACCTTAGTGATAGTCTGTCTTCTCAAGAAGCAGAAACACAATCCATCTAAATGTAGTTTGCCAGTACACTTTGTACATTAACTGGATTTCTGTGCAGCGTATCAAAATATCTAACTCAAAGAAACAAATGGTAATATTTTCTTGGGTAGCTTGACAGAATTACAGCAGGTCAAATACAAATTGGAACAAGATGGTCACCACTATCCTGACGTCTGTAATGGAGTAAAATCACTCTAATGTGGCATTATTATCATTCAGTAAATATGCAAATGAGGTCACCTGACAGGAATTAGCACTGCATACATTGTTAAAATATCTGATCAGTGAACTACTGGGATTGTCTGATGTTCCCATTACATCTAGACAGGGGTTTTCCCCAATGTGTAGGTGTGTCTGTACACAAACATGTCTGTAAATCATTTTGTCAAGTCGTAGTTACTTCAGTGACTGAAGCTATGGCTTTATGTGGGACTATTTTTTTAATGACCTTATTTGATTAAATCATTGATCACAATCTGTGTTTACACATTATTAAGCGGATGATGGGTGTTATAAAGGGGTAGTAGTTAAAGCATTCATTCATTATCCAAAGATCCAGGGCCCTTATTCTCGAAACGTTCGTAGCCCTAAGAATTCTTAACTTTGATCGTAGCCAATGTGTTAAGAATGGCTTAAGAAGTTCGTAGGGCTACGAACGTTTCGAGAATAGCTAGCCAGGTTTCATTCCCTTCATGGGTAGAGTGTGTGAAGCCCATTTCTGGTGTCCATGATATTGCTGGAATATTGATAAGAGCGACATAAAGCATTCCCTGCTTGCATTGTAAATGCAGTAAATTAAGAAAATAAAATATTTATCATCTCTAGAGGCTTGCATATACAGTGTCTACTTTACTTTTCAGGTGCCCTTTTTTTCATTTGTCCCTTCAAACATCGAACTTGCACTTTAAGTTTAGGTTCAACACTCTCAGAGTCTCTTTGAGTGTGGACGTATGGAAATTATCAGTTCCATCAGGGAAAACAATATATTTGCCACTTTTCAGATAAAGTGCACAAGGTATTTTGTATTTACACTCATTATGCAGAACCCACGGATACAGACCTTGGCATTTGGAACAAACAGTTCGATGTTTTGTTTTCAGTTTGAACATTGGTCGTTGTGTCATTGGCTTTTGATGGTTTCATTTCAGTTAGCAAATTAGAACTGTCATCACTTGCAACGTTGTGGGCATTTTCTGTGTCAGTTTTTGTTCTTTTTATTTTGAGAAATGGCAGCAGCTCACAATTTTTCATCCCACATTTTGTTTCGATAACTGACACTGCCTTTTTAACTTCAGTTATTGTCCTTTGATATGGGCCTAGTAAAAGTGGTTAGGGGCAAAAATCTTTAAGGTCACATGCAACCCCAAAATCAAACATAATTAAAACACAGTTATGACTTGTTCATGATATATTATATGCATTGATGATTGTGAAAAAAACCCCCAAATATTATAAGCGTATAATGATAAGTCAAAAGTGCAATATTTTGAACTTAGGTTTACCTCCCTTGAAAGGAAGCGGACGCGATACTGAACCCAGTCAGAGCTGGTAATTGTGCATTCATGTGTAACAGTGCCTTTTCATTGGCCAGTGGTTCATTTGCTGATATGTGTTAATTTAAAGTTGCCTGTGGCTAGTGATTGAAGTTGTGCACTGCATGTTGTCATTAGCAGACAGACAGGCAGACATATAGGTGTTAATAAACCATACACTGAGTTTTCTCTCTGACGTAGTCTGCTTATCACAATCAACATGTTTTTTTATGTAATGAGTAGATTATTTACTTGTTTGTGTACACAACCAAGATTAGACCACTGCTTACGACCTCATACTCCGGACAGGCATACTGTTTCTGACTCCTTGAACCTATTAACACTGCGCATGCGTTATTAGGGCAGTGCAGCATAGCCTTGAAACCACTTTTTCCCCATCACTCGGGAAAAATTAGTGAATTGTTTGAACTTCCAATTTTGCGGGCTTTTTTTATCACATTTTCTTTTTAACTTTTTAGGTTGATTTGGCCTTTTTGATGATTTGTTTCGGTAAGTGCCCACCGAAAGGTATCAGAATCTGCAAAGATGTGTTTTACGTTGCATGTGACCTTTAATGTGTAACAAAACAGCATGACTTGTATAAGCTACGTATTATAAGCTCCATGCATTGAGTTAGGCACCTCATTAGATTTGCTTTGCGGGGATTATGAATACTGAATTATTGCTCGAAATTGTGAAAATATGTTTGAAATATTAAAGAGTTTGGAGAGGTATGTTTTTGCATGATTGATACGAGTCAAATTAGTTTTATTGTGTGCCAATCAACCTTACCAGGTTAAGGAATAGTGCATCATTTTTAACTATCCTGCACCAGTAGCACAAGGGCACAGTCTAAATTAGGCTCTACATATGGTAGTTGCATATGGAATCTAAACTAACTCAACTGATAATCAGTCTTCCTGTCTTTTTTCACCTTCAGAATTGAACTGTGCGATAGCCTGAAACCTGTGTACACTTCAAGGCTGACAGCAGCAAATACTGAAGGCTTTTCTGTGCATTGAATAATATTTGATGTTTGGGTATTTTGATAATAGGCTTTAGATAAAAATGGTGTGTCATCAATGTGTGAGAGGTGTCAAGCTGGTTGTTCAGTTCAGATGCATGCATGGCGGAACAGCCAGTTGTAGGGGATGTTGGAGTACGGACAAGGCAGTTGCCAAACAGTGGCTTGTGAAATTGGAGTTATGTAGTGGTGATTGAGGATTCCTTTTAGAATATACATAATATAGAATATATACAATATGATATAGTTACAGCAATGATATCCATAATGATCTATCTTTCTTCAAACGCTGGATGGAACTAAAATCTTACCAGATAAACTTTGTATAAGTAGGGTGAGATGTTTGTGATCCGGTACCTTCCGCCACGACTTTTTGTAGGAACTCTTCTGCCTGTATCTTTAACAAACAAGAGGGACGTTGGGGTACCCTAGTGATTAAATCATTAGCTTGTCACACTGAAGAAGTGGGATCTATACCCCCACATGAGTACAAATTAAGTAACAATGTCTGAAGCTTATTTCTGGTGACCCTGATGTGATATTGCTGGAATAATGCTAAGCAGCATAAAACCAAACTCACTAACACACAATTCTGTTCTCAGGAACAATTTCAGTGTTTATTCCTGTTTAAATCTTAGTGATAGTTTTGATGATGTTTTTATGAGGGGGTTCTTGTACAGTCATGTTTGACTGATAAAGGTCAGAATGTTGATAATGTCTAGATGGATTTGAGTCAACATCTTGTTTTGTTTGTTGTAATGATGCACTCAACAATATTCCAGCTATATGATGTCACTCCTAAAATAAACTTTGGACCAGACAATCCTGTGGTCAACGTGAGGATCAATAAGGGATGACATGCATCCACCAAGTCAACAAGCTTGACCACTTGATCCCATTGGTCACCTCTTACAACAAGCATGGGTTGCTCAACTATCTTCACTGGTAACACCATCCTGTAAAGAAAAGACTGAAGCTGATATTACTATGTTGATACCAGTAAGGTTCCAGATTAGAAGTGATCTTCAGCAACCCATGCATTACTATCACATGGTGATACCAGTAAACGTCCAGGTTAGAAGTGATCTTCAACAACCTATGCATTACTATCACATGGTGATACCAGTAAAGGTCCAGGTTAGAAGTGATCTTCAACAACCTATGCATTACTATCACATGGTGATACCAGTAAAGGTCCAGGTTAGAAGTGATCTTCAACAACCTATGCATTACTATCACATGGTGATACCAGTAAAGGTCCAGGTTAGAAGTGATCTTCAACAACCTATGCATTACTATCACATGGTGATACCAGTAAAGGTCCAGGTTAGAAGTGATCTTCAGTAACCCATGCATTACTATATATTATAATGTTACTGGAATATTGCTAAAAGCGGCATAATGCAATATTCTTGTATTGCCTTGTTTCAGTTGGTGGGAGGAGAGTTTGACATTGAGGTGAACTTTGTGATTCAGGAGGCACAGAACATCCTGCACATGCTGCAGCTGCTGAAGCAATGCCCAGTCACACTGCAGGTAAGTTGTGGACAGGGTACACTCAAATTTAGTGCCATTAGGATAAATTTGTCAAATTCTGATTGGTTAATAGCCAAAGCATATGAGACCATATCAGCAGATTTGCTAGAGCGTATGAACTGTACACCACGTCAAATCTGTTGCATGACACACTACACAGGTTGTGCAAATGACCTTGAATTCAGATGGAATGTGACCCTAATTTAAGAGTTAGCATGTACAATTTTTTTACCTACGAGGGCGAACATATTGGGGTTTATATTTGTCATGTGATGCCCAAGGGCAAAATATCACTTTGTCCTGGTGACATGACATCATGAACAATGCTATGACGTCACATTTCTTCTGTGACATGTTTTACTTGCAGCAATGGTGAGTAGCCAGCCTGTCTTTGAAAGTAGACTTGGGGTCATTTTCCTCAATTTGACTTCGGTAATAAACAGAATATTATAGTTGTGCCCATATCATACTGTGTTTACATTGCTTTCGCTGGGCAGGTACCAACATTTCGGCACTCATGTCGTAGACGTAGTATGACATGGGCACTCACATAGTATCCTCTGTTTTACCATAGGCGGAGTAATAAAATTGTTACTATAATTTCTTACTTGTCTGTGTCAATAAATGTATCAAAAAAATATAATGTTTCTCCTCTCGTTTAACGAAACCTCAAATTCCATCATTTTTATCATAAACTAAATCATTCCAAGTTATCTCCCTTCATGACCATTCAGGAAACGTGGTGTGTCTCATTCTGCCAAAGGTTGAATGCTGTTGTTTCAAAATAAGCTAAATAAAGAGATCATACAGATGATAAATTTTTCACACACAGTATTTTGAAAGAGTGTACAGGACTGTAAGACCCTTGTAAATTCTCACAGTCCCGTACTCCCTTTCAAAACATCATGTAACTCATACAACAGTATAATAAGGGAGTTGACAGTCCATATATCTTGTTCCTCTTCATCATACCAACATCTAAGATGAAAATGTTAACCTGTTATTTCTGCAAGAATCAGTGAGCTTCCAATCAGAATCAGCGCATTTAAGTGATTTTTCCATTCCCACCTTGTTTTGTATATTGTCATATTCACTTCTGTCAGTGTCATAGCTCAGGATCAGCTGCAACACGCTAGTGAGACATCACTAAAATGATTTCATTTGATTGCTTCTGTGAGATGAATGATCATTGAGATCTTAAATCAAATGCACCTGATCCTGAATTTCTTAGTTCAGTGTGAATGGAACTTTTTATGCTCCAGCCATATATGGCAGGGGACATATTGGGTTACCCTCTGTGTCTGTCTGTCCGTACGAAACAGAGATTGTACTCTATCCAGTTTTCCACAAAAAAATGCTGTGCCGAATTCAGTGAACTTATACATAGGCTGGTGTGCATTTCATATTTTTTTTTATTACACTGTTTTTGTTTCAGTAAATCTAGAGACATTTGAACTAAGGTTCATTTAGGTGAATTTCTGTATGATGATAGTGTAGTAAGGGATGAAGTCTATTCACTTTTCCACAAAAACTGCACAAAACAGAATTGATTGAACTTCCACGTGTCTTTGCTAAGGACTCTAAAGGTGTGCATTATGCAATTGTTCATGCAATTTCTTAATTTTGTCACTTTAACAGATATTTGAACTTAGTTGAATTTTGCTCTATTCAGCCTGTTCGTTCCATCCAACACTGGGATGTACATGATCCACTTACATTCAAAAACTACTTTATGAAATTCATTTAGATGTGCTTTGTAGGGACTGTAAAGGCATGCAACGCTTATTTTGATTTTGTATTTTATTCATATTTCCAATTTTAATGCCGTTTGAACTTACATTAATGTTTTTGAATTTTTCTCTGAATATAGTGTTATAGGGGATGAAGTTTATCAACTTCTCCACAAAAGCTGCTCAACAGAATTGAGTTTCTATGTGTGTTTCATTTGGACATCTCCAATTGCTTAATTTTGTCACTTCTACAGATGTTTGAACTTAGCTGAGTTTGGTTCTGTTCATCCTGTTCATCCCATAGAACAGGGAATGTGCTTTATCCACTTTTCAAAAACCACTGAAAAAAACTCATGTCTTTTATAGAGATGCTAAAGGTGTGCATCTGATATTTTGATTTGTGTATTATAGTTTTTTGTATGTTTAGAGACATGTGAACTTCGATAAATTTTGTGGAATTTCTCACTGATGAAATAGAGGTGAAATAGAGGATTTAAAGTCTGTCCACTTCTCCACAAAATCTGTTAAACAGAATTGATTATGCCTATACGTGTGTTTCATTAGGGTTCGAAAGGGGCTCATCTCACAGTTGTGTAATGTTTATTGAACTTGTTTTGTAGAAATTAATCATCAGAATGCACTCAGTGTAGAGAACGCTTCCTACATCAGCAGAAGCATCTGTGTCTCTGGACACAATTTTGTCTTGTTCTTTCTGTATTTGAGTCCATTTTTTCTTTTAGGTTCCTTGTATTTATATGCATTACTAAGTTGTAAAGGAAAGGTTCACCTCGTATAGGCTTAACATTGACTCAACTCATAATTTTGAGATCTCATCCTCCTCTATGGATTTCCATTTGGATCCAATCACTACATCATCACCCAGCTCCTTTAGAAGTTACTTAGGGAGCTATTAGGCTCCTTGGAAAATTACTTTGGGAGCAATTTGTCTGTTAGAAAATTATTTCCACTTTGAGGTATTCTGTATTAGGGTTTGTGCACCTTAGCAGGTCACACTGTTGCCATTCATCTTGTAACCAGACGTGGTATAAGCCAGGCAGACCTTCTGTGGCATATTACTGGGAACATGGCTTTTTATGTGCAAGTTGTGCCCTGGAGCTAATTAAATAAAGTGAAGGAAATAAAGATGAAGGAGAATGATAGGATTGATAACCAATAACTAGATCGGCATACGGAGAGCTATCTCCAATTGTATGGGCATTTTAGACAAATTCATCTATGCAGGCAGAGCTTGAGTCCTTCACCACTGTCATGGCTGCCTTCTGAATTTGTGCAGATGCTTGGGTACACAAATACCCACTGGACAATCCATTTTGAATTTATGGTGAAAATGTGGTTAAATCCTTTCCGTTTTTTCCGTGATTGCAATTGAGGCTGTGATTGAAAGCGCATGTTTATGTCTGTGCTGTCCTTTGATGTTGGTAAGAGACCAGCTTTGTCCTTTGAGGATTATTACAACATTCAACGTGGAAAACTGGTTGGATGATGTATTATGTGCTTCATTTCATGTGTTGTTGTGATTGTACCCTCCTCAGTGTTTGTTTACATGAAAAATAAAGGAATGGTAGGTGAGGATTCAGCTGTGCTGATTTTAACAAATTGTCAGTTTCTTTGAAAATCTGTGTATGTCTGAAGATAAGCAATTATGTTGCTTCAAGAATCCATTAAAGGAACCTTTTTTCTTTTATCAGTGTTTTGGACCATCTTAAAAAGATAAAGACTGCATTAAAGCATCTTCATAAGGAAGTAACACATGAGCAAATTACATAATGTATGTGTTGGTAGGACTCTTTTGAGAACATTTCAGCAAGAATTTTGTGTTGGTTTATTCACTATACTGCTTGTACGATCATTACTTTTAATCTTGTCATCCTTTTTCACCACTGATCTGGAGTGTCCTGGAGGTTAAAGTTTTGGTTCACACTGACGACCTTGGTTTGAGTTCATCTTATATATGCTCTCACTCGCATGCTTAGTATGCAGATAGGATGCCTCTTGCTGTGATGAGTTGCGTCCCTTAGTGGAGCAAGGATCACCTACCAGGACTTCACTTGTCGTGGTTTGTCAGAACAGTCGGTTGCTTATGACACCAGAGTGGTGTATGTTTCTGCTTCTTTTCCCACACATGAAACACCTTCATGTAGAACAACTGGTCTTTGAGTAATGATAATGGGTTATAATGGGTTATACCAAGCAGTGCCCCACAGATAGCTGCCATTGTTGCAAAAGGCACTGGTTTGGTTACAGGTGAGGAGATCAATAGAATCCATCAATGTTAAATGATGTATAGATGCCAGGGGCAAGATGGGATATCTGGCAAGCAGTGATGTCAGTTTGAACAAAAATTTTGGTATGAATGTCAAGTTCCTTTGAAAAGAACAGCAGGAGATTCAAGATAAGAATTGGATCTCAGCAGTAACTGTTTCTTTTAATGTACTGAAATTCAAAATCACTGTATTAAATGGTGCATCTTCCTGCTTGCTAAAAATTCAAACGTGCATTTTTTGCCTCTCTTTGTCCAGATTCCATCCCAAGATGCTATTTATTTTTTATTTACACGTTGCACAGATTCTGCCTCAAAAGTTTGCAGTTTGTGAAGATTTAAAAAAATAAGAAAATTTTGGAGATTCTGTTTTGAAAAATTTCAAAGAGGCTGATACAGGGGGAGTGTGTTTTGACCTGTGAGTCACTCACCTTTCTGGGGCAATGTGAAATATAGTGTAAAAATGTTCACTCGTCACGCTGAACACTTAGGTTCGATTCCCTACATGGGTACAATGTGTGGTGTCTCTCACCATGATATTGCTGGAGTGTTGCTACAAGTGGCATCAAACTAGACTCACCCGCTCACATTTATTTGATTTTGTTATTTTTTCTCACTGACCAGTCTCAAAACGATCAATAGACCAACTAGGCTGAATATTGATGGATGTCAATAAGCTACTTTCACCCATTCATCCCAAAATGTAATAGCAGCATTTTCTATTTGGGTCTGGTCTATAATAATCTCTTGCCTTGTCATCAGGTGTTATCGTGTATGGAAAATATTGTGAAATGAACTCTGTCAGTTTCTGTGACACTCTTTTATCATTCTTGTTTGTAAATCTCATGCCTGAGTGTCATCTTGTCCATGAATCATGAAACATGCCTCAGTGAACACAGAATGATCATATGGCTCGATTGATGTCTTTGATCCCATGTCTGAATGTGTGTATCGATTTGTCATTGATAACAAGCATAGGTCACTGAATGGATTGATTTGCTTGGAGTTATTCAGGCTTCATAACACTGATTGAACATGAAGGTTTGGTGCAGGAGTTTAAAGACAATAGGGTTTTTGTATGGCTGCAATATCTGCCAGATTATGGAGGCATGTAGTATGTGCCTTGTGTAGGAGTTTGAGACACTGATGATTGTATGGTCACAATGTCTGCCAGGTTGTGGAGGCAAGTATTACACATTACTTGAAGTAATGTGCGCTTATTGTATGAGTTCAAGAGACGGGATTGTTGGAGGCAAGTAATATGTGCTTATTGTAGGAATTTGAGACATTGGGGATAGTATGGCCACAATGTCTGCTAGATTGTGTATCCAGATGTCTCCAGAATGGCTTTCAAATCCTTTGTGTTGGAGTTTACTTCACCGGTGATCTTTTATATGTCAACAGTCATACCTGGATGCTTTGGTTCACCATATCCTTGCTCCAGGTGTTCAAGGGGCAATAGGGTAGCCCAGTGGTTAGTGTGCTAGGTGCAGTGTGTTAAGTCCATTTCTGGTGTCCTCTGCAGTAATATTGTTGGAATATTCCTATACTCAGTGTAAAACTAAATCTATTCACTAACTCATTCCAGGCATTGAAGACAAGTTTTTTTCTGCGTGTTAAAAGATGTTTTAAATCCTAAAAAAATGTTGCAGATATATATTGCAATATATAATTATAATTCTATAAAAATTACAACTGGAAATCACAGTGAAGGTAAAGGTCTTAATAGCTGGGTGAATATTAATGAATATTTAAGTGTAATCAGATATAAAGCAAGAAGAAATCAGTTTCAAAGGTCACTTCTTGTGGATATAATGATTATTGTAGAACCTGATACGTTCTGAATGTCAGTCAGTGCAAATCAGTCACGAGGCCAATCAATACTGACATGCAATATTGCAGTTGTGAAATCTGTTTGCCAGAGTCTGATCTTTCTTATTGTAATGAAAGATAGCATGTAATTGCAGTAATTTATGTCAAAATGAAGGCTAGTAATGTCCATAGTACGTAAGTTAAGCCTCCATTAAGTAATCAATTGTTAGTTGCTTGCAAATGAATAGAAATGTATTTAAAAATCTTTCCATGAAAACAAATTGATTGTTTTCAAATTTCTTTATAGTTTTACTGACATTACAAGTTTATTGTTTTCAAAATTCTTTACTGAATCGGGGTGGTGGGGTAGCCTAGTGGTTAAAGCGTCCGCTCGTCACGCCGAAGACTCGAGTTCGATTCCCCATATGGGCACAATGTGTGAAGCCCATTTTCTGGTGTTCTCCGCCGTGATATTGCTGGAATATTGCTAAAAGCAGCTTAAAACTAAACTCACTCACTCACTTTACTGAATCACCTGTACTACATGTCACATGTTCATGAATTATGCATTCAAAAGACCCTACATCGATTATCTTACTTGCTGTTTCATGTTACGTGTTTTCTCTGGTGGGAGTATTTGTTATATGCTACTCATTTAATTATTTTAAATATTTCATTATTTATTTATGTCTACTAAGTGATTTAAAAAAACCAAAGGTATGAAAACATTTTGCATTGCCCAAAAGAGCGATTGATACCTAAAGTAAACAATGATTGGTGAGTCCATATTCAACAGCTGACTTGACTACTTAAACCTGTAGTCAGCCATTGCAGGTTAATATGAGAAGGAAGATTGATGAAAACAGGAAAAGAAACTCTCATCATTTAACTGAAAATATAGACCTGTCTATCATAATATGGCATTTAATAAAGAAGCAGCAATTAGGGCAGATCTTATAAGAAGGTGCTAGAATCTTGAAACCAGCTGCAGACCAAGTGAGAAGTGACAATGGCCGTCTGCTTTGGAATTGGAAGGCATACTGAAGTAGGACAAGTGTAGCTAACTAAACTTGGTGTCACTGCATGATAAACTTGGAGAACCTCATTGCGCTGTGGGACGTCAACAATTGCATGCGATGCACATTAAAATTTTATGAAGTCATTAAAAGCATTTTTCCTATTTTCTCAGCAATTATCAGCTAACCAAAGGAAATTATTAAGAAAAATTATTATGTGTATAATTTGATATTTTATATTCAGTTTCTTAAAATATTTAAAAGGTTAAAAGTAATAATCATACTTTTATACGAAACTAATGATGTAATTTCCCCATCAATTTCTGTTTTGTGAAATTGGTCCTATTATTAATGAATGTCCTAAGAATGGAATATTGGCCAGTTTTCTTTTATGTAAGTTGAAATGTTTGATTCAATCAGCAAGTTTTTAAAATGTCTGAGAAAATAAATGTTTGAAATACAGACCAGTGCAGTTTTACAGATGCATGATGACACTTCTGGATGTTGTGTTTTGTAAATACTGATGCTGTTGTTTAAACACATTGTTGTTTTGAAAGCAGTTTGCACAAACATGACCCAGGTCAAGGCGACATCAGTTACTCACACTTGATGACATGTTTGATTCTGTCATGATCACCTGATTATTTCATCCACATTTCATTATTTAGAAACAACAAACGTCCAGCTGTTTTGTCCATCTCTACTGATGAGTTGCATGTCTCATGGCTTCATCTTTGAGGTCAAGGTCACTCTATGTGCAACAGTTCACAGACATCCCTTGGTGACAGCATCTCATTGCGTCATGTTTCCACATCACTGGTAGTCGAATGTATTCACTCAAGATGCCATATTTCAGGAAGTGAAAGATCACATGATGTCTGAGCTTGTATTTGATTTGATCCTGTAAGCTGACAGTTGCTGCAAATATAATACACATCTTGGCTATTTTAACAAAATCATAAAGAGAACTTCATTGATTCCTGTGTCAAGCTGTCAGACTGTAATTTTTTAGTTGTGCAGGTTCTTATTGCATGCTGCCTTCAAGAACTAAGGACAGCAGAAAAATCCAAGGTAACTTCACTTTGCGTATGTGATATGTTCCAAAACATGCACACACTCATTCACTCTTGCACATAGACAGAATATACATTAAGAAGCACACATGGTCGATAGTTCTGTATTTAGTAAGTCATATTATGGGTGGATCTATACATGAAGATTGCACAACAAGGAGAATATGTAGGGCACAGTTCATTACACAATCGTTCCAACCTTGTAAGACTCTTTATCATCTGGAATCAATGATGGTAATGTTTGACACTTGCAGACTGGTAATTTAGCTAGACATTCCCTTTTGCCCAATATTCTAGCCAATGCAAGGTTCATTATAGTGACTTTCAATGTATCTAATCAAGGCAGGGTATACTTTAGAGATAAATATACTATGTTGGAAAATCAGAGGGATATAACGAAATTATAATACTTCCAACTGTTTCAATTAAAACCATTTTCATTTGAAATTTTTCTACCATAACCGCATTAAAAAGGGTTTTAAACAAAATTACACACTGTGTTGACTTCATGAGCATTTTTTAAACTGTAAGGGTTTATTGACAGAAATAGGTCATACACTGGGACTTCAGATCCATGTTTATGACTGAGTTTTGGTCTGGCGCTGATGGTCAATGGATTGATCCAGAAGGTATTAAAAGCGTGGTACTAGATGTTACCCTGTCTGGCGCTGATGGTCAGTGGATTGATCCAGAAGGTATTAAAAGCGTGGTACTAGATGTTACCCTGTCTGGCGCTGATGGTCAATGGATTGATCCAGAAGGTATTAAAAGCGTGGTACTAGATGTTACCCTGTCTGGCGCTGATGGTCAGTGGATTGATCCAGAAGGTATTAAAAGCGTGGTACTAGATGTTACCCTGTCTGGCACTGATGGTCAGTGGATTGATCCAGAAGGTATTAAAAGCGTGGTACTAGATGTTACCCTGTCTGGCGCTGATGGTCAGTGGATTGATCCAGAAGGTATTAAAAGCGTGGTACTAGATGTTACCCTGTCTGGCGCTGATGGTCAGTGGATTGATCCAGAAGGTATTAAAAGCGTGGTACTAGATGTTACCCTGTCTGGCGCTTGCTGTTTTACATGTTAGACAAGGACTAGTCAGTTTGAAGTCAGTAAACTGTGTATTAGTGGGGTATCCATATTAAGCAGGGTCTTGGTGTATCACTGGACTAGCGCTTGAATTCTGGTATGAGTGGGGATTAGAACACACAGTCACACACACTGGCTATGTGGTGAGGTAGCGGCACTGTGGTTAGTGTGTACGTTCATCAATCTGAAGACCAGGGTTCAATTCCTCTTATGGGTACTATTTGTGATGCCCTTTTCTGGTGTCCACCCTGATATTGGTGGAATATTGCTGTAATCTAAAAATAAACTCACACACTCAAGCACACATGCACATACTATTATATAATTACAATAATCATGAACGTGATGTTAAACCTGTTTCACCTTTCTACTTGTATTTGTCTCAGAAGACACAGGGACCCTATAATATTAAAAAACCATCTAAATCATTAAACTCTCTTAATGACTTCAGTTGTCGATACTTTTTGATAAAAAGACAAAAGGTAATCATAAAATATTTCAACTAACAGCTACGTTCATTGTATGATTCTGAAAACAATTTACAGTGAGTTAGTGGGTGAGTATAGTTTTTCTCTGCTTTTAGCAATATTCCAGCAATATCATGGCAGGGGACACGAGAAATGGGCTTCACATATTGTATGCATGTGGGGAATCGAACTCGGGGCTTCGGTGTGACGATTGAACACCACCACCCCGATTACAATTTGGAAGAAATGTAATGTAATTTTGGACAAATCTTAATATGTTTCTACTAAAGGTGAAGTCCATTTTATGATTCTGCAGGGGTTCAAAAATCCAATTGCCCGATGCCTGGGACAAGTGAATTTTCATTTTGGGCAATCAAATAATGTTATCTTACCTTTCCACGGGCTACTAGATCATTTCTACTGATGGTGTCATACTGCACTAAACCCGGATTTCATTTCATATCTGTTCAAAATGTAGCTGTGAAATTTTAAAATGACCATTAAGTATAGATATCTTTCTTTGCTATTTATCACTTTTCAGTAAATAGTCCTCTAAACATTAACATAAACACCATGTTGATTTATTCTTTCATAATTGCATCATCATGATTATGTCAAATCAGGGCAAGTTGACAATTAGTCTGGACAAGTTACTTTCTCAAAGTCACTTGCCTTGTGGCAAGTGGCTTTAGAAAAAAAAGAACAAATTAACCCCTCTTCTGCAGGTTCAGTTACAGGTTAGCAGGTCTTACATGACTGTTTGAGACTGCCCAAAACACACCTAAAAAAAACCCCATGGCACATATTGTACATACCAAAATAGAAAACCACATCAGACATTGTTTATTGCCACTGGTGCATCACATGTCCTTCATGGAGGAATATCTTACTGAGCGCAGACTTTTCCATTCAACTTTATGTTCACTACAGGGTCAAGAGTTGCTCAACCTCTGCCCAACCAGAATGACCTCTCAGCAGTGCGTTAGAACCAGTCGACTAAACATCAGAAGCAGGGTGGAACAGGATTATGTCTTCAGACATATCCAACCATCATCCCGTTAACATGTGATTGATATAAGCATACATAAACACTTGATCACATGAACGTTCTCCAGTCTGTCTTCAGGCTAAGCTGGTTATGATCAGTGGTATTGATCATGTAGACTCTGGGATAGTTTCAGTGAGGAGCTTCTTTGAGATTCTGCACTTGCCACAACAAGTCAGGGTTGGAATATATAACGCTACTTAGTGAGCCTGTATCAGTCAATTTTCAGTGTTGCGTTTGATGAAGTAATTCGACCACGTAAGCATGCAAAAGTAATGAGTAATTACTGCTGGCAAGACAGTTTAATTCTTGTATTTTATGTCTTTGGACAATTTGGAAGAAGAAAACGTCTTCAGTCGAAGCATGCAGTAATTCATGAATTTGACACTGATGACAAGAAAGCCATGTTTAGGAAACTGAATACAGTTTGATGATATTGTAAACCCTCATTAACTTGCTGACTATCAAATATATCTCAAGATAATGAATATGGGGTAATCATATTGATTTTGGGGATGGACTATATTTTGTAGAAAGTTGCCATGGTATGCTGATGAAGTAAGATTCTCTTGTTCTATATGAATGGAAAAGATTGCACTGACAGTTATTGAGAAAAGAGCCATGAGATTGCATGGGGAATCTGTGTCATACAGTTTGTTTATTGATAAAAGTATCATACGGAGCCAGAGTTATGTATCCTGTGGAGGATGAAAGGAAACAGCCTTGATCTGCACCAATTTCTTTTGCGCACATACTTGAATGGAACATTGTGAAGATCCAGGTCAGAATCGATCTTCAGCAACCTCTGCTTGTTATCAGACAACCAAGGGGATCTGTGGTCAGACGGGCTGAATAGCTTTGATGCGTAACATCATATCCCTATGCCATGGATCACTGTCATGGCAATTTCAAAGTTTACCTTCTGTCACCTCACAGTCTGGTTGAGTGAGTGAGTTTGTTTTTACACCTCTTTTAGCAATATACCAGCAATATCATGGTGGGGACACCAGGTATCAGTCTGGTTGAGGGCAGTAACCGACTGGTTGAAGTTTTTGCTCATCACGCTGAAGATGGGGGTTTAATTCCCCACATGGATACAATGTGTGAAGCAACTTTCTGATATGCCCCTACATGATATTGCTAGAATATTGCTAAAAGCGGCATAAAAGTAAACTCATTCACTCACCCCAGTCAGATCCCACTGACTGTGATCTTAATCTGTGCACAAATATCTGTATCTTTGAATGTGTGTTTTGCCAGTTAATAATCTAAGAAACATAGCTAAATACTCAAAATGAATCAATGATAAATGATTTGGTTATAATGATAATATGAGGAGAAAGGTACAACAGTTATTTTTAATATGATTGGACACAACCACTAGTTCAGCAGTCACTATATAACATATGAGACCATTGGTAGGAATAAACTATGGACTAATTTGAATGTTTGACGTGTACCAAAGGACATACAGGAAGAGACATAGTGCATCATTATTTAGCTATGATACTTGATGAATGAGATGCCATTTCATTAGGTTGTATTCCAATATGCCTGGATATGGTAGCATTGTTGATGGGTCCACCTAGGTTAGGTGAACGAGTGTACGCTGAGAGTGACATCTATTGGTATTGATTTGACACCTTAGCACATTTTGAGAAGCTATTCAGCCTGTGTTAGTTTGTTGTGACACAGATGCTTGTATTTAGTGTCACTTAGTGCTTGGAACTTGCCAGTGTATGTGACTGGGCCTAAATATTGGCGTCAGGAGTGAGTGAGTGAAAACTGTTAATCACATTGGCAGTATTTCAGCCATGTCGTGACCAAAAATTATTGATACATTGATAAAAATAAGTTTAGTAAAAAAATCTGTCATAAAAGGAGAGTAAAAACAGTATGCTTAGAGGTTTAGTACTAGAAAGCATCCATCTTTAAACATAGGACACTATTTTAAACAATACAACATAAAACACAGGGTAGAGATTGGCATCATGGGACCAAGGGGACTTAACTCCTGCTACCTGTATAGTCCAGTGCTGGACTTGCAGGGTATTTTCAGCTGCTGGTGATTGTATTCAAATTTGACTGTAATTTAAGAGAACAAACATGCTTGCAGTAAAAAAATAGTGGATATAAAATACCTTGAGAGACAAGGATGTACCCAAAATCTCAGTGAGGGGATGGAGGTCTTTTAAAGTAGGCCAAAGTACCATCGAAAATTTGTGACATTGTGCCTGTAAGCTTTCTTCATGTCACATGACTGGTCAGAAACTACAGCATGTACTTGCTGACACCAAATTGAGCCAGAAATGGCAATTCTGTGGAATAAAACAAGGAAGTTGGACACAATGGCTGGCATAGATTGTATCTACAGTGGAAATCCACAAAATAATGCACAGCACGAATTGTCCTCCTGTTAGTGATCAAGGAGGAAATAGGAAGGAAGTTCAAGTTGTTTCATAATTTTGTGAAGTTCTGTATATCAAAGTACTACTGTGTTCATGTGCACAAATGCATGTACCCAAATATATGTAACATGTAGCATAGCTGACATGGAACATGAGCTATGGCGTTAATTGAGTCAAAGGATGATATATGGGATATATGTTTTCATTATCAATCAACTTTCAATTCAGGTTGTAAATAGAGATAATTTACTTGTAGGATCCGTGAAGATCCAGGCTAGAATTGATCTTCACTTACTCATGCTTGTCGTAACAGGATCGGGTGGTCAGGCTCACTGACTTTGTTGCAATATGTCATCTTATCAGAATTGCATCGATTGATGTTCATTCTGTTGATCCCTGGATTGTCTGGTCCAGATCCGAATATTTACAGACTGCCACCATATGGCTTGAATGTTGCGGAGAGTAGCAAAAAAAATAAACCGAAGCATGTGTTCATCAATCTGAAAGGGTTGTATTTGATGCCCTGTTTTGTAACAATGTTTACAATGGCAGGTATCTGGTGTCCTTTGCTCACTCACTGACTCACTCACTAACACGTAGGTTTTAAGATGTGATTTGGTCCATCACTAGTAGTTTCAAAGAAATTAATAATAACGATATTGAATGAAGGTTTAAATACAATTGTTCAGATACAGGATGAGCATTTTTTTCCTGTCCAGTATAAAAATGATGAACACACACCAAATAATCAGTGCTCCTTTCATTGTGGTTATTGGTATGTCTGAGGTTCAGTGTTTTATTCCACTGATTTGATCTGAATCTATGAAAGTCAAGAGATTGGCTGGTGGGAACATGTCACAGTGAGGGAGATGTGTGTAATGCCACTTTGAGCAATATCGATGTGGGGGACTCCAGAAATAGGCTTCACACATTTTGTCCATATGGGGAATTGAACCCACACCTTTGACCTGATGAGCCAATGCCTTATCCACTCCACCACCCCAGAGCATGCATGTCACAGACTTGATTGATCATAAATAATATCAGCATAATATGCCTCAAATGCAAAGGACTGTAGTTCAATAAACCTAATTTATTTGATTATGCTTCTGGTAAGCACTTGGTATCAATGTCTTTGATTCACCAGGTTGTTTACAATATCTAGAAAGTCATGTAACTACAATAGTCATTATCATCTAGACCAGCTAAAGGCTGTGCCTGAGCCAACCTACTGGAGTGAACTGTCATGATGTTCTTATGGTGTTATGTTTCAACTATGGCGTCACAATTGATTGTTTCAGAGACACATTGTTCCACTGCCATATCCATCACAGTCATGTTGACGAAGCAAAACATGGTGTTATACGTAATGATAGAAAGATTCAAGATATTAGATATCTCACAGTGATCTGTAGAGTATGATTAATCCAATATTGAAAAGCACTGGGTACCTGTTTCTCTAATATTGCAGAAGTCTGTCATTTGCGAAGCACTCAGTTGTTTCCTGTTCAGAGGCTGCTGACTGGTCCGAGATGCCACATTAGCTGTCTGCAGAGTTGTGTCCACTACATGATTAGTCTAGACTTGCAGAGTTATGTCCCCCTAGATACCCATTCTTGACTGCAGAGTTATGTCCCTTAGGTGCTCAGTCTTGAGCAAAATTCTGCAGTTATTTAGTGGTTCAAGAATTCAACAATGAGTAGTGCAGAATTGAATACCTTAGCTTCCTATATCTTGACGTGCAAGGGTACCTCAGTTAACTGTTTATAATTGTAATCCTATAATGATTTTTGCAGCAAAGATTCCACAATATAGCTGAATATTTATTCTGTTCACAAAACGTTCTATATGGTCATAGTTCCCACCTGTGCTAATGGTTTAGAATAACACACGGCCTTAAACTTAGATGTGACTCACTGACTGTTGTGTTGACAGTCCTGATCCAAAATATGGGGCGCGGTGGGCGAGCTGGTTCAAGCGCCAGGCTAGTGATCCAGCGAGATTGAGGTGACGGGATCGAGCCCACCTGTGACCGGGTGTCAAGACCTTGGAGTCAACATTGTGTGCAGACTCTTTCAGTGTTGTCACAACCCCTAGTGTACATCCAGTGATTGAGGGAACCATATACCCTAGCACTAGTTGCATGGATATGTGTGTTATATAAATATCCTGTAATTATAAAAAAATATTCATAAGGTCCTCAATATTAGAAATACTTTTGTTGCCAACATGGTCACTTTCAGTGTGAGAACCGCCATAACATTATGAATGATATTTTTCTGTTTTTGTCTCAACTTGATCAAATTAAGATTACCATCCATCTCCCATCATTGAAAACTATAGCTGGCCGAAGATGATGTGCAGATGATGTCATTATTGTGCAACAGCCCCATCATGTTGTGAAGAAAAACAACACTGATGTTGAAATTCATAATGCTTTATGTCAACACACAGAGAGAAGTGATAGAGATTTGACCACTGACAAAGGCTTCTGTTAGTGCTTTCAATGAGGAGAAAACACTTAGTTCTCTGTGATAAGTGGCTTTCCTTGTTTCCTGCCAAGAGAACATGTCATGGCTTTGGGTCACAGAATTCTGTTTGAAAGAAAACATGTTATTGCTTTGAAATATGTGTGGGGGATTGTTTTGCAATATTTTCTTGGTTAAGCATGTGAAGGCCTGACCATGAAAAGGTAGTCGATGTTGACACTAAATGTGAGTTTGATGACTGTCAGGGCTGCTGTGACATCTCTTATCATCAGCATGGAACCAAATAAAAAAATTGTCAAGGGAAGTGAGTCACACTCCGAATTCAAAGTGGCATCAGTGATTTTACCACTGAGCAGACTTTTGCAGTCCTTGTTCAGTTTACGGTTTGATATTTATTTGATCTGATGTACAAACTCAGAAAGTGTTTTATTTGTATTTTACCTGTTCCTTTTGATACAGCCCCTGCCTCAAGGAGGTTGCCATTGTTACAGTCAGACATCTCGAGATTTGACCCACAGCTGTCCTGACAACCCAGAGTGGATGATCGGATGTCTTCCAACATCCAGCCGATATTGCCATGCAAGTGTCATTCACTTAACTTCTGCTCTGTCTCAAGAGCAGGATATTGCATGTCAAGGACATCTGAAATATGTCGCAAGATTTCCAAATGTTACTCTGCTCAAATCATAAAGCTTACAAGCTTAGTTGGAGAGATCCATGTTCATTTGGAATGATAGTGAAAAAGTCATGAGTACACAAATGTCAAGGTTCAAATGACTGAAGAATCACATGTATCTCATTAGGCAGAGTTATCTACCTTGATCATGCCAGAATTTGTAGGTCACTGTTTGAGTCTATAGATTCACCATACTTTTCATTACATTGAAAAACCAAAAAAGATAGCATAATGAGTTTGTAATGCCTGTGGAGATTAGGGCCCTGTTCCTCAAAATGGTCCGAAAGTCATCAGTCAGCGTTAGGTGTGAAAGTTACAATCATCTTAGGGCTACAATCTTTTTGAGAAACAGGGCCCTGTAAAGGATCAGGGGACCATTAACCTTCACCAACAGGAATTATACATTAGTTATCACACATGGAACGTTTTGTTGTGAATTTCATCCCAAAAATGTTAAAATGCAAAATTAACTGTTTGTACCACCTACTAACCTATAAGTGATGGGAAGGTCACTTATGACACAAGTATTTGTTAGGATTGTGACGACTAACACTGTCTGTCTAAACATTTCTGAGTCTCTACCCTAACTTCTAAATGGGCATGTGTCTGGTACAAATCCCGTAGGTTGACATTCATTGGCTTGCTGTAAAGGACTCGTAAGACTATAAAGTGGTATAAATGTATTGCTGTATTAAACCAATGGTTTCAGTTAGCCACAAGCAAACAACATGATTGTTGCTGGGTCTTTTTCACATTTATATGTTTTCTGTGTGTTTTGATGAAGTGAAAGCCTCCACAAGCATGATACAGCAAGTGGAGAGTGCTTGGTGGATTGTCTCTCATTATTGAAACCAGTAATAGCCTTCCTTCACAGACCTCTCAATAGCTAACACTGAGTGCAGTGTGTGGGATGTTTAAATAGCCCTGGATAATATTTTCCAATGTTTCAATGAAACAAGTATTGTGTCATGTACTTGAATGAATTATTCTAAAGACAAATATTCCTGTTTTATTTTGGTTGTATCATTTTTGCAAGATAACAAACTGCACAGTGACTGTAGGCATTTTCTGAATTACAATTTCTTCCAATTTCTGACTCATCCACTTAAAACTTGGTTTGTCTAATGAATATATTATTCATACTAAGGTGCAGAGTTTTCTCCATGCCCTTAATGCTTCCATGGCAGTGATTAGAAAAACCGGTGAATGCCTGGCAATGTTTGGAAGGCAATTTGTTTTTGTAAAGGGAAGAAAACTGGTAACTGTTGGAAAGGGAATTTACTAAAGGAGGAAAGAAACAATTGCTCGACCATTGTGATAAATAAGGATGCTAGACTGACGTTGTTACTGTTGGTAGTCCAGAGACTGAATGCTGTCATGCTATCTCGTCATCAACACATACTGCTGGTTGGTGTAGACTTAGAAAATGGTTCTCTAAGACTCGGGGAGAATCAAGGGATGATTTTAGAATGTCAGCAGTTAACTGATATTCCACATTAAGTTGTCTCGCTTGCATTATCACAAGCAGGGTCCTAAGCCAAATGGTTAAAATGTTCACCTGTCATGCGAGAACACGGGTTCGATTTTCCACATTGGTACCAGATGATGTCTGGTGTCCCTCCACCGTGATATTGCTGGATATTGCTGAAAGTGGCATGAAACAGAACGAACACAGTATAACTGTCACTTGATTGTCTAAAGATATGTGTTTGAATTTTTATGGAGGTCTCAGTTAGGGTAGCTATTGACATAGAGATTAATGATCATTCTACCATGACTCAAGAAAATACTGGATTCTGATTGGTTGTTCAGAAAAATCAGACGGCATCAATTCTGGATTGATGCTATCTGATTTTTGCCCATTTCACCGCACATTATAGTCTTATAGTGAGAACTACTTCCATTTGACCACAATGATGGCGGGTCATAACAACAACAACTCCATGACGCTGACTCGGGAATTTGCACATCTGCAGTTTGAAATTTTTTGATTGAAAATGCGTCTGATTTCAGGGCGTTTCACTACGCATGTATATACAAGATTGCCGCACAACTTCAGCTTGACCACCAACATGACTTATATCAACACAACAGACGTGATGGAAATGCTTATAAACATTTATTCTAACTCAAAAAATACAATTATATGATATTTCCTCCATATATGATATTTCTTGGGAATTTCACTATGATATTACATCTATTACCCTCTATTATAAAAAATTCAATTAGAATACACAATCCCTGACATAAACAATATCTAACACATAAATCAGAATGCCTTGCCAAAATACACCCCAATCAAAATTGTGCAGCAAAACGTTAGTAAACATTTACCTACTTGGAAAATGGTATATTTGTTTCCATTTAGAATGGGAAATTCTCAAGATAACGGTTCTGGCGAAACAGCTACTCAAACTCCATCATGTCACATTAATACATGTATCTGTATGTGAAAAAGGGAACCACCAGTTCTGCTCTGCCATCCTCCCTGCAAGGCAGTCACTGTTGTGTTGGTACACTTTGAGAAAAGCTTGGCCTCAATCCATCCCCAAATGAGGACAACAAAGTCTCCAGGACTGTACGTTCGGTTCTAATTGAAATTTAGTCGCCATCAATTCAGTACAGCATGTCTCTGAGTTTCAAACACAGTTGGTTTATCTCCTAATTAGTATTAATCAGTTTTTGATAATTATCTTAAGAGGTGTCTTTGAGCAAGAATACACAAAAAAGGTCCAATAGAAATCAATATATTTCATGTCACTTATCTATAAAGTAAAACTTTTTTGATTACAGTGCGTGTAATAATGACACAATTTTCATACTGATAATCATTCATAATACTTCCAGTCGCTGATAGTATCAAATCATTCTAGAATCTTGATGATACTCCAACAATGAGAAAAGACAATATGCATTGATTTCTTGCCAAAACACTGTAATTTTCAGGTGTGTCATAAAAATTACTTTCTTTTGTCTTTTATATGATATTTATCTTGCAACTTATTAGAAATAGATGACCAACCTCGGTATGATGCTGTCTGAAGTCAGTTCATGAATGAGATTGATTCATCGTTTCTGAATGAAGAATGTTTCAGTTTTAACTGGCACAGTTTTACAAAATGTACTGATGACCTGGGGGGTTCTGGTTTAGCACAGTGGTTAAGATATTTGATCATCATCATCATCATTGTCCCTAACTGAACCTGTGCCACTTGACTACAATGGATTAGATTCTGTAAATGTATAGACTTGATTATTAGATGAGATTAAGGGAAGTCTGAGAAAACTCAAGTTACAGACCACTATCTGAAGTAAGTGTAAGGAGTCTTTCTGACTGACAAGGTCATCATGGATACTCTCCTTTAGGTCATGTTGCAGTACCATCTTTAAGCACTTCACAGGGACTTAATGAACAAGGTTACTCATCAGTCCTGCACTTGACTGTAATCTATATATTTACCAAAAAGATTCCACACCTCAAGGATAATGATTAATATTGTGATTGAGCAGCCCAATAACCAACTATCAAACACAGCTGTCCTTAATGAAGGTACCCACAAAATAATCGTTAGTTCAAGATTGGCTTTTTCTGGCTTAAACAGACTTAGTTTCCACTTGAGACATGGTCGCTTTTCGGCGCCTTCCATGGAGATAATTCAGCTTGAAGACCAGGTTGGGAGCTGCTGTTCTCGGTAAATCAAGAGGAAGGCACTGGTCTGTCTGTGTTTATCCTTGGTCTTTGCATAACTTGGATGGCTGTTCCATAGATTATGTCTGAGAGCCTCCAATGGGAGATGTCTGAGCCTAGTTTACGATGAAATAACATGTGCGTGATTTAACTTTATCAAGAGAGATTGGAAAATATGGAACTTTGTCTCTTGGGAATTGTGATAGGTAGAGGATGGTGGTTTATCGTGGTAGTTCCACTATGTATCAGAAGTGGTGGTTGTATTCCAGGCAGGGTGAACATACAGACTGTTGTACTTGTCAAATATATACATGTTTGCATGTTGTGCTTATGAATATGTCAAAATCTTTTGCGGGCCAATGATCAGAACTGGAAGAACAAAATTGCAATTTTCAGAGGCAGTTTTGATCCAGCATGAAAATCGATGCATAATTTGGTCTATGGTGATATTTTGATCCGAGGGGCAGTGGAATAGCCTAGTGGTTAAACCATTCACCAAAGACCCTGGTTTGATTCTGTATGTGGTACAGTATATGAGGTCCATTTCTCTTGTTCCCTGTTGTGATATTAATGGAATATTGCTTAATGAGGTGTTAAGCCTAACTCACTCATTATATTGTCTGAAGTGAATCATTTGGCTGTGAGTTATGGGCCTTGGCATTACAGGAAACTCTACCTGTTGTTTCTGATATCTTCCCAAATATTCCCAGATTGTTATTCTGTGTGTTACGGTTTGATCCACTAGACAGTCTCCATACATAACAGAGTGATCACACAATTTTAGAACAGGTTACTTCTGGCAGACATATATTTTACAGCAAGACTCATATCACCCTTACTTTTTAACCACATTACCTAAATAAACAGACTTTGCCTTACCTATTTTACATGGTGTACTTGCAAAAGCAAGTATTCGTAATAACTCTTCTTGATGAAGTCTTCTTCCATTTTCAAATAAGATTCACTGAACATTACCACATAAATCCATCATACGAAATGTGAAACACAACATACTTCATTCACATGATGCTCAATGGCATATTCAATTTTAGCCTCATTCACTGCTGACAGGGCTCATCCCTTTACAACACTCTCAAAGTGGGAGCTGAATATTTTGTGTTCAACTTGCTTGTTAGGAAGAAAAATCCAAGCTACACTTAGGTAACTCCCCTTACCCCAGCTGCATCATAGCCATGGGAAGTCATGGTGTTTTTGTCTCGCAGAGTGTCAGTATCAATCACTGACAGTTGTCACCCATGTAACATAATTTATGTTTTAGAAAGGAGGAATATAGCTGCATAATGTTAGAGGGTTGTTTGGTAGAACCTGTGAGTAGAGTATGTGCTTGACATGCTGGAAGACTTGTATTTGATTCCATGTATTGTTACAATCTGTTCACTGGCCAGTATCTGGCCTATTACACTCACTCACTCACTCACTCTCTCACTCAGTTGATTGGAGACTTCACAGTACTCATTTGTGTTCACAGGCAGAAATATGGAGTGTGTTCACAGCCACTCTGAAGAAGAGTCGTCGGAACCTGCACGCATGTACAGAGGTGGGCCTGATTGGCAAGGTGCTAGAGCTGCTGGAGAGTTCAGATGACATGGTAGCAGGTGGGTGTCCAACAACTCTTTACATTGGCCCTTCAGACGGGCAGGAAGGACGATACCATAATGAGTAGCCGATTGTCTGATGAGTCCATGTCTTGTTGTATCCGCATTTGGGAATTGAAGAGCATGCATAGAATCATGTAACTGATCTATATGACCTTCTGAAATGTTGCACATCCACATATAAAGAAAACAGAAAGCATGACTGAAGATCATTACCACAGAACCTCTTTCTAATGAACCTTTTCCTTTTGCTGAGGGATTTTTTTTTTCTCCCCAGCTGGAGTTATTTTGAGACATTCTGAAATTAGATGGACTTTTTCATTTATTTTTGCTTTTGGCAATGGAAGTCTGGATCCTTGATGCTCCCTAGAAACTCTTATTCCATCTCCTCTTTTTATTTTGCTTTTATACTTAATACATATCAGTGTTTGAAAACAGAATTGAAACTAATGCGTAATAGATATCGTATTCATAATAAGCTTCCTAGAAGTTTCATGACCAGTATGAATGTTTACCGACATTCATATTGATTTCTTTCAATCCTCTAACAGAACTTTATTTTTAATACCTTAAAATTATATTGTTTATTTTTGCAAGTATTTTCTAGTAGTATTGGTTACACGTTGATTTGATTTAAGCTGGGTGCTTTTGTGTAACCACTTTAATGTCCTTCCAATGTGATGAGCTGACCCGGATCTCAACCATCTTCATTTTGATGTTTCTATTTTCATCTCTCTATGCGTTCCCCAGGCATCAGTGGTAAGTGTATGCCGACAGTTCTAGGACCATTCTTCCATTTCTCCCTATAACCTAATATACCACATTCTGCTTCATGACATCTCTTCAGCACTTCTCTGCTCAGTTGCTTAAGTCTAGGCCCACGTGCACAAAACAATCTTAGCATTAGCATCATGACTTGACATAGTCAGAACTATCATGCTGAAGACTGTTTTGTAGATAGCCTACTGATGTGATTGTTTGGATGTTAAGAATGTAGTGTAGGTTATGTATATGTACCTTCATGTACATGGCCATGGTGTGTCAAGTTAAGTCTTATAATGTACACATCAAATCTCAGGTAGACATACCAGGTGTGTCAAACCATGTGTCATTCTTGATATTCTATTTGTGTGTCTCCTGCTCACAGAGACCAAATGTGTCAAGCCAGGTTTCACCCTGGACACATTGACTGTGCTTGTACAGTCTCTTGATGACAGTCTCTTGATGACAGTTGAGGTGTGTCTAGCCAGGTGTCACCTTGGACACATTGACTGTGCTTGTACAGTCTCTTGATGACAGTTGAGGTGTGTCTAGTCAGGTGTCACTTTGGACACATTGACAGTGTTTGTACAGTCTCCTGCTGACAGTCGAAGTGTGTCATGCAAAGTGTCATCCTGAATACATTGACAATGTTTGTACAGTCTCCTGCTGACAGTCGAGGTGTATCTAACCAGGTGTCATTGACAGTGTTTGTGCAGTGTTTTTATGACAGTCAATGTGTTTCAAGCCAGGTGTCATCCTGAACACATTGACAATGTTTGGACAGTCTCTTCCTGACAGTCAAAGTGTTTCAATTCAGGTGCCATCCTGGATATATTGACAATATCTGTACAGTCTCCTCCTGACAGTCGAAGTGTGTCAAGCCAGGTGTCATCCTGGACACATTGACAATGTTTGTACAGTCTCCTCCTGTTGACGGTTGAGGTGTGTCAAGCCAGGTGCCATCCTGGACACATTGACAGTGCACATCATCAGACAGTGCATCTCCAGCCGTGTTTGGTGCTCAGCCGTACAGACAGAGTGTCACAAACAGTGCTGACTATTCCCATGGCGTGGAAGGGATTAAGCTGCATACTATTCACATTAATCCATGTTATCAAATAAGAACTCCTAATGACAACCTTAATGCTAGAATTGATTTATGCAAGTGGGCCCTGACAACATAATGGAGACTGCCCTGGGCCATTTTCTGAAAATTAGGTTGGCCCGTGCATTTCTTGCACTTGATTGCATCATTGCTTCATAGCTAGATAGATTTATTAGTTGTGACCCATACATGGCCACGCTGTGGTCCTCTGCTTTTGCTTCATAGAGACTGTTGTTAGTTAAGGTGCAGTAACACAAATAGTATTGGATCATGAGTGTAACACTCCAGAACAAAGTAAATTGTTGATACTATTCCATGTCTATCACAGCAATAGAGGTCGAACAGATACCCATCAAGTTAAGAGGTCAGGTGAAGACAGCCTGTACTAGGTCAAGGGATTGAATGCTTGACAAGGGGAGATAACTCACATCTCCTTTTCATGGCACCATTTTGCCTTCCCATCAGTTACTTCGAAATGTGACATTTAACAATTTAACTTTTTTCATTGATGACCGTAGAATAAAAAAAGGGAGTGTAGTTAAGTCTCTTAGATTACTGTAAATTTAGGTCGCCATGCTTCGTCTGTCAAGACCAGTCCCATGCTGATGGGTTTCAAACTGAAAATGTCTACGATCTGCATCACTTCAGGCTTCCCTCCCACATTACTTATACCTGTTGTCATATAAGTGAAATATTGTGAGAAACCTGACTCACTCTATCCATGCTATTATCACCACACCTCGTCTCAAGTGTGTCCCACATATCCAATACCACAGTCTCTCAAAGTGCACTGGACATTAGAAATCACAATTATGGAATCCATTTCACAAAGTGATCATAGTTGTAAAACTGTCTTGAGTCTGCGTTGAAGTGTAGAAGTTACATTGGATTAAGACTTGTAATATGATGGTCGCAGTGGTAAGATTGTCGTAAGTAAGTACGTAAGTAAGTAGGCGTTACAATGCTCATAGATGTATCAGTGTCGTTAGGCTGTATTAAAGCATAAGAGCTACGATGGTCATAGCTCTACAGTTGTTGCCGGCATGTATTAAAGTACAGGAGCTACAATGATGATAGCTCCACCACTTTTGTAAGGCTGTGTTAAAGTACAGAAGCTACGATGGTGATAGTTCTACCACTGTTGCAAGTCTGTATGAAAGTACAGGAATCATGATGATCATAGCTCTAACGCAGTCACAATTCTGTGTTAAAGTACAGAAGCTACGATGGTGATAGTTCTACCACTGTTGCAAGTCTGTATGAAAGTACAGGAATCATGATGATCATAGCTCTAACGCAGTCACAATTCTGTGTTAAAGTACAGGAGTTACGATGATCATGGCTCTACCACTGTCGTAAGTCTGTGTAGAAGTATAGGAGTTACAATAGTTGCAGTTTGCATCACTTTGTGAAATGGAACTGGCCAGGCCAGCCTGAATCTGACATGATGTTGCCATTAAGAGCTAGGGATACAGAGATATGTACTTTATGGTCTCTGGTATTAATGAGAACCACTATGGTAAGATCGCAGAAGTGCTGAAGTGTTGTTTAGCTGGAATATGGTCCGCATGCTCTTTCCTTGTTCTAATTTCAACCAGTAAGTCAAACAAGCTATGTTCAAGAACCAGTATATAATAATAACATGTTCTACTATTCAATATTTTGTATCAGTTAATTATCAGCATGCAGCCTATTACATAGGAAAAAATATACTCTGATCTGTTAAAATTTGGTAAAGTTTTAATCACATTTTTAAAAAGATTCATAAAAGGATCACATACGTTTTACTCAATGCTAAACAGTAACTTTCATTATGTAACAGCTTCTATTTTGTCACTTGTCTCTGGTTGTATCGATCTCCTCTGTGTTAAAACACTTTCAAGTCAGTGACAAGTCAGTCTATTGTAATCAAAATTATTTGTAACAATTAGGCAGA